>NC_090235.1:1942500-2542500 GCF_024489055.1 Chanodichthys erythropterus | reverse complement strand
TGAATATTAATTGTCTCCATTTCTAATGTGCACCATCTATTTGAAGCGCATATGTGCGTGGCGCTCCTTGCCTCCTTCAGTAAAGTGTGAAGTTTAACGCAGACTGTCAGGGCGAGCCTTCATGCAAAATTGAAATAATCATGTGGATCTGGAACACTTACAGATAAGAATATGAAAGTGAAAAGTTTTGCTCTGAGGAAACATTACACATTAAAGGTGCCATCGAATGGAAAATTGAATTTACCTTGGCAAAGTTGAATAACAAGAGTTCAGTACATGGAAATGACATACAGTGAGTCTCAAACACCATTGTTTCCTCCTTCTTATATAAATCTCATTTGTTTAAAAGACCTCTGAAAAAAAGGTGAATCTCAACATAACACCGACTGTTACGTAACAGTCGGGATCATTAATATGTACGCCCCCAATATTTGCATATGCCAGCCCATGTTCAAGGCATTAGACAAGGGCAGCCAGTATTAACGTCTAGATCTGTGCACAGCTGAATCATCAGACTAGGTAAGCAAGCAAGGACAATAGTGAAAAATGGCAGATGGGGCAATAATAACTGACATGATCCATGATATCATGATATTTTTAGTAATATTTGTAAATTGTCTTTCTAAATGTTTTGTTAGCATGTTGCTAATGTACTGTTAAATTTGGTTAAAGTTACCATCGTTTATTACTCTATTCACGGAGACGAGAGCCGTGGCTATTTTCATTTTTAAACACTTGCAGTCTGTATAATTTATAAACACAACTTCATTCTTTATAAATCTCTCCAACAGTGTGTAATGTTAGCTTTAACCATGGAGCACTATCAAACTCATTCAGAATCAAATGTAAACATCCAAATAAATACTATACTCACATGATCCGATGTATGCATACAGCATGCATGATGAACACTTTTTAAAGATCCATTTTGAGGGTTATATTAGCTGTGTGAACTTTGTTTATGCTGTTTAAGGCAAGCACAAGCTCCGGGGGCGGGGAGCGTGAGGAATTAAAGGGGCCGCAGTCTGAATCGGTGCATTTTTAACTATGCCCCAAAATAGGCAGTTAAAAAAATCTGTGGGGTATTTTGAGCTGAAACTTCACAGACACATTCAGGGGACACCTTAGACTTAAATTACATCTTGTAAAAAAATGTTCGATGGCACCTTTAAACAGCACATGCTGTCAAAGCGCCTGAAAGGGCAAGCCATGTTAAACATTACGCTAACGCTTTAGCTTGAAGCCTAAAATAAAGAATTCTCATGTTTTGGGCAGCTTGGATAAAGTACCTTTCCTGCAGCAGCATACTCTGTTTCCGCCACTATTTTTAGATGCATTTTGTCCATAGAAATGCGTTATTCAGTGCCGTAAAAATTGACGCGACTGGTGGAAGTTTTCCATGCACGGTGGGCAGACGCGACAAATTGATAATGACATTCGTTGTTGATGATTTTCATTAAAGATTATTATGGCCCAAATTTTCAGCAGTCATTATTCCAGTCTTCAGTGTCACATGATCTTTCAGAAACCATTCTATCATGCGCCTTAAGAAACATTTCTTCTTATTATTAATGTTGAAAACAGTGTTGCTTAATATTTTTGCGGAAACCGTGACATTCACGTTTTTTGATGGATAGAAGGTAAAAAAAAGCATTTATTTGAAATAGAAATCTTTTCTAACATTACAAATGTCTTAACTGTAACTTTTTTGATAATTTTAATGCATCCTTGCTGAATAAAAGTATTAATTTTTTACTCTATGCTGAAAATAATGACATACAGAGCTGAAACAGCGATTAGTAAGTGAGAGTGACTAAATGATTAAGTGATCTGTTCTTTTAAGATGAGTAAATCAACAAACTATGTTGAAGATTCTTACATTATACAGAGGATGTAACTGCAAATGTGTATTAAGAATGACAGCTAAGGGTTGAGGCAGGGCTAACAGCCACAGACGGGTCAGAGGAAGGTTCCTCAGGAATCTGAAATGAACGGTGGCTGTATCCTAACTGTGGAAACTGCTAGAATCATAAACACCCAATCATAACCACTGTCAGCAACTATAGGGGAAGCGTATTTTTGAAGAACTTAAGTTGTAAATCTTGTTTTATGCCTATGTAACGTGGTCAGGCTACAGTTAAGTAGTGTTCATTGTGTCTCCATTTCAGAAACACTGCAGAACAAAGGAGCCCTTCACCCTGTGCAAGTTGTATCACTAAGCTTTACATTTCAGCTGAATAGAAACGTTTGTGCTCGTTCTCTGTTCGGTTTTTATCATATGACCACATCTGTACTCGCATTCCTCATTACACAGACTTTAACTTTGCTGGACTTGACATTTTGTGTAGCATGTCCAACTAAGCCCATTTTTTCTTGGCTCCTCTCATTTCTTGGTTTCAAACCTGGGGCAACTACTTCTGTCCTAGACACCAGAATATTTTCCGTAATTTAACATGACAATGTTAGCCTCAGCACCTGCTATCATGCTCACAATCGCAAACATGCACCAGGGCCCCCTTTTTATTGCAGCTGTAATCAGCAGTTGATGGTACCAGGCAGGTTCTACTTCGAAAGGGGACCGGGAGGGACTTCCCTTTGTCTTCCCCAACCAGACATGCTTCAGACAGGCCTCTAGCGTAGGATGGACCCCTACATCCAACAATGGTTGTGCTGGACTCCCCGCTGCTCAGAGGAGGTATAGACATGAGCTATTGTGACAGTTCTGGTGCGAGAGGCACAATGAGATTGTAGTTTGGGGGGATTTGAGAACTACCAAATTGTTAGTAAGATAGGAAACCCATGGAGGCAATATGCTCCTATAGGAGTTTTGCAAAAATGATAAAAAGTGAGCTTCATCAGTGATAACTGTGATTTGTTCTTTAAAACACAAAAAACCTTCTGCACATTAAGTGGAAATCAAATACTTAAACTTTGTTTTGTTTCATTACGCTTGTTTTAAGACAGATTATGCATTCAAAATCTCACTGGTTGTAGTCTTAAGGAAAAACAAATGATTAATCTGCTGTCCGTCACATCACAATAAGAACAAAAGACAGTCGAGCTCTTCTATCTTCTCTTGTTATTGTTGATGCATGTTAGTGGTTTGATAACTGTCTCTATGCATTTGGACAAAATGCACAATTTGGTTTAGGATTTGAGTGCACACACGCACACGGACACACACACACACCGCTCAATTTGAAAAATGCACTGATCCTGCATTGATGGAACTACAAGATGAGATGAACTGTCTGGGGATAAGTAGGTCAGCAGAGCTGAGGTAAGCCCTCTGAGAACAGCCATGTTTCAATAATAACCCCACTGCTGACGTGTGTATATGTATGTGTGTGTTTGTGTCCTTACACATCTCCCAAACCTCTTGGTATCATAGTTACGGCGATTTAATGCTCAGCTCATTGGTTTGCCAAACAGCAAAACACTATTCATTACCAGCTCAGCATGTTCAGTTCCGTTATTACGCGGTTAAGCACCTCATCCATTCCATTGTCATAATGGCTACACAGTTTACACGCTTCCCAACATACAAAATCAAATAATCAAATAAAATAAACTAGATAAGTAGGTAAACATTGGATATAAGTTGAGATAAATGGATGATGGGACCTCTAGGAAAACTTCCAATTTCCTAAGTGTCTCTTCTTTAAATTTCTTACCTGGCATTTTATAGCCCAGCAAGTTAACTTACCGTAAAAGATGAACTGTGGAGAGAGGAGTGCTTTTTGTGCGTTAGAATGTGTGTGTTTGTGTGAGGGGGATGCTGGGCCAGTGGTGAAATGTAGTTGGTATATAATGGATTATTGATTGTTGAGAGAGAGGACCGGCCCTCAGGGTTCATCCCAACTGGCCCCTCTCTTGCCCAACACTGAATAGTCTCTTTACGCCTGAGCAGATGCACACGCACACACACGTACACACAACAAATTTAGGTCTGTGAGCAGACAACCACTGTTCATACTGATTATGAGAGGAGACTAACTGAGACTGTTGTCCTTCAGTCAAAGACTCGCACAAATGCACACAGACAGACTCAATTATAGGGGAGACAAGTTCTCACCCAAACCTTAAAGTCTTGGCTACAAAAAAAACAAAAAAAAAAACTATAGAACATTTCCACAGTTATTGCCCAGGAAAAAAGATAGTTTACTGAATACACATTGACCTTAATAGTGGGGAAATGAGAACCTGCCATTGAACAGCCTATTATAGGAATAATAGGAACTAAATTTAAACTGTAACAAATAATAATTATGATTAATAATATAAGTATGAAAATAAACAATTATTAAAAAAAAAAAACGATCAAACCATTGTTTTGTTTTGTCTGTAGATATTATTAATATTAATAAATCATAAATTTGTAACATTTAAATTCAAAATATATTGTAAGAGCATTTCCACACATTTGTATAATTGGACTTTTAACTCAAAACCCTGATATTACTGAGATTAGGTACAGTACCCCATGTTATAACCTCACCCAGTCTTCACTGTAGTGTAGTATAGATAAATGGATATGTCAGGTTGGGTATTACAATAAACATTTTGTCAGTCAGCATAACCATTTTTGAATAAAGCAAACAAAAAAAAAAAAAAGAAAAAGAAAAGTTTGCTATGTTTAGATTGGACAGAACACAAATCAGAATGGCAGGAAATCCTGATTCTTGACTTGGGTGTGTAAGCTTTTGTGGATTTACAACAATTAATACCATGCTTGGTGGAATATTGAGCAGTATATTTACTGTATCTGTGTTTATTGTCTTGTTAGAATAATCAAAGAGCATTTTGGGTAAGTTAGTGTGTTTATGCATTACTTAAAGACGTGCCGTTCCCTCTGACTCCTAAATGAGAACATCAGCAGTCTTTCTCTCTCTATCTCTTTGTCCCTCTCCCACTCACTTTTAAATGGTGCAGAGCATAAAACCCAATGTACTATGTCCTCTGTTTTCAGCTATGCAGTATGGATCCTGCCTTAAACGAATAGATTTAACTGAACAAAAGACTGTCAGATGACATATAAAAAGACTCTGTTAGCTGGGGGTCTCAAACACTGGGTCTAAGTTTTTCCATGTAACAGTTTAGAATCTCTACAGTTTTAAGACCTAGCACTTGATACATAACAGCACTTGATTCATATCAAGAATCATTAAGTAATTTTTCAAACATTTTTTTACAAAAAATCTGTAATTTTATTAAAAAAAAAAAAAAGGAAGAGTCTGTCATAGTAACTGCTTGTTCGTTGCCATGGACTAATGGATTAATGAATAACCTTTATTTACTCATTTGCAAGTCTTGTTCTCAAATTTGCTTCTGTTGTGTCTCCATTTCCTCTCAGGTGACCAAAATGAAGCAAGCCTTCAGCTGTTAAGATGATTCATAGGAGAAAAAACTCCAGACATATTCCAGACAAAAGCAACACTGTCAACACAGAATTTCCAACAATGACACGTCTGACAAAGAGAACTTTTACCCAGACCGAATGACTACAGGCGAGACAGACTTAATAGGATCTAATAAATTGGACAACAGATAGCAGTATAGTGGAATATTCAAGCCTTGAGATGGAGGTGGGAAGGCCGGAAGTTGCAGAGCAAGAGACCTTCTCCAAGGGTGGACAGGACAACCCCGATGGCAAGAAGAGCCGGGGTCACACTTGTGAACTCTGTGGAAGAAGTTTTCCTTTTCTCAGCTCTTTGTCCCAGCACATGAGAAAGCACACTGGGGAGAAACCATACAAGTGTCCTCACTGTGATCACCGCTCAGCCCAGAAGGGTAGCTTAAAGGCCCACATTCGCAGTCACAAACTGGATGGCCTCAGCCAGAGCACTGGCGCCGAGGAGGAAGATGTGGATGAGGAAGGGGAAAAAGAAGGAGGGGTGCCAGAAGATCAAGGTGGTTGCTCCAGTCCGACTGAGAGTACCTCAGCCTGCAACAAGGTTGTGAGTGGTGAAGAGGCAACCAAAATGAGAAAGAAAGGTGGTAAGAAGGAAAGAATCTCTGGTGAAAATGGCAAACAGTCATTGCAGTGTTCTCTGTGCAGGAAAAGAGTGTCAAGTCAGGCAGAGCTTGAACAGCATATGCAGGAGCTTCACAAGGTCTTCCAATGTGAACTGTGCCCTTATGAGACCTTGCAGGAGGACCAACTGCAGGCTCACATTGAGAAGGTACATCCTATTGAGGAGGAATCTATCACCAAAGAAGTCTCTACCAGCGAGGAAGCTGACGGTGAACTTGGTAAAGGCGAGTTCCCATGTGAACAATGTGACCAGGTGTTTACCCAAGCTTGGTTTCTGAAAGCTCACATGAAGAAGCATCAGAACAGTCTGGATCATGGGTGCCGGATCTGTGGACGCCGTTTCCGTGAGCCCTGGTTCCTACGTAGCCACATGAAGACTCACAACACCAAGGTAAAACCAAAGAGTGACTCTTACCTTCCAGCTACTGTTAACGAGGTGGCGCAGGATGAGTCCAACTTGGTGAATGAAGTGTGTCTGTATGAACTCTGTGCCAAGTGTGGTAACTTCTTCCATGACCGCCAGAGCCTGCAACTGCACGAGCAGGTCCACAGAAATGTTGAGCAGCCTCCTAGTAATACGTTCTGCAGTGATAAGGACTTTGCATCTGCCACCAAGACAAGCTTCTTGGAATGCCTAAACTTGAAACCAGCAGGAAAGGAAGAGAACCCCATTGAGGGAATTCTAGGGAAAAGAATCCCAGAGCTCGATCCAGTAAGTAGCTACCAGGCTTGGCAACTGGCCACCAGAGGCAAACTGGTGGAGGTATCTGAGAAGAGCCTGGGATGGGAAGAGAGGTTAGCCGATGCAGATGTAGCATATGACAGGGAAAAGGGCGAGTATGTCTTGACAAGACAGGACAAGCGGAAGAAATCACTCGATTCCACTGTGAGTATCCCAACCAAGAAACGGAGAGGGGCAGGAACCCAAGGCTCCAACACAGATCAGCACAGCAATGGAGAAAGGAACAGCCAGGTCTTGACAGGTGAGCGAAGTCCAGAGAATCTGAGTGACTCAGAGTACCGGCCTACTTCTCGCCCTAGCCGTAAGAATTCCCAGAAAACCTCAGAGTGCTTGGAGTGCGGAAAGGGCTTCCGCACACAGCAACAGATGGTGATCCACATGCTCATCAGACATGGTGGCTTGGGTGAAACCATTGGTGGAAATGGACTGTTCCGTAAAGCAGCGTCCAGCCCATCTAAAGCAGGGGAATCAGCAGGACACTTCAGGGATCAAAGGCGGACAGGATTCTTTGGGGACACAGGTAATTCTCGTTTCGAAATTTAAAGCCAGTACAAAATTGAAGAGTAATCTCAGAAATGTGTTCTTAGTTTGAACATAGTTATAAACTTCAAGCATCACTTGAATGCATATCATAACCTCCATTCTGCCTACCTGCCTACTAAACATGCACAATGCAATGCTGAGCAGATGCTCAAATAGTTTTTGCTTTTCATCACTTGAATCTGTTTACAGGTTACCCATTTACTGCATGTGTATTGTACACTATGGGCCTTCAGTATTGCTACTATTAATTCAACTTCATTTTAGAAATTTCCTTTTCTATCCCTGTTCAATATTGCCTACAGCATATTTTTTAAGTGAACCTAAAGACCTTGTTTAGTTGTTTCAAGTGTGTTTGACTAATTTACAGTTGTAATGAATTTTACTCATGCTGAAATAGCTACACTAAAAGTGTGACAGTGCTGCAAAGAATGTGTAAACTTCACAACAGGTACCTGATCAGAAATGACACTGGGATGATTAAGTGATGCATTACAATAACATTTATGAAGCAGGTTTATCTGCTGTAGTCATTTGATAAATTACATTCAAGAGCCTTTAAAGTGATCCTACTCTTGTGGATCCACCTTCATACAAGGTTCTAATGAAACATATTTAAACTAGTGAATCAACCAACAAATAACTGAAAGGTATTTTAGACTAGGTACCAAAGGCAGATTTCCAGGAATAGGATATGAGAATGGCTGGTTTAACAGATACTGTATGAAATACAGCTTCTGAAGGAGGACAGAGACACCTTGTGGACAAATACTACTGCACATCTTTACATGCTCAGATGTATTGTACTTTTTGTGCTTTTGTGCCCAGTTTAAATCTTCAATACATTTTTGATTCCAAACAGGGCTGTCATTATGGCAATTTTTCACTTTATTTAATTAAAGAGAGCATGTTCTTTGCTTTCAATTTAAGAATTAAGATATTTGAAGCTTTATGCACAAAATTCCCCTTAAGTATAAAACTACATTTCCATTTGTAGTACCTATAGTTTATTTTACTCTTTTGCATCAAAGCTAAAAGAAAAAAATAACCTCAAAGCTTGATTTTGTTGTGAAGGACCTCAAGACAGGTAGACACTCAAAGGACTATAGGTCTCATAGGTTTGGGTGAGATATGTTTTAGTCTCACTTGTGTATCACTTGTTCATACCCCTTTACATCTGTTTTCTGTCCTTTGAGCTTGTAGCTGAAGCTGTCCAGCCCTCTTTGAATGATGCTATTTCTGGACTTCCTGTCTCAGGAAGACAAGCTCTAAAGATTTGTGTGCATTTTTTCCACTTTCCCCATCTAAGTGCAGACCTTCAGTTAAAACACAACACTAAAATCACTGGAAAATACTTGCAGATGGCAGGTATCTCAACAAAGCCAATGCCCCATAGAGCACTGAATCTGTTCTGATGATTGATAATTCCTGTCATACTTAGTGAAATCATGGGGTGTTGTATTAATCGTCTATAAAGGACTAGATTATAGATCTGAGAGATTGGCCCCGTGATACCACAAGGTTAAGAAAAATAAATTGCCTTAAACAAAAGATGCCCTCTTAGGGATTAACATAGATGGAATGTTCCAGAACAGAGTTTTCATTGTGTAAGAGTTGAAACAGATGTCCACTCACTACTGATATTTTTTATAAAGGTGTGAAGACTGTAGAATGCTTTTGCACACAATTTATCTCCTTAAAGATTCATAATCATACCAAATTATTCTTAGAATATAATAGCTCCTCGTGTAGCTTTTCTAAGGCTGAAAGAATTTAGGGAAGCAGATATGGCCATTACATTCGTGTAAGGTTTATCTCAGAGGACCCCCCTCTCCGAATTGGCTCAAAAGTAACCTCAGAGAGGGTGGACTGAAGGCTGCACAGCAGCTAGTGTAAGCCACCAAATGCAATCCAGATGGCTTGAGAGAGAGAGAGAATAGAAGAGAGAGAGCTACTGAGAGATTGCAGATATGTTAAATGTAAACAAACATCTTGCTGACAGATGAGAAGAGGTAGACCCAGGCAAAGTTCCCAGGCCCAGTAGTCTGTTGCTCCATTGTACTACTGTTAAACAAACTGTGATTGTGCTACCACCATTAAGTTTTTTTTTTTTGTGTGTGTGTGTGTGTGTGTGTGTGTGTGTGTGTGTGTGTGTGTATGTATACTGTATATAAACATGATCCAAAACTTTTGTACAGGATTAGTACATTGTAATGAAGTAAATTGGCATGGTTATGTGGTGCCATCTTGTGGTAAAACTCTAAAACTGTTTTGATTGCTAGTATCTACATTCACTGTTATTATGATTGCTAACTTTTATATTTTCAGAGACTTTTTGCTCTTGTTCTATAGTAACAAATCCCTGTATGTTGTTTTCATGACAGATAAAAAGCCATACACCTGTGAGCACTGTGACTTTTGCACCTCGGAGCCCTCGGCCATCGCTGCCCACGTCCAAACACATCATTTGGCGATCAGGGACTGGGGCCAGAGGAGTGATGCCTTAACCAGCTCACTCAGCCAAAGCCAAACTCACCAAACGAGCCACACGGGCTTCCCAAGGCTGAGAAATGCCCTTCTGCAGCAGCCCTACTGGCCCTACACCACCTCAACTCACCTGGAGAGGGCAGCACTGAGCGACACCGCTTCAAAGACGGAGGATGAAAAGAGCAAGGGTTTGGAAGAAAGTAGCTCCACAGATAAAGTGGATGCTAATCTGCTTAATCTCTCCATGGAGGTGGATAACGAAAAAGAAGGAGTTTCTTCTACATTATTGAACAGTTTGGTTAGACACCAGTGTCCTTATTGCTCTTATGCAACACTGTATCCAGAAGTTCTCTGGATCCACCAACGAATTGCACACAAAGTTGACAGCACTACGTTGGTGCCTAAGTGGGCCCCAAGAAATGGCCTCAAGGGGCCAAAATCGCTTCTCGATTTCAAGAGGCGCACTGGGCCACCTCCATTTCTGGAGGGTAAGGACTGCCCCTCTCTGCCACAGATGAGAACTTCCCGAACGAGTCCACCTGACTGCAGCCCTGGAGGGACAAAGAAATCAAAACCTCAGACAAGTAGCGTAGAGTCCAGCTCTTCGCAAAGCAAGAACTGGCACGCGGCCACAGCACCAGGGGCACCATCTCACTCGTCCAAACACAAGACCAGCAAGTCCAGGATGGATGAGTTGGCAAGCAGTAAACACAAAGCAGACGTCCATCAAAACAGCTCATCACAGCCCACGGCAAATCCTCAGAAGACTGGAACCCCAAAGACGGGAAGCAGAGTGATGGAGAATAGTCTGCTACCTCAAGAAGGACTTCATTTTATGCTCTCTAGCAAACACAACCTCTCAGATCAGAGGAGCTCCAAAGCCCATGCTCCCCAGACCCCCGGCAGGTCTGATTCTCAAGCTCAGGATACACCGTCCGTGGCTGGGTATGACCCCTGGAGCAGACTTAGCTCGAGTGGCCCATCCTCTCACTCCCAGTCCAAGAGACAGTCAAAGGCTGACGGTCCAGAAGCTGTGACGGACATCCTGAGTTTCTTGAAGAACTGCAGTCCTCACGATTTAGCTGCCCTCTACCACCACTGGGGCTTCAGCAATGCCATTGCAGAGCAAGCAGGTAAGAGGCTGTTTAGGGGTGTTTGGAAGTATATCATAGGACGCTGTTTAAACTGTTCATTTTATTCCAATAAGCTTACATTTATTGTACAGTGGCCCTAAAAAGTATTTGGACATTTAAGTAGCCCTCAAAAAGTTCACAAAAACATACTACTACTATTACTAATACTACTACTACTAATAATAATAATCTTTTTTCAACATGCAATTTGGTCTGATTTTATGATCTAATGTAATGACACATCAGCACAATGTTGATACATTGAACATATGAATAGGGATGTGTGTGTCCAAATACTGTAGTCCTTCTATGATGTATTTTGAGCCTATTTTTCTTCTTCTGAAACTTGATTTCTAAACTGGTATTAAGGAATCTTTTCAATTAGCTTTGCAATGGGTTAGTGCACACTGGACTTCCATATTCTCCTGTACCATTTGTGATTATGACTCTTAAATGATCAAAAACAGGGCAAGATGTACATTTATTAAGCCAAATCCTACATTTGCACACCTCAGTCAAGAACCGATTAAGAAAACCTTCACATGTAACTAAAGTTGTGGATGCACATTTAATCATTTACAGAATAGTTGAAGGTAAAAACTATTGACCTAAGAAACTAGTAGTTTTTTTTAGTGACCAATATTGATGTCTGGAGAGCAGGCCTATAATGTCAATATATACATAATACAATTGAATAATAAAACACAAGATGTACGCAAACTTGATAAGACACATTTGTTCAAAATTTGCAAGTAAAATGTAAAGCAGTTGTTTACTATTTGTTATATTATCCATTGACAAAGCTTGTAGTATCATATGTTTGCTATTTTAGAAGGCCTGGATCTAGAGATATAATACATTGGTATGTGTATTCATTTTTTTATTATTATTTATTTGTATCTGTCAATATTGGATGTTTGTTTATGCATGTTCATTTCCCAAATTTGCATTTAAATTACCTTTGCCATCATCTGATGCTCATCTGTGTTAATCTTCAATAACACTAATGATATAATAACACTTTTATTGGATTCTTTTTGCAAATGAAAATCCATTTTTTATATTGTACATTATAATGATGTGATGCCTACATTCACCTGTAGCATTACGATAAACTAAAATGTAGTGTTTTATTTTTCATTTATTTAGACAAAGTTATTCAGAGAAAATTTTTAAGGGTCAGAATTTCTCCAATAACACTAACTTCACAGGACCATTGAAAAACAAGTAAAGACTGACATGCTGAAAAATGGTTGTCAGGTCACAGTATCTAAATTATTCAGCAAAAGCACATTAACTACATTTATTCCTGAGCTGAAATGACAAATGAGAACGGTGAGGGCTAAAATGGCACGTAGCACCCCACACGCCGTTGTGCCAGCATGCCCATACGCAAAGGTTAATGGAACTATTGAGTAATCTCTTCATCATCGTGTAACCTACGAAAGTGTGTAAAAACATTTCAGACAGCTATCGCTGAGAGGCATCGCGAGCCTTAAACATCACGCTTGTAACGGCGTGCCGGGTGCTCTCCGAGGGGCTATAGCGCCTCGACGCCACAAATATGCAAAGTAGCCAACTCAACGAGTGAATGAGCGAAAGAGCAAGAGGAGTCAAATTAAGCCACCAGCTGCTTTGAAAAATATTTTCAAATGCTTTTTTTCCATTCCACTTCATTTGAGGACATTTTGCCAGGCGGTGGTCCAGTTGGCCGGTTTCAGTGAGTGTAGTTCTGCGGAAAGACAGCGGAAATTTCTGTCAACTGTCTGGCCTGATATCATCAGCGCTCTCTTTAGCCCTTTGAGTCACATACAATAAAGTGACCTTTCCAATATTAGACTTTCCTTTTGTTTGTGCTGTCCGCTGCTTTTCCTGTTGCGTCGCTCCTGTATGGTAATAACTCGCGGACTCATGTTTACTAAACGTAGCCTTGCTTACCACTGCCACCAATGCTCTCAGTCACGGCTCGACGCTACGACAAAGCGGGGCCCGAGGGGTCGGAGCAGGTAGGACCACCAGTGCCAGGTGACGGACAGGAGCCAAAGGGACAGAATTTCAGCTCACGCGCTTAAAGCGCCCTGAGGGGAAACGAATGCCGGTTGCTTCAGGTTCCACATCCGTTCCTGTTACTTCAGCGAGTCCTTCACCGACACGCACGTGTCCAAGCGATTCCCCTCGCGCGGACGAGGCCTGACATAGCTAGAGCGACGGGCAGGAAAAGAGCAGTGAGAGCGAGAGGGAAGGAGACAAGGAGAGAGGGAGGAAGGGGAAAGCAGCACACCTGACATGTGACATGGTAGCGCAGATGGGGGCACATCACAGGGCAAGGCTTTTAATTCACAGTAATTTATGCGGTCACATGGGCCTATGTTCATGTCAGGCTGTCAGAGATGCTCTCGTGATGCGGCATGACAGCTCCCCATCCAAGCCCTGAAGGTAGCCTCCCATAATGACACATAAAACATACTAATGATGCTCTCTCTCTCCGTCTCCTAACCTCTCTATCTGTTCTGTGTAAGTTCGGCTACATGTTTTTCCTATTAATTTTCATTTCTCTTTCTCTGTTTGTGTGTGTGAACTGTAGGGTTGGCGAGGTCAGGGTCTCAGCAGGGGGAGTATGTGTGTCCGGTGTGCAGGAAGAGCTTCAACCAGCCCAGCCATTACCGCACACACATGAGATCACACACAGGTGAGATACACACACTAAAAACGAACATACACATCAGCGTTGGAAAGCAACTAACTACTAACTTAACTACATTTTTTAGTAGCGTCCACAGTCACAAAATACCTTTTCCTATTAAAAATGCTATTTTTGTCACATTTTATCATTATATGTTATCGTTATGATATATTAAATGTTATGAAACACTGCTTTTAATGTCACATTATATCATTTTTAAGCTGTCATTTCGTTTTATATATCATTGTAAATATAAATATTTTTAATAATATAACATACTTTATCCAACCAGCTTTTACATTATATCAGTGTTTTTTATTATTTTTAATACATTTTTATTTTATTCTTATAGGAAATATTATAAACAAAATGTGGGTCACACTTTACAATAAGGTTCATTAGTTAACTTGAACTAATAATGAACTGCACTTACACTTACATTTATTCATCTTAATTGTTAATGTTAAGTTCAGCATTTACCAATACATTATTAAAATCTTGTTATCATTAGTGTATGCACTGTGAACTAACATGCTAACAAACAATGAACAACTGTATTTTCATTAACTAACATTAATGAAGATTAGTAAATACAGTAACAAATGTATTTTGCATGGTTAGTTCATGTTAGTTAATACATTAACTAATGTTTAACTAATGAACCTTATTGTAAAGTGTTACCAATGTGTGAAATAATTTATAAATATACCAAAAATGTATATAGTCAAGTTGGATAAGAGAGAAGCTGCTAAATGATTCCCATATATTAGCATAAAATTTCATATATATTTAAATGTGCATGTATGAGTTTATGTGTAAGTGTGTGTGTATGTATAACGAGCAATCTCTCTCTGTCCTTGGACGAGAGTCTTTCTTTCTTTCCGCCGCAAACATATTTGCGTATGACTCTGACCTGTGAAAATTGTATACATTATTAATCAGATGTCACTTATGGAGCTGTAATTGTGCATGCTAATAAGCTGAACAGTCACCAGTCCAGTATGATATGCGTCAAATGCTCACTGAGAAAATGTGACAGTTTGCCCTTGTCTTCTTGTCAACACACACTCACACGCACACACACACACACCCACCCCACCTACTCAATCAGGGGTTCTTTTTCATTTCATCACAGATAAGATTATATCCATCATTTATGTTCAACAACAAACTTTCATTCACCATAACAAATCTATAATGAAGTTGTGCGCCATTTTCTATTAACATTTTGAATATTAAACAACTGGGGTCTTGATATGATTGATTGCCATTGTGATTTTGTATCAATTTACGTTCTACAAACTGAAATCACCTATACTATAAGTATTTAGTACATTTACCTCCAGTTTTCTAGGGGAAAAGCGCTATTGCACATCATTAGCATGCACCGTAGCAGCTTTTTAATAATACAAAGAGGTCATGTACCATTCACAGTAGTCCAAATGAATAGGGTTCCCTTCACTCTTTTTAACAGGGGTGTACATTTAGCTGCTCGGCTCATGAGAGGACCGAGTTTTTTTTTTTTCTTTCTATGTTTTGTTTGGAAGAGTGTGTGAAGGTTGTGCATACTAGCCAGACTGATCCCCAGTGACAGAGGCCAAATGCTACATTTTACGGAGTGCTCTCTTTGTATGTACATAGACTTTAAATCTACGTCATCAGTGATTGCTCTCTTCAGTGTGAGCTTCCAAATGAAGCGGGGCAGGGGCCCCCGGCCTCCATTAGCATGCACACTAACTCTGTGTGTCACTTTAAATTGGTAGTTTCAGTTCACTGTCTGCCGCGGCCACGCTAACTGGTGATACTAATTCAAGGCCTTTACGGCTAATGCTCGATGAGAGGGTGGATTCTTGGTTTGCACCTTTGTGCGTTTAAAATGGATTCCTGCTTTGAGGATGCCCAATACTTGCTTCGAATGTGACCAGGAAAAGCAGAAACATCATTTAAGTCATCATGAAATGGCATTAGCAAACAATTTTTCTTCTGTAACTTAATGTGCCAGTAAAACTTTTATTTAGTGAGATAAAAATATATATTTTATTTTTATCAATTGATTGGGCCGTGAAAAGTGGTTACTATTAGAGTTGTCAAAAGTACCGACTTCAGTACCAATCGGTACTGAAATTTTTAAAATGTGAGCGCTGTTGAGCGGATTTGTAAACACTCTGATTGGCCATTGTGTTGACACGCTCATCGGATATGTCTGTGATTGGCTACAATGATCAATGCATGAGACAGTTTGAAAGCACACGGAAGTGTTTGAATTTGAAAGCGCTTTGAAAGCAGCCATCTATCAGCGGACTGGCCCGCGATAGACCTGCTTTCAAACACTCCCGCATGTATCTGTGTAAGCGTTCAGTGAAGAACGTCATTGATGACCATTTAAAATGATTTTGAAGCGTTTGATTGTTGAAGCCAATCACAGACATATTCGATAAGCGCGTCAACACAATGGCCAATTAGAGGCGATTACGAATCTGCTCAACGCCGCCACATTTTTTAAATTTAAGTACCGACGTGGTACTGAAGTCGGTACTTTTCACAACTCTAGTCTCTATATTCCAGATAGAAGACTATTTTAGCAAGGAACATATGATTAGATAGTAAATAGAGTACATTTTGATTTTGTATTGATTTAAAAGCTTCAAGAATTATGTTTACACCCTGCTGGGTAACATTAAAATGGAAGAAGTTCCAATTTTTGCAACTTTTACATTTGATTTCCTTCTTTTAATCCGGCCACCTTGCTCCCACAGTGATGTTTGAGTCCAATGGACTCATGGGAACTGGATTCCATCCTCTACAGAAGCCCCCAAACAAGTATGTTTCACTTTTCGTTCGGTTGTTTGCATTATTTGTGTGTATCTTGTGTTTTTTTTTTTTTTTTTTAAGTTTCTGTCCTGTCAATCATTTCTTCACATTTCTTCATTCTGTGATGTGCAGTTGTAACCTGCCATCGTTGTTACCATGCAGAAAATTCTAGAAATAAAAGATGTTAGGGGATCAAATGGATCACATCCCGCATCTACCTTAACAGTCGGAGATGTGCTTTGCTGCAGCGGGGAGGCCCACCCTTAATGAATTACCCCCTTTGCATGTGTTGCATATTACAAATGGCAAAAGCAGGCCGAGAGTAAAGGTCAAATTAAATTTGTGCCGCACTCTTGGTGATGTTCTGACAATAACCTTTAATGTAATTTGGTGAGTTCTGTTTTGGATCGGGGTTTCACTTTCTACTCCTCTAGGGACCCACGGTGCCCCTGGATGAGCTCTTACTGTGCCGCAGACCTTATCAGGCAGCCAGCGCAACCCAGCCTCAGATAGTCCTGATTAATTGTGTCTGTCTTCATTTTTTTATGAGGCATGATTTATGATAATACCCCTTTTTCAGCCCCTCGGAATGACAATTATTTCCTAGTGGATAATTCATTCATTTTTCAAAAATAATAATACGGAGAAATTGAATGGCAGACTCATTTGTTTTGCTCAGGTGTGGGGGGATATTTTTATGCGATTGCACGAGGACAACGTTGTACATCAGTCTAATTAAACGCTGAAACTGGGACTCTGACAATTATTCCAGTGTTGAGCCCCAAACAGACATGGGCAGAAGGAGAAACTAGGTCTGTGTGTGGTTGTCAAGTTCGCCTCTCCTCGCAAAACTTGATATGCCCAGACTTTCGACATCTACCATCGGTGTGACGTCTTATTGCTCAGGGGAAGGCAGGCAGGCAGAGATTCCTGTGTCTGTGAGTTTGTGTGTTTGTACGAACAGCTGACAGAAACAGAAAACAAAAGGCTGACGTCCCCTCGGGGGGAACAGTCAACCGTCTCCATATGGCATGTCATCAGCCCATCAATCATGCCACGGCCCCTCCCCCCACCTTCCCAACCTGCCTCTGTTCTTTCCTCTTGAAAAGGGAAGGCAGCGCTCTCAAAGCCAGCCCTTCGACATCACCGCCACGTCACCTTTCTCTCCTCTTTGGTTCCAACCTCGGCTCCGCTCTCACCTTCAGGTCCAGGCTCTGACCTCATCTTGTTTTTTGTGTGTCCGTTTCAGGTGAGCGACCTTTCCAGTGCCGATACTGTCCTTACAGCGCCTCGCAGAAAGGTAACCTGAAGACTCATGTCCAGACCGTGCACCGTCTAGCCTTCGACAACGCACAGTACCCGGACAGGAGACTCCGCCAAGCCCCTACCAATGAACCCACGGACCCCTCCGGCTCTCACTGAACACTGAACTCCTCACGACCAGCTTAAATGAAGACAGAAATCTATAAAAAAAAAGGCCATCAAAAACTGTTTGATGCAAAAATACGCCATTCAAGGAAGACTTTGTGTAATGTACGGCATTGGATTTGTTCGTGTTTTTAGTTTAGTTTGATGGGAAGTGTTACCTTTATATTTTCACCCGACACAATGCTCTAGATTAAAACGAAACTACGCAGAACAGACCAGCGACATGTTTGCAACATGTTTACACCTCCTTTATCCAGAACTTGCAAAACACTTGAGGGCTAAAGCCTTGGCAACACAAGGTCAAAGCTGATGGAGTATGACAGTGAGCTGCGTTCTCAAACCCAAGGACTTCAGCTGATCCCCTAAACTTGAAATGCTGCCTCAGAGTTCCCTGAATGACTAGTGGTTTAACGAAATAGCCTTAGTCCACAACGAGTGTAGTTTGTGTGTGCGTGTGCGATTGTGTTTTCCACATTCTATTTCTCAGGACTTGAGTTAGATGAAATTCCAAAGCCTGCATTCATTCACAACAGTGCATAATTGCACGAGAAGGAGACATGCAGTGAAATTCAGTACTTAGATTTGAGTTTTGCTGATTATAGGCATATATAATATAGATGTGTGTGTGTGTTTTGTCACTGGTTGGACAAACACTTGGCACTATCATCAAAATATGCCCTCAACACTTTTGTATTGTGTTATACCTGGGATTTAAAGTATTTATGTAAGCGCAGCTGTATTGTTACATGGGTTTCCAATTGTGTTGAGTGTCATTCATAAACCATCTTTCTGAAGAGTTTAAGGTAAAGACACATGCCATATTTTGCGTTAGTGTCATCTGATTGGTCCAACAAAGTCAGGAATATTATTTGTCTGCGCTTGTGTTTCTCCTTTTTTCCATCAAATATGTTTGCCTCAGTGGATTCTGAATAATTCTATCTCAAAAAAGAGAAAGAAAACTGTTAATTCAATGGCACATCAGGTCTTAAAGCCATGTTAAAATGCTGAAGTTTTCGATGAAGGATCTATTTTAATCTTAACATGAAGAGTTTCAAGTTGTCTGTATAATCATTTAAATTATTACATCATAGAGAAACTAGTGATTTAGTGCAAGACTAGATTGGGGGATTTTAGTGCGTTTTATAATGCTACGTATAAAGCTTTAGAATGCCATATTTTTTAGAGTTTGAAAACTTAAAAGCAAAGAAATTCTTGTCCATATATTTCTATGGATGTTGTATATGGTAATTAGGTATTTACAGATACAGTCCTGCACAGTTGTGTACGTTTAATTGCATTTAGATATGTACAAGAGCATTTATCTAGAGCATTTATATTGCCGAAGTCCTTATGTTGGAAACTAAGCCAAGAAAACTGATCCTACATTACAAATTTTGTTTTAGAAGAACCTCCCGTGTGAATTTGTGTTGATACTCAGCAGTCAAACTATAACATGTTGCAGGTTCTAAGCAGCGGCAGTGACCCAGGAACTGAGAGTTACTGAGAACAGTTCTATCACCAATGCCCTTGAGCAAGGCAATAGGGACTTCATGTTCCTGCAATTGATGTCTTGTAAATTGCATAGGATGAAATGTGACTGCTTAATTGTAATTTACTAACAGTAAATCATGGAATCTTTAAAAAATTTGTCCTAGGACACACAAAAAAAAAACAACAACAAATAGCCTTTCCTGTTAGCTTTTTACTAAATTAAAACCCCCGAGTACTAGAGCAGAAGACCTAAGAAAACTAAATAGCATGTTATGAATTTATTTGCAATTGGATTGTTTTACTTTATGTAACACTATTAATTTTGTGGTTTGAATAGAAGTAGTAGTTGAATGTATGGAATGTATTTTGTGTGGTTAAAAGTTTTCTCTTTTTTTCCCTCCACATATATTTTGTTCAATGAAGTATACAAAACCTGTCAGCTGTCATCATCACATCATCTCCATCATACATTGTCAACTGTTGAAGTTTTGAACCGCTTAAATTAAACTTTACCCTTATCTTTGGTCTAAATGGTGTTAAATATTAAATGGTGTTAATATTAATCTAGACCAATGGTTCCCAAACCTGTCCTGGAATTGCTTACCCCCAGCACTGCACATTTTATATTTCTCCCTCATCAAACACACCTGATTCAACTCATCAGCTTATTAGTAGAGACTGCAACAGAGATGGGCTGTGTCCGAAATCGCCCCCATACCCTAATTCACTATTCCCTACATTAGTCCAGTAATATAGTTCACTTGAGGGAGTGAATGAAAACGATTGAGCGAATTCGGACACTGAGTGCACAGGAATGCTGCTGCTTTTTTTTGCATAGCTTGTGCTTGCTGTTTAAAAATCATTTAGCGTTTAGCTAACTGGCAGCTCCAGTAGTAATGAAAAATTTATCTTGAACTCTGTCATGGAAACTATGTATACACCTTAATTAATCAATTTAATAATCAATTGAAAAGGAATTTATACCTGTATGTATGTACCCACATTGGACCAGTGATTTGGAAATGGATGGATGGATGATTCAGCTGTGGGCAGCACCTTATGGCGAGACCGACAATTCATTCAGCGCAACACTCACAATGCATTATGGGTGTTCTCTAGCCGTTGAGTGTACATCAGTTGTACCTTTCGTTACTGCGGTGCATTATGGGATTGAATGATTGCACTCCACTATGGTTTTAGACACCACTACAAATGGCGGCCCCCTCAAATAGTGCCCTATTTAAGGGTATAGGGGTCGATTTCGAACACAGCCATGGTCTGATTATTGGGAGATACAAGGGTCAGTGGCTCTACCTTTGGAGAAAGCACAACTTGGATCATGTGTGCCTTGATAACCAATCACATTACAGCACTGACGTCATTGCATTACGTTCAGAGTTGTGCGACAGTCAATCACTGTTTGCGGATACCATAGAAATGAAACAATAATTTTTTCGGTGTAAACTCTAAAAATAGATCAATCCAAATGTTTAAGCTCAAACATGTTGGAAGAGTAGCTGAAAGGCTGTTGATTTGTTAAATGATAAGCCGTTTTCCCAAAAAAGCAGTTTATTTAGCGTAGTGATGCCTCTCCTCCATTGACATCCATTAAAAAAAACAGGCTCTAGTCTCCTTCCCTGCGTACGCAGCATTACCCTATTTTTTGCTAACCTTGGAGGCTTGCCTTAATTTCTGTCATTAGGTACCCACCCTCATGTTGTCCCAAACCAGTAAGACAATTTGAACTGTTGTTGCGTTGATTATTTTAATGATGTCTTTACTACCTTTCTGGACCTCAAAAGGTGCAATGACGTTGCTGCCTATGTGTGGATCAGAAACCCTCAGATTTCATCAAAAATATCTTAACTTGTGTTCCGAAGATGAACGAAGGTCTTATGGGTTTAGGATGACATGAGGGTGAGAACTTGACAGAAATTTAATTTTTGGGTGAACTAACCCTTTAAAGCAGCTTCGACTGTGATATGTGTCTGAGAAATACAAAATGTGCAGTGCTGGAGGTCCTTCAGGACAAGTTTGGGAACCACTGATAGAGACCAATGCTTCTCAATCAGGGGCATGAAGCAATCAGGACACTGACATTTCATTTGTAGACTATTTGGACTTTTTTTTTTTTTTATGACTCATTTTTCATTTACTAAAGTCTTAACCATTTGAAGTGTATGGCTGTTCTGCTGGTGTTAAACACTGACTGTAGTAAGAGCCAATAGCATTTGAGTTAAAGTTGTGAAATAACATTCACAAATCAATGTTTTAAGACTAACCAACTGAAGGAGAGGGACAATTTTGCTGACCAATTGAAGAAGAGGAAGCATGTACTGTATGTAATGCGTAATGCCACGTGTTTACAAAAAGACAAATGGGCAGATATTTGCAAAAATGAATGACCAAAATTAAAATGGTGTAAGGACGTTATTGAAACGTATTAGTCTTTTTCTATAACGTGATAAGCGTTTTTCTCTCAAATTATTTTATGTTGCTTAAACACTCTATATCTACAGATCTTCTAAGAAACACCACAATGTTTTCTCCATGAATTTCATCTTCTGCTTTGAATGACTTGCCCTGTCTAAATATGACTACTTCCCTACTATATAGTAGATGAAAAGTTTGTGAAAAGAGAAGTATGTCCAAATTCATAGTATTCATAAAATAGTATGGATAAAGTACCTGGATGACCTACTAGATCTGCTGAGATCCTGTACAGGACACAAGTATCTACAGTACTGTTCTTATCGAAATGTAGTGCCTAATCTGTTTTTTTTTTTTTTTTTTTTTATGAATTGGAATAACTGAACAAATACTTTTTTAGCAACCAGATTCAAAATATTCAAGTCCCTGGAAAGAATCCCTAGAGCAGTGGTTCTCAAACCTGTCCTGGGGACCCCTCACCACTGCACATTTTGCATGTTTCCCTCATCGAACACACCTGATTCAACTCATCAACTAATTAGTAGAAACTGCAAGAGCTGAATTGGGTGTGTCTGATGAGGGAGACATACAAAATGTGCAGCAGTAAGGGGTCCCCAGGACAGGTTTGAGAACCACTGCCCTAGAGGGATGGGACACTATAATTCGATATTAATTTTTGTTTATAGAGGAGTTGTGTAAAAAGCAAAATCCCAATTGCAATCGAGTGGTTGTTCTGAATATATTTATGTGGCTGGGGAGACACTGCTCTAGACAGCAGATAAAAAGTCCATTTATGCACACTGTCATTCAAGATACTGCACTGCAGCATGCAAATACTGTAATCTACAGTAAGGATAAATCTTTACTATTTGTTTAAGTGTTAAACATCTAAAATGCACACATTAGCCAAATTATATGCTCTAAATTGCATTTTACTCAAACAGACATATCTCTTTCTCTCCCTCTTTTTCTCTCTGACCTCTCTCTGTCATGTGTGTTCACTTACATTAGTATTGAAGTCCTTTGCATTGAAATGGTTGCTAATTGCATTGATCTCCTCTTGTGCATGCATAGCTACTGCTGCTGCTTTGTGCTCTGACAAATGACTTGGGATTACATTGCTAAACAACTGCAGGAGTCTGTCTGATCTACTAGCCACACAATAGACCTCTGACCAAAAACAAACCTCTGTGGGGCGCTGTTCAAGCTCACAGTTAAACCTGTGCAGGTGTTGAAACAGGTAAAATGATTGTGATCTGATGGTTGACGCCTGCATTGGAGCTTGAAAAGTTTAGAAATCTTCAACTTCTGCTGTTAGCAATGCGAGTGAAACGACGCAACGGAAACCACAATTCAGTTTGGCAACGCATGACATCACCCATTCAAAGTAAATGAGAAGCGTTAAGGGGGGGGGTAACACACACAGTTTCTGCCAATCTCATGTTAATCTTGAGTACGTAAGGGGTAACAATGCATCCTTCATATCTCCGAAAAGTCTTTAGTTTTGTCATATTTATAAAAGATAGATACGCTAAACCGAGTCTTTCTGGAAAAAGCAGAGATCCTAGAGGCGTGTCTGCCGTCAGTGCTGTGGGCAGAGCTAAAGAGTCACGAGCGCGCACAGCTTCTGTGTAGAGATCACATCCTAGCTGCGACATCATTATAAATACAAAAGGAACAAAAGCGCCTGAATTGGGACACAGCCATTGTTGAACAATCTCTCGGCTTTCGTATACCGAACGAAACGCGTTGATGGGCGTGCTCTTGCTCTTGTTCTGGGTGATGTGTGTGTGCACGCTTATCAGGGGTAAGTGCCTATACAAGGAATTCTGCCCTTGATTACGTGATAAAGGGCCATACTAGAAAAAAGTCTCTCTGAAACCTGTACCGAAACCGAAAGTAGTCATTTGGCACAGAAATACTCCATCATATGTCCAACTCGTGTTTTGAAACTTTGGCCATGTTTAGCATGAGAATCCAACTCTTCAACAGTGTACATAAGTCAGAATGCATGAAATAGTATTGCACCCCCTCCCCCCCGGATGAATTCACGACAGATCTATTCTCCTGACTGCGGCGTAAACAAACATAGCGGTAATCGTCGCGCATATAGCTCAACTACTAACGCGATCATTATAAAGGTGCTTACACAACAAAACACATTCACTTACACATATGGCTTAAAATAAATATATAGCAGTAACACAATACTAATTGATTCAAAGTATCAAAATCAATTAATCGTATGGTTTTACTGAACAAAACTCTCAAAATACATAATGTATTGAATTGTACAACTAATGTTCTTTATGTATTATAACAAATGCCTGCAGAGGGCGCCAGTGGCCTGACAATTGTTTTTACACTTTCTAATCCTTGTTTAATATTGGCTTACAATATTTATTTCAAATGTCCAATTAATATTTAATATTTGGCCATTTCTTTAAGACAGAAATGATGCAACCACTGTAATTTCTTGAACAAGATGTGGACTTAAAAGAGGGCTTAAACTTTGATTTTGAAATCGTGAACTAAGAGCAGTTAACATATTGCACTAAGTAGAAGCATACTGTAAAATGTATTCTCCTGCGTTTGCTAAGGTTTATGGATGACTTACTTTACAAATCTGATTAAATGTCGCACATTTGCAGAGATAAAGAGATGGAGTTTGAGACCCACCACTGATAACAGTGATAACAGTTCACGTAAAGCTGCATTTACTGTGAATGGAGCCGCTCTGAGACGCACGTAGATAACCTACATGTAGGTTTATGTAAATAATTACAGCGCATATATATTAAGGACGGAACACACCAAGCCGACGGCGATGGACTGGCTCACGTCGGCAGCGTATGTGTCCTAAGTTGCCCTGACACACCAAACCGACGCTAGACAGCCAACGGCCAAGTAGCACATCAGTTCTGTGCCTGCGTGAGGTGAAATGCCTTTCCGAACCAGCAGGTGGCAGTAGCTGAACAGCCAATCAGAATGATTAGATGGCCCGACGAGCTCCGACAGCGATTCATCATTTCGAATCGGCCAAAAAAAGGCGCCGAGGACCAACGTCAGCTGACGGTGTGGAACACACTGAGAAAACTTAATCGACCTACGAACAAAAACTTGGTGTGTTCCAGCCTTTAGGGTGACCAGACGTCCTCGTTTTCCGGGGACAGTCCCAGTTTTTGGTGCGCTGTCCCCCGTTTTATAGCTGGTTCAAAATGACCCCCAAATACTTTGCAAAAAAGTCCGACCAGCATACAGCCGCCTGCTGGTTATCAGAGCAATCGTTTAGTGATTATTTTCACCAACAGAGGGAGCCATGCAGCCACACTACATTTGGTCGCGCATGCGCCGCTACTTCATAAAGAAAGTGAGAGCAGAGCGCCATTATCATCAGTTTTTAAAAGAAACATCGTAATCATTTTCAGCTTTCAAGGTAGTAACACGGTTATGTGTTTTATAACAGGGCCTCAACAGGATTCGGGATTGTTTTGGACAAATTTAAATGTCCCCAGTCACAACACAGCGATTTCCAAACACATCTTAATTATACCACGTGGTGAAGGTACACTCAAATATGAATAAAATAATAATACACTTGCAACATGGTGCTTAAAATCAGTCCAAAATGCAAAATAGTAGTTAAAAATAGTTAAAAGTTTAAAAAGTTGTAATTTCAGTAGGCTACAGTAGGCATATAAACATTCAATAAAAAATGTTAAAAATATTTGTTAATTGTCATTTTATTTATCTCATATTTATGTTGTTTTATATTGTAATGTGATTCTTCAAAATAGTTTAATAGTTTTTTTGTAATTAGGCCTACTGTTTTTTTTTTTTTTTTGAGAACTGTATTAAAACCAGATCACAAACCTTAATAATAAAGTTAAATCATAATGATTATTAATGTAAAAAGTGGAACCCCCAATAATAAAAAAAAATAAAAAGTATTGTCCCCATTTTTTAATTAATAGAGAATAACAAATGAGATTTCGGTGATATTTTGACCACTCAAATCCCACTCCCCTGTTTCCATTTCAGAAATCTGGTCACCTTAATATATATTAAACCTGCAGCACATACATTAATTTAATTAATTCACAGCCTTTGTAAATTCACAATAGCATTAAGCTTTATTATGATTTTTAAACGGGTTTAATATCGTGCAGCCTTAGAAAACGGTCTAATAACGCGTTTCATGGATTCTCGTCCGTGGAAAGCGCTACTTCCGGTATTTTACCGGTTTCTCAATAAGGGCCAATTGAAATCAAGGATTTTTTTAAAATCGAGTATTCGAATTTACATCGAGGAATCATTACAGCCCTACAATTCAGTCATTTTTAAACAATAGTTGAGTTAAATAAAACTAACCAGCAGGTTGGGCAAACATAACCGCTGAGTTCAAACAACCCAATTGCTGTATTATTTTTTTTACAGTATACTGTAAACTGGAACATGCAGTTTCCTACTACAGTAACAGATTTACTTCTCTTGTTCATAACTTGGGAGACTAATGGAGTTCTTATACTTTTTCATAAAAAGGAAAAAGGCAACAAGCAATAAGGTCTGCCCAAACCTCCTGTTTGAGCAAGAAAATTCTTTAAAAAGATCTCATTTGTGATCTTTCTTTCTTATCAAGAAATTAAACTGCAGCTGGATTAAATGAACTGCTTTGACCGGTACAGTTAAAGTCCCTTCTCAGTCGCAGAATGAAGAGCAGTCATTGGTAAAATCTGATTCATGTATTAAAAACTCAATGCCTTTAATCAGACTAGATTTAAAAGGCAAGAGGCCACCATCTTTGGGGAATTCAGACAGAACTGTGATCCACTTCACTGGGCACTTCTCTGAGGGTCAGAGCAGAACTGAAGAGTTGTCGCAGGAAAGCGAAGGACGCTGTCACTGTCATCGGAGGTGAGTAGAAAAGAAGTGCATGTGCATATTTGTGTGTGCGTGGGCCCCGATCGCCACGCGACAAAAAGGCCAGAGAAAATTACAACACTTCAAGTGTTTCCGACACCCCAACAGTGTCTACGGCGGGAAATATGTAAATACGCTGCTAATCAAACGATCTGGAATTGCAAATGCCACAGCGAGGTCGCGACCCGGAGCCTTGCTAATGGAGGGTTTAGGGCACCGGCGGAGCAGGTTGGAGTGACGGGTACCGCGGGGTTGAGAGCGGAGAGCGGACCCCTGGCGGACGACCTCTGCCTGCAGGCCCCTCACTATGCTGACAGTAATGAATGGAGAGAGCTGTTTATGCATATCAACGATTATTTACAGCCAAACAGCTGAGAGAGCGAACGCTAGTCATCAGGGACGCAGACACTCTCTTCTGCTCGCCTCGCGTCGCCATTGTCAAATGCAGGAGGCTGGCGGCCAAGAAAACGAAGTCTCTTGATGTCGAGGCTCTGTTATGGATCGATTGAAATTCTCTAAACATTAAACTTGCTGGCTAAAACGACAAAAAGAATGACATTTTAAATAAAAGTCTGATTAACTTTTTTTTTTTATTTTATCTTGCAAAATTTTTTTTTGGACATATACCATGGTAGTAACCATCATATTCTTTAACTTATCTTGAAGACATCATAATGGTTATCAGTGATGACCAAATCAATTATTGCTAAATAATATTAGAGATTTTTTTTAATAGTTTTTGGTGATATTTTACTGTGTGCATACTATATTTTTATCTTTAAATTATCTTTGAAAGCATCTAATACTAAATTAAAGTTAATATTTAAAAACACTAATAATTTAATTACACTTCTGATTGTAATCTTTAAGAAAATCAAAAAATGAATACCCATTTTTATATAATGTTGTAAGGCCTAAAAACAATTTTTATATTTATTTTATATTTAGTGATTGATTTTGATAAAACAGTATGGAATTTTAATTTTAGCCATTTATCAGTTATCGGCCATAAATAATTATTGAAAAAATATAAAACGATATACATATAATATACATACAGTACAATGACGTAAAGGGGTTTTCGACAGGTGACTTTTAAAATACAAAAAATAACTATCTATTGCACTTGTTCAAACATTAAGAATGTTGTGTACACATAAATTCATATTAAAATTTTACATTAAGTGATTTTAGTATTTTTTTTTATCTAGATTCTAGATAAAATAGCCTTAAAAAATGTCATATGGTGTAATGTCACGCAAAGTTGTAGTTTTTTTTATGGTCGCACCACATGATATTTCATAAAATGGACATGATTGTATAACGTTTGTTTGTATATTATGATGGAAATATAAATAGGAATGCTTTGCAATTTTGTACAGGATTACAAAACATGTTAGTGCAGAAAATGAATTTGAATAAATTTGGAAATGTCTTTGAAATTATTCTAAAACAGTTATGGCCAGACGGTCACTTCATGACAGTCTGAGACTTTAAATAACAGAAAATTACAAATAACTAATGTTTTTTGAAAAGTTAAAGTGAGTACATGCACAGGAGAGGTACTACATAGTATCTTATACATTTAAACCAAATTTTAACTGAAAAAAAATGCGATCGGACAGAAAATTTAAGCGTCACATCATTGACTCATATATGTATAGACAGAATATCAGCCAGAATATGAATGCATCACTAATGATAATCATTCAGTACCATGGGATATATCATTGTCTGACTGCTGTACCACCATATTGCCACAGTACTTTCCCCCTCCATTATCAGCAGTAACAACCCATTCTAAACTGCCCTACTCTACTTCTAAAGCTGAACGTATAAATCACTTTGTTTTCCCTAACACACTTAAACTAGAGTCAGGCACATATACCTTAAAGAAGAACAACCCCAATCTTACATATTAACCTGTCCTGCATATTTTCTGACAGCCAGCAGCCTTTGTCTTTTAGCATCATTGTCAAAGCTTTATGGCTCCGTGTGATTCGTGACTCATATCAGCAGAGGAGAGAATTAAACCATATCTAAAGTATGCTAATCAGAAGCTATTCAGTAGGTCTGCACTCTCAAAAGTGCAAATGGTTCCCAGGACATCCAGTGACATTTAACATCGCCCTCACTAATTTGTGCTTAATAGGCAAAAAGTGATTAGCATTAACATTAAGGACATTTCATACATCCCCCTTCCCCATTAATTTTCTTTTTCTTTTTTTTTCTTTTTTACTGATACTTAACAGTTGATGTATGTAGCTGGATCCTACAGCTTAAACTAATGCTACGCTTTTGGCAGAAATCCTTCAGAAGTATAGCAACAGCACCAGTATAGTCTATTCTGTGACAAAAGGACAAAACAGCAAAGAGAAACAGAACATTTTAAAGAAGCAGTTTAAAGTAAATCCTGTAATACAGGGCCCGGGATATCAGTCAGGCACAAACCGTCCAGTGTTCGACTAAAGCGACTAGCATGGGATTAGTCAAAAGAGCTAATTCTACAGCTCTTCTAGTGTGCCCAACGGATCCATGTGTCATTTGTTCATCTAGACCAGTAGAAGTTAAGATGAATGGACTCGCGCGGTTATAAACATTCTCATCTACCATTTATAACTCTCTTGTCCTCTTCTGTCAACGGTGGTCTCTAAGCTGGTGGCGCAAAGATCTCTAACAATGCCCTAGAACTGATGTTCTCAAAGTCAGAGCGGTGTAAGGACAATGGTTCAATCACTTCGCCTTCAACACAAACAACTCTTCAACCTTCTGTACACTCATGGGAAATGGGCAGAGCCAATGATGACGGACAGTCCAATCTTCCAACCAGACACATCTAAGAAGGACATGACTCTGGCCCACTACCTTTGGCCCAGCCAGAGCTGAAGGTGATAAATGTATATTGGCAAAGTGTCTGTGCCAATGCTATTAGCCTGAAGGTTTAAACTCTTGTGTAATTTTCTTTAGGGACTTCTTTATAGGCACAGCCCGCAGTATTGGCAACTGTGATAGGAAGACTCGACTCTCGCAGACCAAGTGGAGTGGAATTTCTGATTAGGTCTCTTCCCATGCACTGAGCTGGTAATGAGCTAGAAGAAGGAGGAAAGCGCTCTAAACAAACTGTGATGTTAACAATAGCATAAGTAGAAGTGCTGATGTATTTAACTAGATGTTTAGTAGACAAATGATGAATGGCCTCTGGCAACAAAACCAAGTATGTTCATGCCATGGTGACTGTCTTAAAAGCAAGTTGTCCACCACTAGTGGTACCAAATGGAACTGCAAAACACTGTTTTCAAACTTGTTTCCAGAACACCCCCACCCCTGTCAGTCATTGGTCAACAAACCGATAGTCCCGCCCCCCAAACCCAAGCCATTGGGTCAGTGTTGCTATGTCAGGGCTCTTAAACAAACATAATGTTTTGATTTTTCACTTTTAAAAAATGCCACGGATCACCATTAAGTTTTGCATTTTATACTTCAACATTACCATTTATATAAAATAATTGTATGTTTTAATTTAGTATTATATTACCTCAAACGATTATTTATTCAAAGGTGTGTAAAATTTCATTAATTTTAGGGTTGTCGTGTGCTTTTTCTCATATGCATTCTCTCAACATGGCAATGTGTCCTAGACTTATTCCCACCCCCCTTCTCTTTTACAAGGAACAGAAGCAGACTTTGTCACTCCTTAGATAAATGGTCGCAAAAAAAGGAAAAAGAAAAAAACTGAGTAATTTGAGTCTTTTGTAATACACTTGACAATCATGCTGGAATCTTTTACCCCAGAAATGCTAATTACTCACAGCGGGAAACAGTTATGGAGAAGGGCGCAGGAGTTTAATGTATTCCAGTGTTGCCGTAAAGTCGACAAAGCGGAGCATTTGCGTGCTTCTCCTTTGCCCAAATACCTTAAGCCAAATGCTGAAGGATTATTGTTAATGGGAGAACCTTTAATGAGCCAAGAGTGACTTTATGAAGGTGAACTGAACCTACGGCTATATAACGACCATCATTGCACTAGAGTTTTTACACGCTTGTCTTCAGCGGATTAAATGCTCCCTAAATGACGTACATTAAATTGCAAAGCTGAAGTTTATAAAACAAACATGACGGTCTAACTTCTTAAAACATTTTTTCTCATTCCCGGTAGGTTCTGAGTTAAGGGATAAGAAATGTAGCCTATAAATAGAAAATCTGTCAAAGAAACATTTGCTTATTAGCCTACCGCAAAACTTTATAATTTAAGGTAGCCTCCTCATTAAGTGCTTATACTGGAACTGGCGACAATATACAGCTAAAGTTTTTCTACACATAGGGGATCAAATTAATCTATAATAAGTAAACCTGTATTGAAACATTTCACTGGATATTATTTTTGTAATGAGTGACATGACATTCCATCAAACGAGTCAGTTACTAAGGCAGCCAGCAGATGGCGCGCTACGGTAAGCAGAGGCCCTGGAGCGGCTTCTTTCTGAGAGCTGGAGGTAGTTTCAGACAACACTGCCTCCAGAAATTTCTTTTCAGAGAGGTCAGCAATCGCTGTGCAGTTTTCAGGGTTTTTTTTTTTTAATATCCCTTTACAGTTTCCATTTATTGCACTGCGTGAAATTAGCTGATTATTCAATGGTCGGATAGCGATAACAGTTTATCGTCACTCCTAAAGGTGCTTTTTTTCCCATGTCATTTTACCCATCCACTGCTATCTCATCCCTCTTATTTGCCTGAAATCTCGCGGTCTCATGCTCGCCACGTCCCCATTTCCCCATCTACCCACATTTCTCCGCAACGGCGAACGGAGGAATCCAGCACGAGCTCCGGCGTGTCAGATCGGCTCAGCGTCAGCGTGTCAGGACCCAGCTCACTGGCAGTGTCAGTCAGACATGGGTTTAACAGACACGGATCATAGACGGCCCTGCCAGCTAGAGAAGACCGCGAGTTCCAGCGCTCAGGGCTCGGGGAGTAGATACCGTTACAGGGGCATATGTTCTTTGGCAGCCCAGTCAACTCAGACACTCGCCCTCTCTCTTGTTGACTCAGCCAGCTGGTGGTGGAAGAGATGGGCAGCCGGCTGATTAGAATGACAGGCATCTCGCTCTCTGAAAGGCAGACTGAGAGGCCAGGGCCTCACACGCACACAAACACACACGCATGGACTCATATAAAACTAGAGCGAGCAAAAGGGGGAGACAGAGAGGATGAGAGAAAGAAAGGGAAAGAGGGGCAGAGGCCTAACACATAGCAGAAGCTACACAAATACAGAGCTTAACAGCGGGTCAGCGGAGCGGACAAAGAACAAGGAGAGAGACAAAGTCCTCAAAAGCCCCTTCTCATCAAGATTCAACTTGATGGCTCTTGAAGACACTGAAATTCCTGTATTTGGTACATTGCAAACTCTCCAGATGCAAAGTTCAATTCACAACAAAACCTACACGTCCTGCAATGTATTGTCAGCAAATATGGCACAATAAATTTATATCACTAAGTAAGTAAGCCATTTGTGTCAACTAAAAGCTGGCCCGTTCTGCTGTCGCTCTGATAATAGGCGCTGTAATTGATCCCACATTGGGTTATTGATGTCTGGATCAATTAGCCTTAAACTGGCTATGTTCGAGGTATTCATTTTAGGAAACAATCTGCCTTTATAATACTGCACATTAATCATTAGTAAATGCCACTTAACACAAGGTTAATTACACTCTTAACGACTCTCATAACCATTTTGAAGCTGAGAGCTCTTGTATGTGTAATTTGCTCATCATAATCTCAAGCATAGTACATTTTAAGTGGCTGATTGATGGACAGGAAATAGAATCTGCCCATCGTTTTAAAAGATAATAGAACACCTTATACAAGGAGGTCAGACGGCAGGTAAAAGAAGGAGTTCACGCTCACGCTAAAATGGACGTTTTCAGGTTTCAATTTTTGAAATGTCACAGTTAAAATTGAAGCCAGGGAACTTTTTTGTCAGTCATTCCCAAACTTGCAGTCATGGAACACCTGAACAAGTCAGGTAAATTTTATGAAATTATGCTTTCCAGGCCTGGAAAAGTCATGGAAATTTCTATAGTTAATATACAGTTTTCTAGTTAAAAGTTTTTCATTTTTATTTCATGACTAGAAGCAATAGAATGAATTATTATTCTGAGGTGGCTCTTTTCAACAAATCGACTAAATCGCTTCATATATGATTCATTACAAAAAAAATATTTTCCTATAATCACAAATGACTAATGGAAAACCTGGAAAGGCCAGGAAATTATCAACAACTGTCTTTTTACAGGCCTGTATAAAAATCCATAGTAAATATATAATTTTTTTTTTTTTCTTTTTTTTTTTTCTTCTAATTATGCTCTAAAATATTTAACTGGCTAGATCTATTGAGTGTAAAACTTGCAGAAATGTTTTACTTGTGAGTAAATCACTCTTCTGAGACAGTTTTTCCCCAATGAATCAACCAAACTGGTAAACAAATCAGCCTGAATGATTCAATATGAATTAAATATGATGTCAATAATGGCATTTCAATCAAAAATTCATCAAATTTCATCAATACTGAGTGACCAAACTGTAAAGTTAATAATACAAAGAAAAAAACAGCAATATACGTAGTTAAAATTATGAATAATAATTTAAATAATGATGATTATTTCGCCAAGTTCATTAACTATTGGCTCTTCACGGTTGCCAAGCAACATAGCAACTTGGCACATTAATATAGAATGCGCGGCACAGAGTCACAGGTGCGACTCGTCCAATCGGAACCAAAATTATTTGTTACATGTAACAGACCCCATAGCAGACCTCGCATTTACTTCAGCTTTAGTAAGGTCACAGAACGCGCACGTCCGACATGTAATCCTAAGATTTATTCACCCTGCTCATTGACTGTTGTTTCAGCTCGGTCCAACTTCTGCAGGCTTCAGATGAAAACTATCGATTTAAAGTCAGCTTACTGTGGATTTCATTTGTTTGGAAGAGCGAGAGCTGTTAATGCATGGTAATATCACCATAAACAGGAAACGCTACCTATCCCTACACGTCGTAAACACGTTTCACTACTGTTTCGGGGACTCTAATGGCAGTGGAGAGTTAATCTGAGAAATATGTCAATGAATCAAAAGCAGATTGATCGGCTCCTTCATTCGAGCAACATATTACAAGGGCACGTCGAGACGGTGTACGTTTCAGTTCCAGATTAACTACCTTTTTAAAAGGTGGAACCGCGGTCCATCTCTCCAGGGTAAACTCGAAGAATGGCAAAAGGACAAATGAATTCTAGTAACCTTGATATTCTGCCGGATTCACGAAAAAATACGCTTACATTCCTAGCATTTATCCCTCAGCGCACCCACCCACCCCCTCGCTCTCTTTCACGCACACACACACACACGTTCACAAGCACGATTCTGGCCCGCGTTCGCACCTTGCACGTTTTCATTATGCGAGGCTAAGTGGGCGGCACGCTAGTCCTCCCCCTCACGCTCGCTGCCATCTTTATATGATATTTTGGGTAATAATCACTGCTATCAGGCCATCCTCTCTCTCTTTGTTTCATTTCCTGTTCATCGGCAGGCACGCCGCCTCTCTCCGCTCATCCCTCTTCTCAGCTTTGTGTAGCGCAGGGCCTTTACAATAGAGAGGCGAGGCAGAGGAGGCGTGCGGTTGGCACAGCGTGTCATTAACTCTTTACTGTTGCTGGAGAGCCAGACAGCAATCTGACTTACTGCACACGATTACACCAGGCCCCTCTCCGCAGCCTAACAGTATTTATTAACATGTCCCTCCCTGTCACCTATCAACAGGTACTTAAAGTCCTTTCACCTCGTGGAGCACTTAGCTGTGAGAGGAACACCTGTGTTAATGTGTCACTCCCAAGCTATTTCTGTGAGTTAAAAGGCAGCTATTGTGCCGAATGATAGCGCACGACCCATCTGTAACAATGGAGAAAAGCAGGTGTACGAGCCCTTGCTATGATAGACTAACAAAACTAGTTAAAGAAATAATAGATAATTGTTTCATTTACTGGATTTAAATTGTGTTGTGAAATGCAAGGCTATCAAGTGAAACTTTGGGCTAAAACGACCATGGAGAGGCTTATTTTGCAATAACGACTAATATTATTACAAAATCAATCAATAAAAGGACTTTTAGTAACACTTTACAATAAGGTCTCATTATGAATAACATGAACTAACAATGAGTGATATATTTTTACAGTACTTGTTACATAATAAAAATGTTCATATTCATGTTAGTTTACAGTGCATTAACTAATGTTTTGAACTTTAAAATGTGTTACTATATGTTGAGAGTGAAAGAAGATAAGATTGATAAATGCTATAGAAATATTGGTATCACTTTATTTTAGTGTCATTGTTACATATGTTACATGAAGTTACTATAGTAATAACAGTAAATTATGCATAATTAGATGCCCTATAGTAAGTACACGTAGTTACTTAATATTACTCAGTACTTAAATGTATAATTACAGTGTAACAAAGACATCTTCATATAAATTGGGTTACACTATATTTTAAGGTGTCACTGTTACAGTGTAATTATAAAATTAAATACTGAGTAATATTAACTAACAACATGAACTTACTATAGAGTTAGGGTAGGATATAGTTATATAGTTGCATGTAATTATGCATAATTTACTGTTATTACTATGGTAAGTACATGTAAAATATGTAACAATGACACTAAAATAAAGTGTTACCATAAAGTGTAACCGAAATATAAATTGTTAGTTCATGTTAACTAATATGTATTTAACTCATGTTAACAAACCTTATTATAAAGTATTACCATTTTTTGTTATGTGCGAATTATAGGAAAGAAATTGGTTGCCTGGCCCAAATTCAAATATACAGTTAAACTATCATTATACAAAACACACGACTAGAATGCTGCGATCGACCAATCAGAATCAAGTATTCCAGAGGTAAAAGTCAGTCATCAGCACTAATATTTATGATAATTTGCATTCAAACTGTAAAAAGGTCATGGAGAGTATCTTTCTCTATTTAATAATAAATGTGTTTATTCATTTATTCTGAATAAATAAGAAGAGCATTGTACTGCTGGGTCATTATCTGATGATTTTTTAATTACCAGTGCTGGAAAATGTCAATAGGTCTAAAACAAGAAGAAATATTTCAAATGTACTTAGGGAATGTATGAGATTCGTTTTGAAATATTTCAGCTGGTCCCACATAGTTTGCCATTTTCACCTTCTTGAGCTTGTCAAGATTGCCAACTTAAAACAAATTACTAAACAAACCATGTGGAAGGGAGAAATCTGACAGACAGGAATTTATTTCCTCTCTAGGAACATTTTGATTTAGACATTTTACCACACTCAAGATGTGCTTTTGAAGACAGACATTCAAACACAAATAGATGGATGTACTGTGGGGTCCAAGAGTCTGAGACCACTAGTGAAAATGCTTTAAAACTTAAAAAAAGAGACTTCTCTCATAATAATAGAATAACACAAGATAAGATTTTTTTGTGGTTTATAAAATACTAACAATTTCCAAATTTTAAATTTCCAGGTAATGTTTTGATTATTTGAAAAACACAATGGCTCAACCTACTGTTTGTTTGAGAATCACTCCAATCCATCACAGCAACATTAGCATAACCAATGATGTGAATTGGGGGCGAGGCCATCTGTTTGTCCACCCAATGGAAGACAGAAGGGAGCGTTCAGGAAACCTGTCTGAAAATGTCATTATTTTTCCTATTTCATTTGGTGACAGTAATGGCAAAAAAAAAAAAAAAAAAAAAAAAAATGACACATTTAAAATTATTATTTTAATGCTGGATTTTCAATGTGGTCTCAGACTTTTGGATCCCATTATATTTACTGTCTGCAACTGAAGTATAGTATTTCAAATCTGAAAAAAATAAATAAATCAAACCCTGAAATTATTCTAAAGATGTGATTCACTTTCCTCAGTTTGCGAGAGAAAGAAAAGAGCCTCGTTCAGTCATGATATGCACCATATAATACATAAACACTTAAAATGAAGGGTGAAAAGTGAACGAGGCATATTGTGAACAATAAAACACCCTGCCTGCAGACCATAGGTGAATATACATGTCTTGAGAAGAAAAAAGCAAAAGATTTTGGTGTGAACACCAACACCATATTTTGGCATTCTACATGTGTGAATTGTCTGTCCTATCTCCTAGTCTCGAGGGACAACAGGACAGGTGGCCATCATAACCGAAACAGATGCTGAAGAGAAGCAGTGCTGATGAGATTGTCTGGCTACTGAGAGAAAAGGAAAGTGGAGATGAAGTCAGCACTTTTGTTCTACTTCATACACGGTCAAGGCCGCCATGTTGAGGCACGTGTAAACCCTCGCTCCCCTGTGACAAAACGAGAAAAATAGCTCTCGGCAAAATGCACGTTTCTTTTTTCCCCTCTTGGAAGAAGGGATTTGGTTTTTGTCTGTTTAACATATGAGGGTGTTTCTCTTGCATAAAAGGCTGTTTCTGAGAGGAGTTATGAGAGGAGGCAACACTGAATAGATCGTTTGCACCATAAAATGTCTCCTTTGTTTGAATGGAAGGCTAACAACAATGCAAAGCACAACAGAACAAAGTGAGGTATTTTCTCCGTCTGATGAGGAGAGGGATTGTACTGCAAAAAAAAAAGATTTCTATAGCAACGCAGGATTCAGAACCTTAAAGTCTTATTTTCCAGCATACAGCAGAACTTGATTACACAATGAAAGGTGCTAATTTAAGAGATGAATTTACATGCTAACAATCCTTCCATTCAACAATCGCGATTCAGATGATCTATATCTCATTTGAGCTAGGCATCTGAATGGCATGAAACAAAAGAGATACACAATAGTGTATGATGTCGCATAGACTAATGGGATTTATTTTCAAAAGAGCAAAAAGCACAGGGCCACTCGTTTCAGCATACCATCATATATGGAAATAAAGAAAAGGGGCCGGACTACAATATGAAATCGCATTAGGCCTGAAGTGATTATTTACATTGTGATTATTTTAGATAACTGTGACCTTTGTATTCGAATTGTATATTGCCATCCAAAATATGGGATTTTTTAAGCAAACATAAAATTAGACCCACATTTTATACACGTCAATGTAAACAGCTCCAGATTCACTTTTTTTTTTTACGTTCACATATCTCCAAATATCTTTGGATGTCACAAAAAAAAGCAAAAGATCTGAAGATTTGAAGAAAAAGTATTATTGGCAACTCTTCCTTAAAGCACAATGACGACTCAAAGGTCTAACCGGACTGACTTAAAATGTGTGAAAGTTAATATATTAGAACAGAGATAAATTATTTATTTACTCATTTATGCATAATATTGATTAAAAATGTAAACATCACTTTCAATAGAATAATTTATCTTTATTACTATATACATTTATTTTAATTGATCTGTTTAAAAATGATTTGATTACTTACTGTGAAATGGCTAAATGTAAAACATAAATATTACTTTAATATTCAGGTCAGCAAACAAAAAAAAGCGGTCACACTTTATATTAAGTGGCCTTAACTACTATGTACTTACATTTCAATTAATCATTTGATACAATGCACTTATTGTGTACATACATGTTTTTGCATTGTACTTATATTTTAAAAACACATGTATGTAATCACATCTGTAATTAATTTCTGTTATTACATTTATAATTACACTATTGACCCATCCCTTGACCCTTACCCCAACCCTTAAACCTACCCATACCACCAAAGCTTTCCCTAACCTTACCTGTATCCCACCTCAATAGCAGCAAAAGTGTTTTGCAATTCAATATGAACCCAATAAGTACATTGTACTTATTTTTTGATGTAAGTACATAGTAGTTAGGGCAACTTAATAGAATCGATACCATAGGAAAAACTGCCATATAGATATTTTTAATATTATCTCATAATTTGGCAGCAGGTATATTAGGCTGCTGTCACTTTAAGACCTGACACACGGATCCATTAAACTGTTACACATGCATTTTCTTTCTAAACTGTTTATGCTCACTTAAAATATAACAAGGCCGGCATTTTGACATTATTTTGTGTTTATTTGACCATGTAAGTGCAATAAGCAGTGAAAAATAACTCAATTTATGGTAACACTTTATTTTACAGTGTCATTGTTACATATGTTACATGTAGTTACTATAGTAATAGCTATAAATTATGCATAATTACATGCAACTAACCCTAAACCAAACCAAACCCTAATCCTAACCCTATAGTAAGTATATGTAGTTGCTTAATATTACTCAGTACTTAAATGTATAATTACAGTGTAACAAAGACACCTTAAAATAAAGTGTAACCCAATTTATTACTGAGAGGTGGCTTTATGTGCACGCACATAAAGGTGTGAGCACAAATTCTGCGGGAATGAGTAAAATTAGGCACAATCCCACGCCGAAATTCAAGCCCTGTAAACACCAACAATATTCACCTGAAGCAAATGAAATGAGGGGAGGTGGGTTTGTGTGTTTAAACTCGCTGTCAAAGAGATGAAAGAGCAAGAAAGCGCAGCTGGTATCGTTTATCTATTATGCGGAAAATGAGTATTGGAAGCATTTCAGATATTTCAATCTTGATATGTATTGAAAAATCAATATTTTTTTGACAACACTACATTGCACTTAGTTTATTTCATTATTTCAGATGCCTTTTTTAAAAGACTACAATTGAAAAATGTATACATTATATAAATTCAACCCCAACCCAAAGTGGCTAGTAGGAGTGACTGCGTTACACACCACTTCTGAAATCCACCCGCATTTGGTGAGTTGGCGGGTGTTAATGTGAAGCCTTGTATATAATATATACATTTTATTAATGTTTCCAGTGTGACTAAATGATTACTTCCGGTGTGTGTATTAAGCTTACACATAACAGACAATTTTTGTACGACAATTAAACGCTGGCCAAATTTTCACAATCGCGTGAGCCCCCCTAGTAAAAATCAAAACGTACGCCGATTTCTCCTGCATTGTTTTCTATCAGCATACACTGTTGTTGTGCAGCTTTGCTGGGGTGTAGTCTGCGCTGATGAATTAGGAGAGCTGTAGGCTGGCGTTGGAAAGGAATGCAGCAGAGGTGATGAATATTAGTGTCTTCTCTGGTGTTAAGTTTGAATTAATCATCTCACGGCTGGTGAGCAGAGCCACAGTCCAGCGGCTTTACCACTACGGTCCCACAAAGAGAATGTATTGCATCAGTCCAGCATGCTACACTGCACACCTAAATGTTTGCTTCCCTCCTTTCCTTTTTCGGACAAAAGGAAAGAAACAGCGAAGAATACAGGGGTCGAGAGACGCAGAGGGCCACACAAGAGGAATAGCTTGGAGAGGCTCTTTGCAGTTTATCATCTCGCTCTGCTTTCAGAGGATTGTTAGAGGGGAAACTGAGATCAGGAGCCTTCTAGCCATGAATGTCCAATTTGGAGACCGCTGCTTGTACGTACTGATGACTACAAAATACTAGCAGCTGTTCTCACACCATTTCCTCCCTATTGGCTTTTTCCCGCTCACGTTGCTCTTCCCCGTTTCTCTCTCTCCCCTCCAGCACTCTGCGGTGATAGATAGACATATGTCTGCGACACCAAAGTGCCTATCTGGCCCTGGTGTGTCAGCTCACCTTTATCAAAGCATGCACAGGTATATCCAGCTGCCATGGCTCATTACACCACCGCAGCGTGCCTGAAATGTTTGAGCTGCTTCTGTCGCACCCCTCCCTCTACATTCCCCCCCCAACCCATCACCCCTGCGCTCTACTAACTTTGTAGCACCCGAGCTAAAGGAGACAATTGAACGAAGGCCATTAGACAGCGGCGGCGGAAAAATGGGCACGGGTGAGTGATGGATGTTAGCACAGCCGCTCCAGCTGAGGGCAGGTGATCGGCGCTAACGAGGGAGCCATCAGGCCCGCTTCTGACAGATGGGGACGGGGCGGCTAATATTGGCAGGCGATTGACAGCGAGCGCGGTGATTAGCGTCGCTTAAAGCCCCCGCTACCTCGCACAAACCTGCCCCTCCTGAATGGAGACTGACCGCTGGATGACACCGGCTGATTGTATTGACTGAGGGACAAAAGGGCAGAATGGTTAGGAGTTTTCTCTGGGAAAATTTGCACTGGTTTACATGCACTCTTGTGCATTTTTTTTTAATTATTTTTTTTAAATCTCTAAAAGTATAAGTAAAAGTTTTTTTAAAATCAAGTTTTTGGATTACAAAGTGTATTTAATTTTTTTTAAATTATTAATAAATAATAATAACAACAACAACAAATATATGTGTGTGTGTATATATATGTGTATAAATATATATATACACACACACATACATATATACACACACACACATATATATAAATAATATATATATTTATATATATATATATATATATATATATATATATATATATATATATATATATATATATTTTAGGGGTGTAACGGTACACAAAACTCACGGTTCGGTACGTACCTCGGTTTTGAAGTCACGGTTCGGTACAGTTTTCGGTACAGCAGGTGGAGAGAAAACTAAACATAAAATTGCTTTTTTTTATTATTAAACAGAGGTTTACTGAACAAATTGTGTTTTTGTCTTTAAATATATTAAATTAAATTAAAACTAAAAGTTTCTTAAGGATAAAAAAAATGATCTCTGCTAATGCTATAAACTATGTAGGGAGCCCTAACTTGAAAGAAGCCCAAACTATTAGCCTAAATTCAATTGCTTTTTATTTTTAGATAAAATAATCAACACTCAAATAACAAATTGTATGCAAACCTGTAAGCTGCACCTAAGGCAGTTTTTGCATTAACTTCTAAAAGTTTTTACTCCAATTAGTTGTTGAAATATAATCATTTCTAATAGATAGCCTAATCAGGATCTAAAAGATTAAGTAAAATAATGAATATATTGGCTAATACAGTGCATATATTAAGCGAAAGAGTTCATTTCTCTATAGCGAACTAACAAGCTGTGAACACTGAATGGCTTTTCTGAGGTAAATGCATCATGACATATTGTTGAATACGGAAGCTTTCATTGATGTCTTTCCACCGTTGAAACACTGAATGAGCGATTACATGAGATATGACCGTTTCAGTAAGTTGTACTGAATCTTGCAACATACCTTCAGATGTTCTTTCATGTTTATTCTGTAACTAGTATTAAGGAGGAAGAGATGAACACATTCACTTGCCCTCCGCGCTCGCGCTGCCGGTTGAACTGAGGCGCCTGTACAGTGATCTGTCACCCCACATCAAAGTACGTCAAAATGGCATTTTCTGTTTAAACTTCATGATTTCGTGGACAGAATTTGAAGGATGATACTTTGTTTCTTATCGAAAGTAACAAAACGCAGAGCTTATTGCGGTTATTGGTGGTGAATATTGGTTGCAATGTAATGCTTCGGTACACACGTACACCGTACAGAAAGCCCTGTACCGAAACGGTTCGGTACAAATACGTGTACCGTTACACCCCTAATATATATATATATATATATATATTTATATATAAATAATTATAAATAATTCTGTCAGAAAAATACCTTAACCCAGTTTAGTGTTTTGTTCTTAACGGATATTTAAAATATGTAAAATATTTTCCTCATTTTTTGATGGTTTAATAAATATATAAAAAATACCCTCCAGATATCGCTTTTGGCCAGTACTGTATATAAAAAAGTAATATATAATCATGTTACATCACAAATTCTGTCAACAATCCAACAATGTCAACTACCTAAATATTGATTTATGTAAAGAGTGCAAACTTTTTTTAAATTCCTTCTCCAAATATGTTCAAAACTCACTTTTCCCTATCTTCCCCATGTATTTCTGAAGTCAATCCTTTACCCTCATGTGCTAGGCTACCGAAACTCCTTTACTCATCCGATTATCCATCCATCCATCATCCACTCTCCAAAATTGTATCAAAACAATGAGGCAATAATGATCTAAGCCCTCTGCTAGTGTGGTGGACCCACTACAATGAGACTGGCGCTAACGTTCATGGCCTGCGGACACGCAGATCTATAATAAATCCTTCAGCGCTAGTGTGCTGTTCCATAGGAGCTGGTTCACCTTGTTAGGAGCTAACAAACAGCCTTGGGCCTCCTGGTTAGCTGCACAACTCCATTAGTCATCTGATGAAGAGCCCATGTCTGATACCAGCACAACAGCAAGGCAACCACTCCATCTTTACCTGTGAGAGAAGGCTTCAGTTATGGCCCTGCTAAAGCACTTTTCTATGGTAGCATTTCAAACATACTGTATAAATACATTGCAGGTGTTAAAGGTACAATTTGTAAAATTTTTGCAGTAAAATATCCAAAAACCACTAGGCTAGTGTTATATATTTTGTCCAGCTGATTACTAACAATATCTCTAATGTTTTCAACTACTTGTAAATCATGAGAAAATTCCCATTCTAAACAGTGACACGGGGCAGTGCAGTCGCCTGTCAATGACACAGTTACCTTTGTTACCGCCTTTACTGACGTAGAAACCACATGACAACAGTGCCGTGGACAAATGCGGAAGTAGAGTCTAGCGTCCAGCAAACCACTAGCAGTTCCTTATTTACTTCTTGCACGTTTTATGGTGGATTGTGTTAATTATTTATGGAACATAATTACTGTTTACCATCTGCCGCTGGTTCTGTCGACAAGGACAGCTCCCGTAAACTCATGACCGGAAAAGCGGAAGCGGCGCCGGCGACTGTGTCATAATAAAAGTCCCGCTGCTCATGAGGCGTGTGTTGATCAATCGCTCCAGCTCCTCGTTCAGCTCCCGCAACACTCGGTCCTGCACTACTTCATACTACAGTAACGTTAATAATCGCATCCACGAACATGAGTTCTTCCAGACTCCAATCCCTATTCTTTTGCACCGTCCGTTGAAATGGAGACCACATGTCCCAAGTTTCCACTCTAAAACTTTACGTCATCAAACTACGCCTTTGTTTTGAATAGGCTTCTAGCGACCTCTAGCGGAAAAAATATCACAAATTGTACCTTTAACAACTCCAATTAATGCTAAAATCCAAAAACATCAATCAATGTATCTTTTCACTAGAAGTAGGCTAAGAATAAATCACTATGAATATAAAAACATAAATGAAGCTGTATTTCCAGAGCTTTCTACAAACAAAACTACACAAGTTATGGTAGTAGTATGTTGCAACTTCACTCAGAAAGACAGTATGCAAGGCTGAGCTTTATTGAACTGAAACTCTGGCGCTATTCTGTTGGTCAGTGAATCAGTCTAAACTATTTTAGCTCTGATCTGTGGTGCCTCATAATGAGGCAGATACCTTATTCCAGTCGTATTTGTCTCTTTTAGTATGGGGCCGATAGGATGACATTGACTTGGAAACGGCCTCTGAAAATGCCAGACATGGAGCCATTTTGGGTTCGGATCAATGGAGTAATCTGGTGCCTTGGAGACTGTGAACTTCCTCTTGCCTGTATGGGTCAAAGGGGAGGACAAACAGACAAACATTACATTTTACAACCTACATTTATTTACCCTCTATACATTTTACATACACTTATGAGGGAACTTTCGTTGTGTGCAGACATCATAATTTCCAATTAAACTCAGTTCAAACTGAATGTTATTGTGGAAATGAGGAAGGAAAAGTCATTTTTGCATTGGCTACTAGAAATGTTTTATGTGTTATTTGGTGAGAACCGGTTGTGTTGTTTTAAAGGTAGGACCTACAGGATCTGATACTGGATAAATGTAGTTTTATTTTTTTTCTTATAATGTGTTATTAAAGCAATAAGCAATAAAAGAACATATTACAATAATTTTACCACAGGTAAGTGCTTAAACCTCCCTTGAAGGGTTAATTCACTTTCAAATGAAAATTACCCCAAGCTTTACTCATCCTCATGCCATCCAAGGTGTATATGACTTTCTTCTTTCTGATGAACACAATCAGAGAAATATTAATACATATCCTGACGAATCCAAGCTTTATAATGACAGTGAGTGGGATCAACGAGTATGAGCTGAATTGAAGTGTTTCAACTTGTGGAAAAAGCTTAACTGACGTGACGCGAGTTTACACTTTCTTCGAAACATGAATATGGAAGGCGGTCTGGCGGAAGTTAGATATTTTACTTCATAACTTGTTAAATATGGATATTTTTCTTTCACAAACACATGACTTGAGAAGGCCTTTATTAACCCCCCGGAGCCGTGTGGAATATGTTTATGATGGATGGATGTGGATGAAAGCACTTTCTTCAGCTCATACTCATTGATTCTGCCCACTAATATTATAAAGCGTGGATGCGTCAGGATATTAATTAATATTTCTCATATTGTGTTCATCAGAAAGAAGAAAGTCATATACACCTAGGATGGCTTGAGGGTGAGTAAAGCTTGGGGTAATTTTCATTTCAAAACGAACTAATCCTTTAACAATTATAAAAATAATAAATAATAATAAATATTTATTCCGCCAACTAATATAGTACTTTAGACAAACAATGCAACTTTATGCATTTAAAAAAAAGGACTTGTTGAGAAAATTTAAACTGAGTTCTCAAAAATAATTGATAAATTGTAAGAAAAACTTTGTATGATCACTAAATGCACAAAAAATCCTCAAGGCAATTACAGATTTCTTGTTCATAAAGTCTTCAATTAATAAGTACATTTTAGTCTATCCTACTCTTATATATGTCATTTTATATGACACTTATTATACATTACTTTGAAGCAAAGCTACACAATGAATACTTTTTTGCACATAAAACAGCAAACTATAAGAAATGTGTTTAAGAAATGTGTTTGACTAGCTGGGACAACATTTGGGGGATGTTTTTGTTGTTGTTGTTGTTGTTAAGGATTTTGAAGTAATTTTAATTTTTTTTTGTATCTGTGGCTGCTTGCATTAGCTAAATGAAGTCGTTTAAACAGTGTAATCTGTGGTCGCAGTTATGCATTTATCTGCATTTTATAGCGGTTTAACAACTAATCCAATAAGAATAAAGAAAAATATCAGTTTTATAATAATGTTTTGTTTATAAAGATGTAATTTAATTACAGATTATCATTTAACAGGTGCTTTTTGACCAAAGCATCTTACTAACTGTGCATATGTTAAGCAACAGTCACCCCACTTATTTGTTTTAGAAGAAATACATCTGTGGAGACTGGCTTTAATTAAAATATTGTGTATTTAATCATGTTACATGAAATGTTGATGATCATCTATTGCTCAGCTGTGTTTATAGAAACATTCTGTGGGTGGAGACTAAAAGGGCTTTGAGTTTTAGCTTCACCTCTTTTTCTCTCAAGGCTTTAATTGGGATGTGTGCAGGCTGACACTCAAATGCTGCGTGGGTGATTTGAGGCGAAGAGTATGATATCACCTTCCCACAAACACACACTAAGAGACAGAGCAAGAGAGTGTGTAGAAGGCTGCAGGCACTCCAATGGACAGTGAGTCTCATAAATCCAGCTGTGTGTGATTTGTGCTAAAGCATTGTTATGAAACTCGGTTCGTGGAAATAGAGGACAGCGTAGAAAAAAAAAGGGAGGGGAAAAACGACACAGAAATCAAAGATATCCATCAAATTAACACATCAATGGCTTGATTGTAATCTCCCCGGCACTGCACCGCAAACACTTGCTCTGCCACCGACGGGCACAGAGCTGTGATTTATCAATGCAAAGCTAATAGCATCAATATGAATCTAACTAAAAATCAATATTTCATTACTAAATTGTTGGAGGGAATGAAGAGGGATGAGAGGGGTGGGATGGTTCTCCTGGGTGAGAGCATCTGGAGTTCACTGTGACACGATGAGTGATGCGTGACTCTAAGGGCGCTGGGAGAGGACACACGGAGGACAGCAGGCCGGAGTCGTACCACAGCCACGGTGCTGCGTCTCGGGCCTTTACTTCTTTTTCTCATGTATTTTTAAACAGCCGTAAAAGCACATACTTCTTTTTTACTGCATTGACCCTCATTTTAACAAAAATGAAAAGTCATAATTACATATATATATTTATACCACGGGGCTGTTGAACACCCGAATCTAAGGTGTGCAATTATTTTCAGGGAAACACACGACTGAAGTAGTTCTAGGCAGGTCTTGACCGCATTGCAGTTCCATATCACTTCGCCAAATGATTATTTCAATAGGTCCTACAGCAGCAAAAGAAACAAAACCCACAATGACACTGACCAAGCAAATAAATATAGTAAACAATAGGATGAAAACGACAAATTATTGTCATGGTTTTTGCCACAAAATACATTTTATTGTGTCCTGAAAGGGCATACTCTCTCCAGCTCTCTCACTCTCTTTCAAACGTACACACGTACTGTATAGTACGGACACACACTCGCACAGAAACATTTTGTCAGCGCTGCTCTGATGAATTAATCAGTAAAATAGTTTAGCAACTTAAAAGCTATATGACCTTTCTCACCAGCGAGGTAATATCTGTGTGGTTCTTGTGGGAGATATAGTTGATATAGACACTGCTGCCATGAGAGACGCACAGACTCAGGTAGGCTAATTCACATATGCTTATTCTCTCTCTCTCAACTGGCTCTGCTATCAAGTCTTAAGCCTCTGTTACTAGTTCTGAAATGACGTTTTGGAATTAGCAACGGAGGCACAAAAACCTGACAAATGTCTTGAAATACAACATCAGAACAGTGTCTTGAGGTGTGGTAACTGTAGTATAAGTGGAATAATTGACTCCAGCCCGTTGAATTCTTAGAAAATAATGCACTCCGCTTCGCATTGTGGCCACATTACCACCTCGGGTGTTCATTATTTTCTAAGAATTCAACAGCCTGTCGTCAATTATTCCTTACATATATATGTGTGTGTGTGTGTGTTTATTTGTGTGTGTTTGTGTAGCACGTCCTAATATTGCTACGTACATACCTACTTAAAGGTACACTATGTAACTTTTTTGTTCAAAATGAATAAAAAAATTTAAATAATTCAATAGAAGTCAATACATCATCAATACTCAAAATGTGTTTTTGTCTTACTCTAATTCACTATGGTAAGCCTATTATAAGTGTTTGTATTTTATACCTGTTGGGATAGTTTTCACTGGAGATAGTGTATCTACATCACTCGTCCGTGCGGGTCTCGTAATATCTGTAAATAGAGAAAAGTTGCTCCAGTTACTTTGATGCATGTATGGTATAGGAGTGGCATAGATTAGTTGTCACAATGAGCAAGAATGTTTGACATGAAGCTGCTAAATGTCAAACCTCCGGAGAATCACCCGTTAAAAAAAAGGGGTTAAAGTATTAGTATTAAAGCATTTTCATATGTTTGGGTAGACACTTAAACAAATCACCATATTCAGCAAGATATAAAATTTAAACCATTTTAGTAACACTCTCATAATAAAACATTCCGGTTGCATTTTATTTTACAGTACATGCACTTTCATGTACTTACAGTGTACTTACCTAAGAAAGTACTGGGTAATATAAGGTAACTACATTGGTTAAGGTAAGGTTTAGGGGTAGGTTCAGGGTTAGTACCTAGTTAAAACCCAGTTATTGTAATTACTATAATAAGTACATAGTATATACATGGGGAACAGGACTGCAAAACAACATTCCTATTTTGACTTTTATCCTGCACTACCAAAATTTCACTTTGGTGTCATGTTCAACTTTCACTTTATTTTCACTTTAACCAAGGCTAACCATTAAAATGATTATTTTATATGGAATTTTAAAAGCAAATCTGCCTTCATCACTTTATGACAAAGTTTATTTACCATTTATCAATAGAGTACCAGAATGTTATTCTGTCGAGTTGTACATACATTCAAGATTCTGTCTGTACTTTGAGATTCTTTATTTCACTGTACAACAAACACGAAGATCACACATCCCTTTTCTCTCTTTTTCATTGTTGCTCTAGTCTACACTCACTGATTGCACCTCAGGATTTTTTTCCCCCCGATATTAAAGCATTTGCAGCCAGTATAGAATTACTCTAGAATCTCCTCTTTAATGTGTTTTGCTGCATGCTTTTTCTTGTCTGTACCGCTGCAACGTGTCAATACAGAAAGATCTGAGACTAGAAGCCCGGCCTTAGAACTCTCCTTTTAATTCAATGCTAACGATCAGACACTCCGATACACGCACGATTAGCCATAGCATATGAAACGGTAGGCAGAAGCCTCTTTGCCCCTCGTTGCTTCCCTATGAACCATAGCAGCATCTATTTTGGCATTTCTCCACTCTTCAAACGCCAAACATTTAGACTATTTACCATTTAAATGATCGCCGTTTTTTATCTAGCAGCCTGTGAGAGTGCTTTCGACATGCACAGATTGACATGCCTATGTTTTTAAAGCCTCGGGGCAAACCCTCTGGAGTTTAAAACCAACAGACTTTCTGCTAGTGCTGAGAAAACAGCATTTGATCTCTGAAGGAGCAGCAGCCACACTAATGATGATATGCAAGCGCTAGCTAACTTTTCACAGGGAGGAAGAAGAGAGAGAGTGGAAGAAGAAGAAGAAGAAGAAAAAAACGCAAAGTATGACAACTCCCAAAGGTGAGATCTGTGCCAATGATTTGTTTGCTCTTCCTTCAGGGCTTCAAGAATTCGTTTATTTTTCCTGATATATTTCCATCCTATTAATTCATCTCTTTTTAAGGTCAAGCTTGCACTAATATCTCCAAAATAAATGTCCCAAAAGAGGGATGAATATTGCATTTAGAGAACGCTGAGTTTTAAGAGACAGCTGTAGGAAGAGGCAGGGACGTGATGTTGAGTTATCCCAGTCGAGATGTTAGCTAGCTAGAGCTGTGATCGGTATTGTATCACACAGGCTACACCAGAGACGAGCCAAACCCCATGCCGACTGCCGTAATTATTAGCTGCAAACGGACTCAGCTTGAGCACTATTAGAGCGGATTAACAAACGTTCCAGCCATAATTATCAAAGGTGCAAAAGCAGGTGTTTAGGAACTGAATTAACGGAGGAGGAACCGAGGCACTGCTGAGAGCACATCAGGAGAGAGCGAGACACATCAAGATGGAGGAGAAGAAGAAGAAAAAAAAACTTCATTAAAAATCTGTAAATTTGTTCCCCGACTTTTTGTCTAATTTTCAGATTGCCGGGACTTGCTCCATTGTCGCCAGTTTTAACACGTGATTAAACAGCACATGGGATGAGGGGATCTGTTGGAAACAAATCATCAGGGGAACGCTTCCGTGTTTCACGGCAGATGTTTGTTCATAGGCGGACTGGAGAAGTGTGGCCGTTTCCCCAAGGACAGGCAGGAAGTTGTGAGGTTTTGGGTGTTAGAAAAAAAGAAAGATGCTCTTACCCGTGTTTTGTAAACGGATTCATAATTTGCATTTATTTTTCTCGTTCCCTCTCTATCTTTCCATTTCGTCCCTGAGGAAATAACCAGAAAAACAGTTCTAATGACTACAATATGCAGGCTATTACACTTTCTTTTGTAAATTTACAAATCAAATTCCCATCATTGTCAGCAGTGAGGGTGGGGTATCAGACAGTGTTTGAAGTGCAAAAAATTAGGTGTTGTTGCCCCTTGCCCCCTTACACATTATGCGCACTACCGTTCAAAAATGTAGGATTGGCAATATTTTTGGATCACAGAGGGTGCATTTATTTGATCAGAAAGTATCATAAAAACAATAACATTGTGAAATATTATTACAATTTGAAATAACCGTTTTCTATTTGAATGTAGTTTAAAATGTAATTTATTCCTTTGATGGCAACGCTGAATTTACTCCAGTCTTCAGTGTCACATGATCCTTCAGCAACCATTCTAAATGCTGATTTGGTGCTCAAGAAACATTTCATATTATCATCAATGTTGAAAACTGATATTTTTGTGGAAACCATATATATTTTAGAAATTTCAAAATTACATTTATATGAAATATAATTAATTATAATTGTCTGACATTTTTGATCAATTTAAAGGCACAATATGTACGACTTTTACATTAAAATATCCATAAACCACTAGAACAATGTTATATATTTTATTGACATATATATTGTACTTACATCATCCCAAATGTTTCAAACAATGTTTAAATCCAGAGAAATCAGCTATTTTAACAAGGACATGGACCGTGTCATTTCGTTGTCAATGATGTCATACCCGTGTTACCCTTGATTTCCAGTTATACTTTCATATAAAACCATGGAAACACCAAAGATGCTTTAATATATTATGTGTTTTATTAGACAGGTGAGCAACTGTTTGGATATATTTATCGACAGAAAAATATTAATAGTTATATAGCTCAACACAGTTAGTCTTATTGTTTGAATAATTTTTTTTCTTGATTTACCATTATTTTTACCATGCCTCAGAGACACTATTTTGTCAAGTGGCTAACATAGCATAATCAGAAAGAGCTTTTTCCATCATACAATATATTTTTAACTGTATGTCTGTATTTAACTGTATATATAAGTAACTGTATGTCATTTAGCAACACAGGTCATCCAGTTTTTATTAAAATGACATTCTAATACCAATCTGGATTATTGCAAAGTGCAACAAGTCGCTTATACCAGCCACCAAGCGAATGAACAGAGTAACGTTATAACTTTTAACACACTCATTTATTTAGTATGATTGTTTTAACCATGTAAAACAATGCTGCTTTACCTCACATATGCAACAAAAAGAGGGGAAGCAGCCTATTGCAGCATAAGCATAAAATCTCCGCTGGACTCTCGTGGTTCTCGGCCTGCCCTTCATACCACAGTACCGTTAATAAAACTTTAATACATTAGCTCATCCATTAACATGATTTCTGCCCGAGTCTGTCTGATTGCTTTCCATCGGTTGTGGAGGTGGAGACGACAACTCCCATGGTTCCATGCTCATTCGAGGCATCATCAAGCTACGCTTTGTTTTGAATAAGTGACCTCTAGTGGCAAAAATTACATATTGTGCCTTTAATGCATTTTTGCTGAATTAAAGTATTAATGTATTTTAAAAATTGGTATCTGTACACACACACACATAAAAAAACTAATATTGTTAGCTATATGACATAGTACCTATCCTGATACATACAAGATTCTCCTAGGTAGTCAGCATTGTGTGCCTCAAAATTAGCAAAATATTGTTATACTGTTAAAGGATTAGTCCACTTTCAAATAAAATTTTCCTGATAATTTACTCACCCCCATGTCATCCAAGATGTCCATGTCCTTTTTTCTTCAGTTGAAAAGAAATTAAGTTTTTTGATGAAAACATTCCAGGACCTCAATGGACTCCACCGTTGAAGGTCAAAATTACAGTTTCAGTGCAGTTTCAAAGGGCTTTAAATGATACCAGGCGAGGAATAAGGGTCTTATCTAGCAAAACAATCGTTCATTTTCTAAAAAAAATACAACTGTATATGCTTTAGAAACACAAATGATCGCCTTGCAAGTGGTTCTGCCATTCCGCCTTCTGTATTCTTCAAAAAGCTTACGCTGTATGTTATACGCCTTCCCTATTCAACTTACGTATTCAACTTCCATAAGGACATCTCTCACATTTTGATCACAAATAGACAAAGGTCAAAGCTGATTAAGGCCCCAATACAACCTCCATCTAAATATTTTTCACTTTTTCCCCCTCAAATTTAGGGCCCAATTCTTAAAATATTTATGACTCAAACATGGCTTTCAAGATAAGATGTTTTTTGGCTTGGAAATAGTGAATGAAATCAATTGAAATCTAAAATAGAGAATCTGCAACAACAAAAAAGTTTCAGTCCAGCAACACACTTCTTTAACTCTAACTGCTGTTGCTTCTCTGAAACCTCTTCATTTCAAACAAAGACAAAAGAGAGAACCAACAATTAATGAGAGCTGCCGGTACGCAAGACTCATTCACGACTGGTATCCGTGCAATCAAATGCTACATTTGGCAATAGACTGTATAAATAACATAAAACAAGTATAAAAACATACCCATAGTCCTTTTAGAGAGCTAAAAGAGGGACCTTGACCCTGGGGGCCATCAGGAACACCAGGTCAAAGGAGGCCTTCTGTGCTTATAGCCCTCTCTCTGCCCTCCTTTGGCAGGTAAACAGACAAGGGCCTCACCCACAGACTGTAGGCTCTTTTACATTCACGCTAAGGGAACGGATGCCCTGACGGATGCCAGTTCACGCACCCCGCAATCATGGGCACACCTGCCTGGGCGTAAACACCAAAACGAGGGTCACCGCTGCGAGTCTGATGGGGGTAGGACCCTTGGCTTTACCAAGGCCACAGATCCCAATCTGGCGTATGTATGGACGGCTCTGTCAACAAACGGATCCCCTGTCTTAGCGCAAAAGGAGATGTCGGCTGCTGTCCTCGGTGACTTTAACTGGCATGTAAGAAGCTAAAGGGCATAAAACGCAGAAGACTGGTCCAGCACCCGCACAAGTATGTCCAAACGCCATAACACGCTGTTTCCAAACGGGTCCTGACCTCTAGCTCTGGGGCAAACAGGCCGGGTTGAAGTTATTCATGTCGAGTCTGTGTCTCCTCCACCATCTTCACTTACACATAAGGAGCGGTGGCTTGTTTACCGCTGCCCCGGCCTCGCCTGCCAGGGACCGTTCTAATCACATTACCAATTTTACATTAGCAATTTTACCTCGTACGTCTCACATAATGGCTGACACGTATCGTAGATCTTGATTTCTGCAGGAAGCGCTTAGAGTGAAGCTTAGTCTCCTGAGATCTAACCATTTGTACTTGACCCTTTTGCAGGGCAACATGATATATTTTCTGTATGTTAAACAGCGCTTTTTGAGAGTCACATGTCGACTTACCATGTCTGACCCCTAGGGGCTGCCGTGAGCTGGCGTTATAGGTGCATTTGTACAGTTTTATTGGCTTCATAAGCAATGACCAACTGCTAAAACAAACTTTTCAGATGAAGCTACAGATTTGGACCGCTCCCAACGAGAGGACAAACCGATCATTTTTCCTCTTCAGTGCCTTCCAACATCTCGTTCTTATTTTGGCATCGCACGTCCTCCTCTGTGCGGAGTAGAGGAAAGGAGAGGAGAGGAGGTGAGAGAACGAACACAGGAGAGAAACCGACAGAGAGAGGGAGCGTCTCGAAGCACAATCGATCTTTGTTGAACAAACTCCTAGCAGATGGCGCTGTGTGTTGGTGACACATTGCCACCCACACTGCTGACTGACTCACTGTTTGCCACGTTTGTGATAAATCACTAAGCTCGAACGATACTGTACCGTAAACATCATTCGGCTCGACACAAACAAGCTCCGATCTGAACCTTCATTCAATACGTTTGATGCCTAAGTAAATACATATCAATCAAAATCATCTTTCCATACCTGAAAATCTCTTAGGTACATGTATGTGTCTCACAGAGAGGGCCGTCGCTTGAATTCATGGGACCTGGAACATTACAAAAATTACAAGTGTGGGCTCAGCGGTGTAAAGACACGTTTAGAGGGTCGCTCTCGTCCTTTAAGCAATAAAAATAGAAACAAATGAGTCAAATGATGACACGCAGTAAAAGTATAGATCTATAAACATTTTTGTAAATGGCATAGCGCAGATCATTTGTTCTGAAATTAATGAGAAATGTTTGTTCATATTGAAATCACTCACCTTTGAACTTTTACCAAATGACATTACGGAGATCTGTTCTGAACCTGAAATCTGTAAAAGCTGAGAAGCAGAAAGGTACAATTTCCTTTCTTATTTACACTCATTCTTGTCTAGGATAAAGACTTCAGTTTAGATATTAAAGAAATGAGCAGCCACAAATATGATCAAGTTTATATATGTGAAAAACAAATGTACAAAAAAAGAAAAAATTCTGGATCACAGAGAAAGCAAAAAATTTTACTGACCATGTTAGGTTCTTGCAGTTACAACAGTTGCTGAGATCATCTCTGAAACTCAAGAAGACACTGGTGTGAAATCTGTAGAAATCTGAGAAGCAGAAAGGCCCAATTATTGCTCTAATATAATCTCATTCTTGTCTAAGAGAAAAATAATAAATAAAAATGAAAAGACATGGGCAGATCACAGAAAAAGCTAAAACTATACTGATCATGTCTATCAACAGTTCGAGATATTGTTGCAATCTCTTCTGAAAGTGAGAGAGAATGTGCAAGATTAATGTTTTCTTTGGCGTAAACAGAAAATCTCAATTTAGTCTCCATCTGATTTCATTCTTATCTAGGACGAACAAAAAGTGAAATTAAAGAGATTTCATTTGTGATGTTTTTTTCCTCTTATGAGCAGTCACAAAGACCATAACGTTCATACTGAACATGTGAATATCATAATTTAACAAAAAAAATTTGCAAAAAAAAACAACATACAATTTAACCTGGGTTATAGTGTAAGCTGTAAACTATACTAACCATGGCATGTTCCATCAGTCCCAACTTTAATTGTCCTTTTGTATAAAACTTGATCAACAACATGTTGTCACGACTGTATAAAATACAGTACATGTTTAGGGAGGAGAATTTGGGCTGGAGCTGAATGAACAGACTATTCCACAGAGACAGGAAATCTTCAGTGGCTCTATCTCTGATGAGTATCAGCTATTAGCTGCTTTTGGCTGGATATTCTCCTGGGCTCTGCTTCTGCTGAGCGCTGGTTTGCACTGCTCTCTCCTTATCATGCCTGTCCACCTGTCACACTTGGCCCTTCTGTCCACTCCCTGCTGCGTTAACTGTTAAACACACACTCACACACACATTACTCACTCATCTAATCAATCACTTGAACACACGAGCATTTTGCATGTATGAAAAAACGCACACACAGTCTACCCACTGAACTGTGTCATGTGCCCCCTTAAATTAGTGAGCCAAGTGGATCTTGAATATCTAATAAATTATATATAATATTTATATATGTGTGTCTGTGTGTGTTTTATTTTATATATATATATATATATATATATATATATATATATATATATATATATATATATATATATATATATATATATATATATATATATATATATATATATATATATATATATATATATATATATATATATATATATATATATATATATATATATATATATATATATATATATATATATATATATATATATAATGCTCAGTGTAATTGAGCACTATCCCCTTTTAAAAGTAACATTTTAAACAAAATCTCAATAAACACGAAAACAATTTCCAAAATGTTGACAAGACTAAGTTTTATATAACATCTGTTTATAACATTTATAACAACTTATAACATGAAAGTAAAGTTAATAATATAACTTAGAGAACAAAATTGTCAGTTTTACTCAAATTAGGGTGATGCAAAAATGAGTACATCCCACTGAAAGTCTCTGGAGCAAATCTAAATTTTAGACTACAAATGTCTAATTTAACAAGAATTCAACCACAGGTGAGTCTAATTATTCATTACACAGGTGTCCAGCAGACAGTTGACTATAAAAGTGTGTTAAAAACCTCTTCCCATTTCATGCTGTCAGCAATGGCACCACATGGAAGAAAAATGTCACAAGACCTAAGAAAGAAAATAATTTCTTTACACCAGAAAGGTGAAGGCAACAAGAAGATCAGCAAAGCTTTACTTATCAGTCAGAATACTGTAGCAAAAGTGATACAAAAATTTTAAAAAGATGGAACTGCAACCATCTCACAAAGACGTCCAGGTCGTCCACGGAAGTTAACAACTCGACAGGAGCGTCTTCTGATGAGAAGGGTTGAAGAAAAATCAGTGTGGCGACCAGGGCGGGCGAGAGCCGTGAGGGAACGGCGCGAGGCCGGTGACGCAAGTGATAACAAGCATCACCTGGGAGGCGCACCGGCCTTGAGTCTCACGGAGGAGCTCCGGGTGCATAAAAGGAGGAGCGACGACCGTGGAGGACGAGAGAGGACCAGGCCTGGACTTTATTTTATGTTTGTGTGGCCGGCAGACGTCCGCGAGGGTCTGCCGGCATTACTTTCGTTTTGTTGTTTGTTTATTTTTTAATTAAAGTTACGTTGAATGTTCGCCGGTTCCCGCCTCCTTCTTCCCATATCTACTAACCTCGTTACAATCAGCATCCAAGTTCACTGCAGTTATCTAAAGAAGTAGAAACCCAAATTGGGGTGACTATTTGCCGTGGCACAATACGGTGTACACTGCAGGGGAATGGCATGCATGGGTGCTGTCCACAAAAGAAGCCTCTCCTAAAGCCCGAGCACAAAAAAGCCCACCTAGAGTTTGCCAGGGCCCATGCTGACAAAGATAAAGACTACTTGGACTTTATACTCTGGAGTAAGGAGATCAAGATAAATGTTTTTGGAACTGATGGCTTCAAAAATGTATGGTGTCGCAAAAGTGAGGAATACAAAGAAAAATGCATGGTGCCTACAGTGAAACATGGTGTTGGCAGTGTCCTTATGTGGGGCTGCATGAGTGCTGCTGGTGTCTGGGAGCTGCATTTGATTGATGGCATCATGAATTCACAGATGTACTGCTCTATATTGAAAGAGAAGATGCTACCATCACTCCGTGCCCTTGGTCGTCATGCACTTTTCCAACATGACAATGATCCTAAATACACATCTAAGGCCACTGTTGGATTTCTGAAGAAGAACAGGGTGAAAGTGATTCAGTGACTCCTGATCTGAACCCAATCGAATACCTATGGGGAATTCTGAAGAGACAAGTTGAGCATCACTATCCATCCAGCATCCAGTCTCTAAAAGAGGTCATTCTTGAAGAATGGAAAAAGATAGATGTTGCAAAATGTTGCCAACTTGTTCATTCCATGCCTAGAAGACTTGGTGCTGTCATTAAAAATCATGGAGGCCATACAAAGTACTAGATGTAGTAGTTCTTGTTGTGGTGTGTACTCATTTTTGCATCACCCTAATATGAGTAAAACTGAAAAATGTGTAATCTAAGTTATATTATTAACCTTACTTTCATGTTATAAGTTAAACAGATGTTATATTAAACTTAGTCTTGTCAGCATTTTGGAAATTGTTTTTGTGTTCATTGAGATATTGTACTTTTCAAAGGAGGTGTACTTACTGATTATATATATATATATATATATATATATATATATATATATATATATATATATATATATATATATATATATATATATATATATAAATATAGATATATATATATACACACACACACACATACCGCCGAACCGAAATGTATTTGGACACCTTGAACGTTTTATTCATTAATACAGTTTATTCACTATAGTTTAAAAAAATGGTAATAAAATATGACAAGATCTCAGAGATAAACTGTGTCAGAGAAAAATAATCTTAATTATGTCGGATAACACTTAAGCAAAACATGGTCAGGTCAAAGTGTCTGAATAATTCTTGGTTCCAAATTTTTTATCAATTTTACTGGTAGTCCACTGTATGAAGACTTTTTGAGTATAATATGTCACAGTTTACTTTATTTAGCTATCTTTACTTACATTAATGAACTATAGTGATTCATATATATTCATAACATATATATGGTCTATATGATTTTTTTTTTTGTTTAACTCTCAACCAATTTGATTTGTTAACCAGTAAAGCTTAATTTTAAAACATTAACTTTTCAATTAAAAATTAATTAATTTAAAACATTATAAGGGTACCACAAGAATTTCTTATAGGCCTACAATTCAGTGAACCAAGACTGTCACTGGTGCTCCCTCAAAAAAAGGTACATGATGTCTAGCATAAAGGTCTTTGGCATCCTCAAGGAAACAGAAAAAAAAAAAACAACAGTCAAAGCCTTGTGCACACGCACTAATATGAATAATCACTCAAATTAATGCGTATAACACTTAAAAAACTCAGTCCGACATTCACCAGCCAAAGGTCATCTCACAAAGGCCCAGTGGACACAGATTGTGTGCCAAGCCGACACGTTTATTCTTGCATTTCAAATGTGCTATCAAAAGGCAGAGCGAAGCAAGAAACCTCCAGACTCTTGCCGTGACAGAGTTAAAACTGCAGGTCGCCCTCATGCGATCGCAGAGACTAGAACTGCTGTGACAGGTTTTCTCCTCGCACTCTTCCTCTGTGCTGTTCCATAAAAGCTCACGCGCTTTGACGCTAATGTTTTTCCGAAACCCTCCCTTAACGACGCTGAAATAAAGTCCTTCCCCTGAGGAGACATTGGCATTAGAGTCAAGCCAAGTCGCGATAGTGCCACCACCGCGGCACCGGTTTATTCGCGAGCGCTCGCTGCCGCTATTGACTCGGCGGATTAGCGCGCCGCACATGAGCCCCCCTCGGCCCCCACTGCCAGGATCCGCGAGAACAGAATGGGGTCAGAGGCGCGTTAGGACAGAACACACTTAGATGCACCAGATTAGATTATTTGAAGCCCTTTGCTGAGCTCTCGTCTTGACAACAAATATCCCCGGGCCACTCGGAGATGGTCACTGGGCGACTGCTCGCGACGTGGCAAAAACAATGTGTTGATTTTGATCTAGCGTGGAGCCGTTCCCTCTGTCCATAGCGGTTATGTAAATAAACGTGTCATTCGGGAGGTTAAAGCTAATTTCAGACCCTCCGTTTTAGATTATGTCAAAGAAAGAGGAGCAGAAAAACACGCTCGTGACCTTTCGGCTAAGGCTGTCTGTGTGGCTAATTTACAAGTGCTGTGTTAAAGTCTGGGGTCAGGCGTTTTAAATGGCTGGGCATTCTTTCCATTGCCTGTTTCATTAAAAAAAGCATTGTGGGCTTCAGGACGTGCAACTCTCCAGATCTGACCTCTGCATCACGGAGGCATGCTCTGTTAAATTAGTCTGATGTGTTGCCCTGAGCGCATGTAGCATTTAGTCTATTGTCCACTTTCACCTCACAGCCCTCGCCTTTAACCCTTTGCATTTAATAACGTGTTCCTAATGGAAATCTACATCTCGAAATGACGGACTGGGTTTCTGCGAGAGAGAGCGGCGTTTCGAATCCAGCGCCGGCCAATTGTGGGTTTTGTCTTCCCTTTAATCTCCTCATCCATCCTTTCACTCCTTTTTTCCCCCCTTCTTTGTTGTTCTCATCAGAAAGCGAGATTTGCATTGCTCTTCGGTGTCCTATCCTATCTCTTTTGTTCTCGCTCTCTCTCCTGATTTGACTGGATTGTGGAAGAGAGATGATTGTGTAGCCTCAGGTAAGATTTTGTAGCTTTACATATCAAAGTCACTAAATATCTTTTTCTCTCACACACGGGCGTAAAGGGAGGGGGCTTGTCGAGGGGGGGAAAGTTCCAAGCCAAGTTTTTTTACGGGGGATTGTTTGCTTTAGCGTATGAGAAGAACAAATCCAGCGAAACAAAAGGGATTACGGAGCAGTGTCGCTGTTGTGTTATTTATCTATTCCGCTTCTTTTCTTTTTTTCCAGGGCAATGCGTCAATGTCAGGAGAATCAACGTGCAGGCGTTCGGTAAACACGGGAAACTAAACAAGGTGTTTGTAAATGGCAGAAAATGGGGCTGATCTCTCAACTCTTCCTCTTTTGTGCGCTAACATCGCCGTCTTTCCTTCTAACTGCTGAGGAAAATACATAGCCGGCGTGATTTAATATCTATACATAATGTAATACCGCATGAGCTTCAACAGCTCAATCAGTTATGTTATTTCAAGATTAAACTATTAAATACTCACATCTAATAAAATATCTATACGATTTGGGATTAATATTCCATACTGAGAATCAATCAACAAACAATGTTCTTTGAATGAATTTTTCAAGAGCCTTAGAGCTCAAGTGAAGAATGAAAAGCGAGATATGGATGTACAAATTTAAAAAATCCGATATAAAAGAGTTACAGATTTCAGATTTTAGTTCAGAACACAAATGGTTTCTGTATCTATCTTCGACAAACAAATACAATTCCTTTAACCAATTTTAGGCCGCTTTTCATTCCCACTGCAGCTGTTTATTTTCCGACCCTGGGGACTTGTTTGTGATGTAAAGATTGTAAGGGTTACGAGACATAATGCTATTGATTTGCTTGCGAATCGTGTGGACAGCGACCATGCCGCAATCTGGGGCAATGTCAGAGCATGTGTGCGTACCACATCAGAGCTCTGCAGAGAGGACATGACAACGTTTTGATACGGTCATCATGTTCTCATGCCTGATGCCCTGTAATTCCTCTCTGACAGAGCCGAGACATAATAGGATCCATATGGGGCTGCTGGAGACCGCTAGATCAGCATCACAGATAGACGGGACCAGGGAAGGTCCATCAGCACGACTCCATCAAACTAGTATCAGCGTCATGCCTGCAGCCCACCCCCAGTATATGCACGGACTGTCTGATGCATATTTCACACAAAAAAGAAAGCACTTTCTCAAACTGACAAGCTTGAATGTGATTGGTTGGAGTGAGCGTGCACAGGTTTTATAAGTCCGGAAAAGTTGTGTTAACAAGGTACCGGGCTGCTACAATAATGGAAAAAAAAACTCAAGTGTTAAATTTACATAATAGTAGTAATACATAAATAACAATGTTATGTACTTAAATATAATATATTATAAATACATTACATTATTTAATATTTATATAGGCACTTAATTGCAAGTAAACTATAAATCTACAACATTTTTATATATTATATCATTTTCGTTGCCATTAAGTGTCTAAATATTAGGGCTGCCCTTGACTAAAGATTTTTAGTAGACATTTCGCTTTCTATAGATATATTTTTCATGTCCGTGAGGCAAGTTTACATGGAGTTGTTTCGGTTTATTTTTTCGCCGCGCTCAACTTCACTGAGCGAGAGGGCAGAATGCGCACCCCATTTTAAAATTAAAATAAATATAAAAATAAAAATAGACTCTTCACAGATTCAAAAGATGTATTAGCCTACTCTTATCAGTATGACCAAAAATGACAGAGTAATTTAAGTGCGTCGGAGTAATTTAAGTGATCACACCAGCTCCTCCATAGCTGTCATGTAGTAATTGCGCTACTATTCGGTTTTCACACTCCGCACAAACACTTGAATAATGCTATATAAAATCATAATATATCAAATACATTATAGGGTGGCAGGATATTTTTTGTTATATATTATATTATATTATATTATAATTTTAAACCCGATATTTACATTTATATTTGGCCTGATTTGCATCCCCCAACGAACTGGGGAGGTTTCGATTCAAGCCCAATTAAATGCTTGTTAAACTGACTTTTTGTCCAAAAAAATTCTCAATTGTGTGATGATATTATGATTATTTTACTGCTCCTAATTGAGTCAGAGCCTCCCCAATCCCAAATTGTAAATATCAAATATGTTTGATTTACACTCTTGATCGGGCTGCCTCCGACCAAAAAAAAAAAAAAAAAATCGGTTGAAACTGTGGTCTCACATTGTTTTAAAATCGGTTAAGATTTGAAAATCGTCTAGTGTGTCCCAGGCCTTAGATAGAATCCTATATGACAATTTTACTTTTAACTATTGATACTTACAAATTTCATAATCTCTATTTATAATAAAGTGCCAAAAACTCCATCTGCAAATGCATCTGTATCTGTGGCCCATAAAAAGTCACTTGGATGTGCCTCTCAGCCCTCACAAATTAGCCCGTTACTTACTATGGAGAAAAGCATGGTGGGAAAAAGAAGAAAGAGGGAACGTCTGGTTGCTGTCTTGTTCTTGTCACTCTGAGAGTGTCAGTGCTCGGCATGCCGGGATGTGTAGTCCCCTGGGCCCGCGCGGGGCGCGTGTAGCTTCTAATTGGACCTGTTAGGGTCAGCAATTAGTGTACAGCCATCAAGAACCACAAGACAGCTTCTCCTTTCATGCTACTTCCAGTCCCTCAGTGAAGAGAGAGACATATCCAGAAGGCCTAAAGAGAGAGAGAACGAGTATATGAATCCAGAGCAACACATGGAGTTTGGGAGAGTAGGACAGCTGCAGGCTTTTTGTGTGTGTGTGTGTGTGTGTATGTGTGTGTGTTTGTGATAGAGGGACAGAACTTAATAGGACGTGTTCGTTGCCCAAGGCTCAAAGAGTTGAATCCATCTGTTATTTTTTTGGATGCTTGAACCAACTGCGGCTCCTCTAACAATGGCCACTTTGTAGAACTGTCTCGCTCTTGAACTACAGCCGCTGCTGTAACACTGTGCTCCCTTTGTTAAACACACAATGATTAATCTAGTAAACGAAGGTGTTTGGCCCAGCCAACAGGTGGCAGTCAGGAGCAGTTAGAGGTATTCTTGGGCCCTGGTTGCCATGGCAACCCTCAGACAGACGCTAGAAGCGCTGAGGAAGCAACGCCTCAAGTGACCATATTATGGACTTAAAATCAGCTGTACTGAGCTCTGCTACAGTTGCCATTACTGTAAGCTGAAGTGGTTTTTTAAGCATCTAGCTGCCATTTCAGATAAGAAATGCTCTAACAACAAATATATATATATATATATATATATATATATATATATATATATATATATATAAATATATTATTATATTTATGAAGGAGAAAAAAAGTTTTTAGCCTATTTGGCTTAAAGGTCTTATTCAAAGGTCCCACATATAGGACATATATTTGTACTATTTCTTCTTCATTTATGAAAATGCTGCTTGTTTTTAAACTTTTTTTATTAACAAAGTAGGAGTGCTGATATATTAAAATAACCACATTTTATTTAAACTTCATGATTCTGTACTTCAATACAGACAATAGTTGCTGAAGGTGGTGGGGGGTGTTAGTAATAATTTATTAGTTGTAATACTTTTAAATCGTCCTTTGCCCCCTTCACAACAAAAGACATTTGCAAACCATTTTACTTCTGTAATGTGACATATTTAGACATGAAGACCTGAATCCAAGCTTGCAGTGGATTGTGTCCATAGCCTTTTTTGAGGAAAGTTTCCGATCAGGACATAATAGTTGGTGGTCAAGTTCACTATCGAGAGCATCTATAGGATCTGAAACGTCTCGGTTACGTATGTAACCCTCGTTCCCTGAAGGAGGGAACGGAGACGTACGTCAGTAGTGACCGACGAATTGGGATATCGCTTAGAGAGCCCTATCATCTTCGTGTAAACTAAAACAAGCCAATGGAATTGGCGTGCGATATTTGCATAATGCGCACCGCCCCCGACAGGTGTATATAAATAGGAAGCAGATGCAATCGCACTCTGTTTTTCGCTGAGGAGACAACTGGTGTCCGCACTACAGCGAGGGTACAGAAACTGTGGCGACGGGACGTACGTCTCCGTTCCCTCCTTCAGGGAACGAGGGTTACATACGTAACCGAGACGTTCCCCTTTCAGTCGGTCACGTTCGACGTACGTCAGTAGTGACCGACGAATTGGGATCCCAACTAAAGCGCCACAGTTACGAAACCCCTTCCAGTGCCCAGCACAAGCTCAGCCGCCCATGGCACCGGCTGGCGGTGAAGGGGGCGAGCTTACACCGAGAGAGTCTACTGCTGTCTAACCACTACCCACTAAGTAAACTAGACACACTGGGGAAGCGAACCCGTAAGGGACGCTGCGGAAACCACTACCTACCCAATGGGGGAGGAGTTTACGTGGGAATACACACATGGACTGGCTCGGGGGGGCAGTACGCATATGGAGTCCCTGGGATGGCTCCACCTGGTTAGGGGGAGACTCATCTGACAGGTGACAGCAGAGCTGGCTCTGCTAAGGGAAAGACACGGACTCGGCCCGTAGGGAGTTTTAAACCGTGGAAAATACACATATGGGACCGCTCACGTAGAGGGGTCACGACATATGGGCCCCAGCCAACAGACAGCGTCAGCGACGGATGTAGGCCTGGCATCAGACACTCCGCAATGTCCGAGCCGAAGGGGGAGGCGGAGGAACTCGACAGGGTTCGCCAAGCGGGGAACACGACTGGAGTGAAAGTATGCACGTATCCGGCCAGTGGCGGGAATGGCATTGCAAGCCGACACTTAGAGTGGGTACAACACGTCTACCGACTAGTGGATGCGAGTACACGCGAGGATACCGGCTCTACACGTAGGCTATAAAACCTAGCGAACGTGTTAGGTGTCGCCCAGCCCGCAGCTCTACAGATATCTGTCAGCGAGGCGCCATGAGCCAGCGCCCAGGAAGAGGCCACCCCTCTGGTGGAGTGGGCTCTCAACCCGAGCGGGCAAGGCACGCCCTGGGATTCGTACGCCAAGGCGATGGCATCCACTATCCAGTAGGCCATCCTCTGCTTGGAGACAGCCTTTCCCTTCTGCTGGCCTCCGTAACAGATGAAGAGCTGATTTGAGGTCCTAAAGCTTCGCGTTCTGTCCACGTAAACGCGCAGAGCGCGGATGGGACAGAGCAAAGCTAGGGCTGGGTCTGCCTCCTCCGAGGGCAGCGCTTGCAGGTTCACTACCTGATCTCTGAAGGGAGTGGTAGGAACCTTGGGCACGTATCCAGGCCGGGGTCTCAGGATGACGTGAGAAGCACCGGGCCCGAATTCTAGGCACGTTTCGTCGACCGAAAATGCATGCAGATCCCCTACCCTCTTCAGGGAAGCCAATGCAACCAGAAGAACCGTCTTAAGAGAGACATTAGTTTCAGGTCGACTGATTGCAAAGGTTCGAAGGGATGACCCCGGAGAGCTGTGAGAACCAGGGTCAAATCCCAAGAGGGTACGGAGGAAGGGCGAGGAGGATTCAGTCTCCTGGCCCCCCTCAGGAATCTGACGATCAGATCGTGTTTCCCCAGGGACTTACCCTCAACTGCATGGTGATGTGCGGCAATGGCGGCAACATACACCTTGAGGGTGGAGGGAGACAGCCTTCGCTCCAACCCATCTTGCAGAAAGGAAAGCACGGATCCGACCGAACATGACCGGGGGTCCTCTCGGCGAGAGGCGCACCATTCGACGAACAGGTTCCACTTCAGCGCGTAGAGATTCCTAGTAGAAGGAGCTCTAGCGGAAGTGATGGTGTCTACGACCGCTTGCGGGAGATCACTCAGAACCTCCGCATCCCGTCCAGGGACCACACGTGGAGGTTCCACAGATCGGGAGGCGGGTGCCACAGGGTGCCCCGTCTCTGAGTCAGGGTGTCCTTCCTCAGAGGAATCGGCCAGGGAGGTGCTGTCACGAGGAGAATGAGGTCTGAGAATCAGGTCCGAGTGGGCCAGTACGGAGCCACTAACAGAACCTGCTCCCGTCCTCCCTGACCTTGCACATGAATAGTGCGAGAAGGCTCACTGGGGGAAGCGCATGTTTGCGCAGACCCGGGGGCCAGCTGTGTGCCAGGGCATCCGTGCCGAGCGTGCCGCCGGTCAGGGAATAAAACCACTGGCGGAGGGCAGTTTCCGGGGAGGCGAGCAGGACTACCTGGGCCTCGCCGAATCGCTGCCAAATCAGCTGGACCGCCTGGGGGTGGAGCCGCCACTCGCCCGCAAGTAGATGCTGCCGTGACAGCTCGTCGGCTGCACGGTTGAGCACACCTGAGACACGAGTGGCCCGAAGGGACCTCAGATCCTTCTGACTCCACAACAAGAGATGGCGGGCGAGTTGCAACATGCGACGGAAGCGTAGACCACCTTGACGGTAGGTGTACGCAACGGCCGCAATGCTTAGTGAGCGGACTAGAACGTGCTTGCCTGACAACAGCTCCTTGAAGCGGGCCAGCGCAAGACGAACCGCTAGCAACTCGAGGCAATTGGTATGCCAATGCAGCTGAGGCCCCGTCCAAAGACCTGTCACTGCATGCCCGTTGTACGTGGCCCCCCATCCCGTGGCAGAGACATCTGTGGAGACCACAGCGTGCCTGGACACTCGTTCGAGGGGTACTCCGGCCCACAGGAACGAAGGGTCCAACCACCGGACAAGGGTGCGACGGCAGCTCGGTGTCACGGGGACACGGAGCGTGCCGCACTGCCACGCCCATCTCGGGACCCGGCCGCGGAGCCAGTGTTGAAGCGGTCTCATATGAAGCAATCCGAGCGGCGTTACCGCGGCTGCAGATGCCATATGCCCCAGGAGCCTCTGAAAATCTTTCAGTGGAGCCGCTGTCCTGCACTTGAGCGAGCTCAGGCAGTTCAACACAGACTGGACGCGCACCTCGGTGAGACGCGCAGTCCGTGCGACCGAGTCTAGCTCGAGACCGAAACAAGAGATCCTCTACCCGGGGGCGAGTTTGCTCTTGTCCCAGTTGACCTGAAGACCCAACCGGTTGGGAGCTACAACCATGTCGGGTAGGACTTTGTACTGACATGCCCGACCCTCGAACGCAGACCGACCTAGGAAGGGTCTGCGTCGAGGCAGAATCGAGACATGAAAGTATGCGTCCTTCAGGTCTATTGCTGCAAACCAATCCTGGGGACGGTCCAGGATTGGCCGTAGCCCACCGCCCTTTTACGGTACAATGAAGTAGGGGCTGTAAAACCCCGACTTCATATCGGCTGGAGGGACCGGCTTGATTGTACCCTTCGCCAGGAGGACAGCAATCTCCACCCGGAGAACAGGAGCACTGTCCAACGACACCGGAGTGAAGTGGACAGCCCTGAAGACCGGGGGACGCCGGGCGAACTGAATCGCATAGCTGAGTCTGATAGTACGAATGAGCCAACTGGACAGGCTGGGGAGCGTGCTCCACGCTTCCAGACACTGAGCCAGCGGGACCAAAGGCACCACAGACGCACCGGGGGTGGGGCAGCAAGGCAGAGAGGGACCCGACTCGGACGGCTTGAGGGCGGCCCGGAGTGGGGTCGGACTCTGCGAGGCAGCAGTGTGCATGGGAGACGGCGCACGGGACGCGGTCTGCACCAACACACTGCCACCTGCTGGCGAATGGGGAGGGAGCTGACAGCAGCGAGGCGGAGCCTGGCACACTGGCAGACACCCCTTGTTGTGACCTGGAGTTTGAGGAAACCGCTCTTTTTGTGGCAAAGTGGGTACCGCTGGACTCCGGAGAGCCAGCGGCGGTAGATGGACAGCCGCCACAAAATCCCCCCCGGCCCTCCTCCGGGGGTGGGAGAGCAGATGGAATACTCTCCCAAAGGGCAGGAACCTTCCGCTCCAGGTCGCCCGTCTCAGGGCCGAGTTTTCACGTCCGCGCCCGGCACCCTGCTGTTTGGCTGGTGTAGGCTGCTGCTTTGCCAACTTAGCAGGGGCGGAGGAAGACGCAGGCGGGCGCCCTCGGCGACGAGCGGGCTGAGGCTGAGCCACGGGCGGCTGGGTGGAGGCAGCAGCGGACCGCCGTGACATGACATGTCTGATAGCCTCAGCCTGCTTCTGTGCAGCGGAGGACTGTTGGGCACAGTTCTCCGCCGCGTCGCCGAAAAGGCCGACCGGAGACACGGGGGAATCCAGGAACCGATGTTTGTCGGTCTCCCTCATGTCTGCCAAGGTCAGCCAGAGGTGGCGTTGCTGGGCTACCAAAGTAGACATCGCCTGGCCAACAGAACGCGCTGTCACCTTCGTTGCCCGGAGGGCAAGGTCAGTGGCAGCGCGCAGCTCCCCAAGCAGCTGTTGGTCAGGACCTTCCTGGGGCATCTGCGACAGCGCTTTTGCCTGATAGACTTGCAAAAGGGCCATCGCGTGCAGGGCAGAGGCAGCCTGCCCACAGGCACTGTAAGCTTTCTCAGTCAGACCGGCTGAGAATTCACAGGCCTGGGACGGGAGACGCGGCTCACCGCGCCAGCCAGCGGCCGTTGGACACAACTGCGTCGCAACAGACCGCTCGACTGACGGGATCTTCGCGTACCCCCTGGCTAGCCTGCCGTCCAGGGAGGTGAAGGCGGACGAGTGACCAGGCCCTGTACGAGCCCCATGCGGAGCTTGCCAAGACCTGGTCACCTCATCGTGTACTTCCGGGAAGAAAGGCATTGGGGCGGGACGCTGGATTTGACCAGCGCGACCCCCCGCCAAGTACCAATCGTCCAACCGAGATGGGCCGGGACAGGGTGGAGGGTTCCACTCAAGCCCGACGCACAAGGCGGCCCGGGAGAGCACAGCCGTGAGCTCGGGATCCGACTCGGGCAACGCTACCGTCCCGGGCGGCAGCGCGTCCGAATCCTCCCCCGAGGACTCAGGCTCACCTTCCGATGCAGCGATCGACATCCGATCCGCCGCCAGCACACCAAAGGTAACGGCTGGACAGTCCGTAGAGGGCCCAGCGGAAACCAACGGTGGCACGATGGGTTGCGGTGCTGATGAGGCGGCAGGGGCCCGAGGAGCGTTTCCGCTCGGCGGGGAAGCCCTGACCGTAATCCTCCGGTCACCCTTCCTATACAGCGCCGTACCGTCATTCCGGTTCCCGGGGCCGGAAAAAACGGTCGTACGCAGCATAGGAGAGGGGACCCCCGCTTCCTGAGACTTCAGGAAGGAGAGTCTCGACCTCAGCATCGCGATAGTCATGTTCCCGCAATGGGAACATGAACCATCCACAAAAGCTGCTTCAGCGTGCAGAATGCCCAAACACGAGATGCAACGATTGTGCCCATCAGCAGGGACCAGGGAACGACCGCACCCATTAACGCACAGACGAAATGACATACTGTCAGGGTTCGTCTGTAAAGCTCTTTTAGAAGGGGAAGTCAACTCACTCGTGCTGAAGCACCCAGGGAGCGACGCGATGTGTCAGGTACACCACTCCCTGACACACCGAGGAACCGGCCCAAATCGCTACACACGCACACACTCTTTGTGTTGCTGTGAAAACAGCAGTTTTCGAGCTTATAGCTCAGCTCCTCGGAGACTCGCGCCCTCGCTGAACGTGCCCTTTCACCAGCACTGAAAGCTCGCTGTAAATCCTCTTCTGAGGCAATGTTTTAGAATAAAACAAACGAAGAAAGGAGTCTTCTAAAACAGGACACCAGTGAATGGCTCCGAAGCGAAAGACAGAGTGCGATTGCATCTGCTTCCTATTTATATACACCTGTTGGGGGCGGTGCGCATTATGCAAATATCGCACGCCAATTCCATTGGCTTGTTTTAGTTTACACGAAGATGATAGGGCTCTCTAAGCGATATCCCAATTCGTCGGTCACTACTGACGTACGTCGAACGTGACTGACTGAAAGGGAACATTAAGCTTTTTCTAAAAAGTGGCATTAGTCACATTACTTAATAGTCTGCATGACAGGTGAAATCATCTAAAAAGGACATTTTGATGAATGACTATGAAGACAAACATGCTTTTTTTAAAGGGGTCCTTGATTATGATTTCACTTTTTTAACTTTAGTTAATGTGTGTAATGTTGCTGTTTGAGAATAAACAACATCTGCAAAGTTACAATGTTCAAAGATCAATGCAAAGGGAGATATTTTCTTTTACAGAAATTTTTTTTTAAAGGGGTGGTTCAGTGTTTTTTTTCTAGGCTTGATTCTGTTTTTGGGACACAGTTTAACATGTCTTAATGCTTAGTTTTTTTGAAAACGCTGTATTTTTCATATATTTTAGCTTTATTCTACACCTCTGTTTCCAATGTCATATGAACGGCTCGTTTGACTTCCTGCTTCTATGAATCCACTCCCTCCGAAATACGCAATGTTCTCAGATTGGTTAGCAGGTTGGAAGCTGGCCCAGTGTATCATGAATCGCTGAAGCGTCCGGAAACGCCACGCCCCTTACCATTCGTAGTTAGCGCTTCAGAGGAAATGGAAATAATGGCGTCTATATTGCTGTATCAAATTGAACCAAATTAGACCCAGATGAAGAGGAAAAAGCAGAACCTCTCCAATCGCGGCTTTTAAAGGACGTTTATGAATGGTATTTCATTTATTATTTGTGTCAAAGTGTTTAGATATGCTGTCACTGCTGTTTGTTAGCTTTCAATATACAGTTTTATCCTGATTAAAACTTTACTGTAGCCGAATACATGACTGAGTAGTCGCATTTTTGTAAAGGTAGCGTTTAATTTATAGCATGAACAACTGTTTGTCTATGAACATAGACGTTTGTTGGTGTTTGTTGCACTAGAACTTAGCTAACTGGCTTGCAAAAACGAGTTGCTCTTTGTATATGTCCTTGATGCAACCAAAAATAGCTACAGAACTATACATTTAAAAGACATGTACAAACAATAAAACGTACTTACAGTTTGAAGCCAATAAACAGCAGTAGGAACTGCTTCATCTTTCAGTAATAGCCTTTGTGCAAATTCAGCATTAAACTCGTGTAGATTCAGGAAGCTGTCTTCAGCACCGCATCCAGTGTAGAAAATATCACAGATAATAATGGGTTCTATATCTTTTGATGCGTCGCGTCGCGCAGCTCGCGTTCGGTGTAAACAGCTCTTCCGCTCCCATTATACTGTGCCACATGGCCTCACCCACTTTGTTGCGTGTTCCTGGGGGTGTGTTTATGTTAATAGCAAGGGTTTATGATGTCACCAACCCGGGAAGAAGCTCGTTGTAGTCCAAACCGGCCGTTTTTGTAGGCATTAAACTGCCATAATTTTAAAAGACAATATCTCCGTTTGCATTGAATTTTCAGCGCTGTAACTTTGCAGATACTGTTTATGCTCCAGCAGCAACATTACACACTAACTAAAGTTAAAAAACTGAAATCGCATGTAACCACCCCTTTAAGGACTACAACAAATGGCTGGTAGGGACTACAACGAGCTTCTTCCCAGGTAGGTGACATCACAAACCCTAAAATTTACATAAGCCCTACCACTGGGAACACACAACAAAGGGGCAAGGCCATGTTGGGCTGCTTTAGAGAAGAGGAAGAGCTGTTGTAGTTATTGCCATGCCATCATTTTACACCAGACTGCTTCAAAAAAGAGGGTCAATTCAATGCTGGATTTGCACAAAAGATTAACATGACGGCACAAGCTAGTCAATGAGTTGAACTTCACAGCAACTACATAAATGTATCCACTAACCATTCAGAAGTGTCCGGTTGCATTCTATAAGTTGTAACTTCTTCCTGAGTCTCTCCATCAATGTCCGACTCCGGTTTAAACAATGTAAGGCTGAACACCATTACTGACAATTAGGGCTGGACGATTATGGCCTAAAATCAAAACCTCGATTAATTGAGCATTTTACCTCGATTATGATTAATGAACGATTATTTTGTTTCTGTTTTTTTTTTTTTTTTTTTTCCTCATAGTTCACTTACAAGGTTTGTACTGCAAATATGCTTGACTATTAAAGGTGGGATATTGTTTCCTACTGAAAAAGTGCTCTGACATATCAGCTCACTTTCAGCAGTTATTTTATCTATGGTTTGTAACATTTCTTACAGATTTTTGCTCATTGTAAATCAGATAAATATAAATTAGCACAGTATCAGAACGTAATGAGAGCGATTGCGTGTGTGAATTAGTCATACCTTCTCTCTATTAATTGTGCAGCTGTGGGTTGTAAATAGTTACTTCAAAAGTAGAAAAATCTAAAAGTTGTAAATTTCGGTTTCGATTACTTTAATTAATCGTCCTGCCCTACTGACAATCGTCATTTTGGCTGCGTGAGATTCTCCAGCTTTGTTGTTGTTGAGCATCCGAAGCGCAAGCTGTTAAAGCTCTGCCCTCTTCTGGAAAGGGGACTGGGAGCAGCAGCTCATTTGTATTTAAAGGGACACACAAAAACAGCGTGTTTTTGCTCACACCCAAATAGGGGCAAATTTGACAAGCTGTAATAAATTATCTGTGGGGTATTTTCAGCTTAAACTTCACAGACACATTCTGGGGACACAGAGACTTATATTACATCTTGTAAAAGGGGCACAACAGGTCCCCTTTTATATAAAGTGTAATAATAATTTTTAATTCCATGTTGACGGTTATTCAAATTTTTTTATTCAAATTTGTGCCCCTAAAAGTGCACTTTAATTGTCCTGTGGTGTGACAAACATTCCATGTAGTCTCTCCATTAACAGAAGGTCATAAAAGCTAAAAGCATAATTTAAAAAAAAAAAAAAGTGTTTTTTTTTTTTTTTTTAAGCAGATGTGTCGCTAAGGCCACATATGAAAGATGAAAGGCTCTTTATAAATATAATGAAATTAAAATCAAGCTACAGCATCCTTGCATTTAAAGATGTGACATCGCTTTGGGCAAGGCTGAGCGAAATCAACCTGTTCCCCACAAGACGTCCAAATCTGACCTGAGAGCCAAAGAAATTTTCGTAGAGAATGGTTGTCATGGTAATGGAAACAATTCTTTCAAATTTTTCCTTTTTTGTCCTATTTTTTTTACCACCCACAATCAATGCTTTGAATGCGCTGACTGATTTAGCTGTGCTCCACAGACAATCAATATTTAGGGAGATGTGAACAGCGGGATCAGGCGAGGTTTCGATAATTAAAAGCAAAGCTGACGACACCATATGAACCTCATGTGAATGAAATGGAAGTCATATATCACCTTGATAGTCCTGCGTGATGGATTATTACAGACTTCATGAAGGACTCAGGCCATCTGACAGAGTAGGCGATTCAAACTGAATGCACTTGGACAAGAATCACTCTTTCATCTTGTCTTTTCTTCATCCTGGTGAAAAGACAACACAAAAAGAACTTTCAGTTAGGAGCCTCAACACAAAGTTGAAGCGCTCAACTTGACGACAGTCCACAGCTACTCCTGCGCGACTTGTTTTGGACATTTAGCAAAACTGTTGCACATGTTTTTAAACAAAAGCTGAAATAACTTGTCACACACCCCCACACTCCTACACTCCCAGCATGCAATGCAAAGGACTACCTGACCTCCTGCCGTTGCCTGGGAGCCGAGTCACCCACACAGCTGGTGTGTATGTGTGCGCGTTTGCATGCGCAAAATACTGGCACTGGCCCAGGATAAAGTTATCTGATACTGTACTGCCCCCACATCCATGAACAACAGTGAAGAACAAGAGAGAAGAGAGATGTGGCAGGCCTCCTCCGCAGGGAAGGGGAGAAAAAGAGACTGAGAGAGACACAGATGGAGACAGAGTGAGATCTGTCATGAGTTTGAGTGTTGAGACTGTGGAAATGCTATAAATGTGTGAAGAGGATACAAAAGTTTTTGATTTGAAACGTGTATGTATTGTTATGCTTGACTCCTGATGTACTGGCTCTCAAATAGTAATGGCAAACAAGTACTGCACACACTTAGACCACCCACACATACTTCAGGGGGAAAAACTAATCAAAATAGTTGGAGTTTTAAGTTTTACTGCTTGTGTCCACAGTTTTAAAAGAATAGCTTACACAAAAAAAGAAAATACTGTCATTATTTACCCACCTTCATGCCATTCCAAACCTGTATGACTTGTGTGAGGAACAGATTGAAATATAAGGTGGAAGACTTGCTCCCATTTGCACTTCTCAATATTCAAAGGTAACTTTATATTTTTTATTTATATATCTACACTTTTGTTCAAAATCTTGGGTGTCAGTTATGTTTTTGAAAGAAATCTCTTATGCTCACAAAGGCTGCAATTATTTATCAAAAATACAGTAAACATGTATTACTGTATTACAGTGTTGGCAAAGCTGAATTTCCAGCAGTCATTACACCAGTTTTCAGTGTCACATGATCCTTCAGAAATTATTCTAATAATATGCTGATTTGGTGCTCAAGAAACATTTCTTATTACTATCTTATTACCGCTGAAAACATTTGTACTGCGTAATGCTTTTGTGGAAACCGTGATACAACATTTTTGAGGGTTCTTTGATTAATAAAAAGCACAAAAGAACAGTATTTTATTCTTTTATAACATTTTGTATGTCCTTACTGTCACTTTTAATCAATTTAATGCAATCTTGCTGAATAAAGGTATAAATTTCTTCCATCAAAAAAATCTTATTGACACCAAATATTTGAACAGTAGTGCATATGTAAGCAATAAGGTACGAGAGGCTGTGCTGTATGGTGAATAAGTCACAGCTGAAGGGTGTTGTTAGGCATGATGCAAAGTGCCTAAACCCCCTTTAGCCGTGACTTATTCACGATAAAGCACTAGCCTCAAGTAACTTATTGCTTTTATAAAATGGTTACCACACAATACAAATATTAAAGCCAAAAAATATGTATCAATGAAGTAAACTTTCATGAAGTAAAATCACTAAAAGCCTTCCTTCCGCCGGAAAAAAAAGTCCCTCACTGTGAACAGCAACAGAAGTTAAGACTTTTACATTGAAAAGACTGAATTGTTGTGAACATGGAAAAAGACGCAACTGACAAATACTTTGACTAGTGCTGTTAGTCACGGGAAAACCCCTTAACTGTTAAAAGGACAAGATATTGCAGCGGATTTTTATTATGAACATAGGACTGACCTGAAGGAAAATGCTAAATCTGAATGCAGGTAATAAACTCGCTCACTCGATCTCTTTCTCACAATCCTAATACTTCAATGAACAATATAAATAGAGAACAAACTGTTTAGAGTGGTTGCTAAGGATGTTGTGTAGTGATACACAGAACCGTGAATAAAACACAGCTATTGACCAATCAGAATCAAGGACAGGAACTAACCATTTTATAAATCTAAATACATTTATGTGGGTGTAAAAACATTTGAAACATTTATATGAGATGCAGCACTTTTAAATTTTAGTTTGTTAACTCCCACGCAATACTATCGTTTACCAAGTCATATGGACTACTTTTATGGTGTTTGTTTTTACCTTTTCGGAGCTTGAAAGGTCACCATTCGGTCACTGTATTGAAAAGAGCAGCACAAACATTCCACTAAACATCTTCTTTTGAGTTCTATTAAAGAAAGAAAGTCATTTAATTAATAAAAAGAAGTGTAGGCCACTTGGTACAGTATAAGACCTTTAAAACGAACTTCAACAAAAGCATTGCTTGTTTTTTGTCAAGCTAATATGATCAGCTGAACTGCACATATCTTGCTGAGAGATGACACAGAGATTTTTCTTTTCAGCAAACTCACAGGTGTAAGCCACTTTTCTGAGGCAGCGTTCTGTCTCTTTTTCCCTGTCTGTAAGGCGGCAAGTGTTTTTAAGTAGAGTAAGCAGACTTTGGCAGAATTTGGCTGAATAATGTTATTGTTCTCAAACTCAGGTGAAGTTGTGCAGTTCACTTCAAATGCTGGCTCTATAACTGCAGAGTTTATTACTCTTATTATTTAGCACTACTCTAGAGCATGGAGCTAGCAACACCAAAGTCATAGACAGCATTGTTATTTTTAAGTTAAAAAAAATCTTTAAAAAATGTTTTCGCTCATTGAAATACGGGGAAATAAAATATAACAATTATGTGAAAAACTTAACTTAACCCTTGTGCATCCTTATGGACCTTTTTGTCCATTTCAGTTTTGTTTTTTGTTATAAGTGTGCCTTTGTTAATGCCAACTACATGAATTTTGGCTCAGGTGTTTATTTTTATTGGAATTTTAATATTTTACCCTAATTTCCTTCAAAAAAATCAATTTTACCCTCCATACAAAAAATACTCACACTCAGGACCTTAAGGACAAAAATGTCCACATTGAAACCCATTAAAACTGCAATTTTTTAACCAAGGACCATTTGACTATAAAATAATACAATATTTGCAAATAGGCATTCATTCTATCGGCAAGGCTTCAAATGTTACATTTTTACCATTTTTTACTAGATTGTGCCATATTTTCAAATTTGGCATATAAAAGAAATACTCGCTTTTTTGTGTTTTCTACTTATGCATATTATAGAGTCAATTGGGAAAAAAATCCTGGCAGGGTCATAGGGTCAGGTGTAGGACCATGTGAAAAAAGTCAATGAAGGTTATTGAGCTTTGAGGTTTTTCTTTTTCACCCAAACACACATCTTAACCCTTGATTACACTTTTTCTCTTGTTATTGTTTTTGTACAGAGATAAAAGGTACGCTTGAATTTGAAGTAGAAGTTCAGAAGCCCCTAAACACATTGTTTTAGTTTTCACCACAAGAAAATGCTAATTTTTTAGTCTGGATTTTATACAAAGTTTGAGTTCACACAGGTGTCCTCACAGCCAAACCTATAAATATGTGGGGCTTGAGGGGTTGATCATTTCATTGTTTGAAGAGACGTTACTCAGCAGAGGAAGCTCTGAAGCTAGTGTTGCCCACTGACAGTGAGCATACAGGTGCATTAGAAGCCGAAGATGTAAAGAAACCGATTTGTAAAGCGTTACAATTCTGAAAATGAATGAATGTTTGGTATCTATGGAAAGAACAGATGCTGGTTAAAAAATTGACATCAGTGAAAGTGGAAAAAAATATGAATATATAATATTTCTATGACAGTTTTTTGGCATGGACATTTTTGTCCATCATGGACCTAAGTGCATAAAAAATATAAATGCCTCAAAATTAATGTTATTGTTCTTCATTGACCCACCCAAGAATCTAATAAACAAAGAAAAAAAAATTCTGGTTAGCATTTAGTTTATGAAAATAAACTACTATTTTTAATTTTTTCATAAAAAAAAAAACACCTATGGCATTATGTAAACAATCCAGCATTTAAAGGGTTAAAGTTCTTAAAATTAATGAATGTTTGGTATCTATGGAAAGAACAGATGCTGGTTAAAAAATTGACATCAGTGAAAGTGGAAAAAAATATTCTATGACAGTATTTTGGCATGGACATTTTTGTCCATTTTGCACCTATGTGTAACTTTTTTTTGAATGCACAATTAGCTGAAATAAAAATAAAATTTAGTTGAAGTACCTAAATTACTGAAACTAAAACTAAACTAAAAATTTAAGCTAAAAAGAAACAAAAAAACTAATAAAAATGACAAAAGTACAGTATGTAACAAAATTAATAAAACATAAAATTAAAATGATCTTGTATTTAAAAATAATTAAAAAATATTAGTAAATACTGTAATAAAAAAAATGTTATTGTATAAATAATACAATTCTAAAATAGCACTCTTACCAGAGAACTTACAAGCTGCTAAAATGTATGCCTAGACTACAATATAAGTTGCTTTTTTCATTTAAAAAAACTGCAGAATGCATATTCTGCCTATGAGCATCTACACTACACTTTATTGTTGTCATATGCTTTCAGCGAAATATTTTATAGACCTAGTTTTATAGTCGACATATCATGACACATCACGCAAACTTCACTGCGGCCACCCACTGTAAACAGTCTAGAACCGCGGCTGATCGTGCCTGGTTAGGACACTGTGTTACTGTAGAGTTGCAGTAGTCAGTACATATAATCACCTGGAGGAAGAGACGAGAAGACAAGAGGTCTGAGACAACTGCATCCACAGCCAACTTTGTGTATATGTGTTTGTGTGAGAGTGTGTGTAAGAGACAGAGACTTTAATTGTCCCCTGCTTGTCCTAATTTGACACACGCTGGCATGTGTGGGTGAGTAGTGTGTGTGTGCGTGCTACAAGTTACCGTTCACTCCTCACTTCCCCGCAGTCTTCCCATAAGCCCCTGTGTACGAGCGCTGACTGACACACCTTACAGGCCTAATGGAGGGCTGGCAGAAGAAGATGGCAGCTCTCAGAGACTGCCAGGGGGATCTGCCGCAGGCAAACACAGCTTCATACACCACCCTCTGAGGAAGCGAGAGAGATAGAAATAAATATATCAGCTCCACGTAAACAGTCAAACAGGCAGGCTCGCACTTCCCTGGTCTCCTTCGCACACACTCAAACGCTCACTGTAGTGCCGGTGAAGTCTGTAGCATCTAAAACACTATGTAGAGAGTTTCTTATGTTTCCACTGAAGAAAAGGCAGTAAAAAAACAGCTCTGCATAAAATCTCCCTACAAAATCTTATTTAGTCTAATCATTCAGATTAGAAGACATACTGATTTAAGTTTTTTAGTATTTCCCTTCTGGGAAAATTGTACTGAAACACATCTGATGGGTTTATCCAAAATGTTTATTTTTACTTTATGATTAGCAATAGCAAATGGCAGATAATGTTCATGGCTGTGATGTAAAGCTAAGGCTATTGGCTCTCAAAGTTGGGATGAAATGGAAATTCACTTTTTTTGACTTTCTAAATGTATGTTATTTATCTCACTTTAAATTATTCAAGCGTACATGTTTCATTTTTTAAATTTAGTTTTGAGTTGGTCGTTTTTAATCAAAATATCCTAACTCACAGTTATGACAGTCGTCCTACATTTGTTTTCTTATAATCCATTTCACTCAGATGTGCACGATAGGGAAGCAAAGATATGTCACTACTTCAATTTTATTGTGACTTTAAGGCCCGGTTTCACAGACAGAGCTTAGCCTAAGCCTGGATCAGGTTCAATTAGGGCATATAAGTAGCTTTTATAAACATTCACAAGAAAAAAACATTACTGGTGCGCATCTTGAGACAAAACAGTGGCACTGACATATTTTAAGATATGTCAGTGCAAGTTACTTTGAGGTAAAACAGCTCAAACATGTATTTTAGTCTAGGACTAGCTTAAGCCATGTCTGTGAAACCAGGGGTAAATATGTAAACATCCTGTTTGAATAAGAAATGTGAGAACAGAAAACCGCACTTTCTTGGGGTCTTGCAGGTCTCAAAAAGGCTGATGTCTTTACCAAACAAAGAAAGTATCTTCTTAAAATAAAATGTAAAACAAAACTAGAATGATACCCCACTCCAACATTAGCACCATTTCCGTAGATCCAGGATCTGTAATTCGTACTTCAGCACAGTTACTCAGCAGCTCTCTGGTGACCTCCATTACTCCACGGACTTCAAGGATCAGTATCATGATGTAAAGTCATCTGTACCTGTAGTGGTAAAAAAAATATTACATCAATTTCTATATTTGTTTTATGTTTTTATCTAAAAGCAAATTACATAATTTTTTAAGATGAGGACGGTCTCTATGGAGCAAGTTGGGGTTAAGTACTTTGCTCAAGGGCACAATGGTGGCCTCTCACAAATTGTCGCTTCTGCGGTTCAAACCAACAATCCTTTAGTTACCAACCCAGATTTTTCTCTTTTCCTTATTTTAGACCTTCAAAAAGGAGTTTTTTAAGATTCTTTAAAGGAACAATTCACCTAAAAATCTGTCATCATTTGCTCACCCTCATATTGTTCCAATTGATATTGACTTTCTTTCTTCTGTGGAACACAATTTGAGCATGTCCATATAAAAGTCCAAGTTCCAAATTGTCCAAAAATAAATTTAGCATAAAAGTAATCAATACATATTAAAGTGTAAGTGGTCATTTCACTCTCAAATCAAATCACTGATCAGCTCATGTACCTATACAGAGCCCAAATCAAATATGGCACGCCAGCAACATCAAACCTCATTGGTTCTTGCATGTCACGTGAATTAACACCATGACATTATAACACAAGCGTTGATGCTATTGATGTGTCACCATATTTGATTTTAGCTATATATGCATGAATTGATCAATGGTTTTATTTAATAAATAGAGTTAAATGCACAGACACATAAAAACTAAGAAGCAAACAGCTAGGCGATGAATCCAACTCACCTCAGATTGTTTAATCACTAAAGCACACTAAACCTAATTAGGGAGGAATTGTCTGCATTTATAAGGTGATATAAGATATGTCTGATTGCAAATCAATCGTAAAGAAATGTTGACACGTTCAGTTTTACGGTCGGTGCGCATTATGCCCTGCAAGGGTTCGGTTTAATTGTAGCAGAGTCAGGTATATTAAAGAATAATAGGATGAGAGAAGGATCGGTGTGTTTAAGATTTGCCGACACCTCAAGACAGTCATGCACTAACTACACATCTCCTTTCTCTCCTGTTCCCTCAAAGTATTGATCGGTCTGTCTGTTCTTAATGGTCCTGTTAAACACAGTCACCAGCCACTTTAGTGTGCCTAGGCCCACTTAGCAATAAAGCTCTCGGAGCTCTCTTTAAAACCGCTGCTGAGACAGGAGGGAGGCTCAGGGTCACTTGGACAGAGAAGCACTGACTTTATCCCACACCTGGTTCAAATGGAAACGGGGACAGGTGTGGAAAGCGTTTGTCGAGACTCTTCGTCTAATAGTCATGTGAGATTTTCTCTGCTAAGTCGGTTTTGGGTTAATTGGATTAGGAGGGCACTTGAGGTTCTGAGAAATTCTGTCTTGTTTTTGTGTTCTTGTATGCATTCCCTCACACTTTAGTGCACACACACACACAAGAATCAATCAAAGCTGCCTTTGACTGACGTATTGATCGGGTTGCATCTAAACTCTCCCTCTTTCTCCTCTGATCTCTTGCTTTTTGTCTATCTCTGTGTGTCCTTAAGTAAATTCCTTTGAATTCTGAGGAGGACAGAGGTGTTAGTTCACACAATTCAATGCCGATTTGCTGAGACAGACCAGATCAACAAAATCACACTCCTTTTCTCACAATCTCTCAATAGTTTCTCATAAACTGCAATGAAATCTCATAGACTCCAAAAACCTGCACAGGATATCCACAGCAAAGACAACATAGAATATATATATTTTTAAGAGGCGTAAGTGCAAAAAATAACTCTAGTCTTCAGTGTCACGTGATCGTTCTGAAATCAATCTGAATTGTTGCTCAAGAAACACTTCTGTTATCAATGTTGAAAACAATTGTGCTCTTTAATAATTTTGTGAAAACTATGATTTTTTTCAGGATTTGTTGATGAATATGTTTAAAAGAACAGCATTTATTTGAAATAGAATTCCTTTGTAACATTATAAATGCCTTTACTGTCATTTTTGAACAATTTAAAGAGTTAGTTCACCCAAAAATGAAAATTCTGAATCTTGAACTATTTAAAATATGTTTTAAATGTTTTTAGCAGCTTTCTTGGCATTGAAAAAGGAAATAACCTTGCTGGCAATGCATTCCTCACTTGGCCATCGGATTTTATCAAAAATATCTTTGTGTGTATAATTTGGTCTTACGGGTGTGGAACGCCATGAGGGTGAGTAATTAATGACAGAATTTTCATTTTTGGGTGAACTAACCCTTTAATGCATCCTTGCTTAATAAAAGTATTAATTTCTTCCAACAAAATCACCCCCAGACATTTGAATAGTAGTGTACGTATATTAAAATGCATAGAAACATCTGAAACAAAGTGGAAGCTTAAAGGAAACATAACTGAGAACTCCATTACATCTCCTCAGCCATGAAAGAGCAAAACAATTTTCCTCTGGGAATGACTGAATATTGTTTAACGTCTTTCAGAAAAGGTTTCACTTCGGTTTGTTGCTTCGCAAATAACCAGACACGTCATATGAATGTAGTCCGTAGGGCAAACAACATCATAGCCCATTTCAGAAAGCAGATCTTGACCATGCCCTGGAGGACTGAAAGGCCGGCCAATCAGGAAATGACACAAAACTCACACAACAGTTGTACATACAAAAGGACAAGATAATTCCACTGCAAAAGCGAGCATGTTTCTTAAGATCTCTTTCTCCAGAGTCAAATCTCCTCATCTGGCAGGATGGTAGCTCAGTACTCTTCAATTACACTTTATCTCAGTATTGCACTTTAAAGAGAGAGAAAATCAGAGAGCGAGACAGAGAAAGAGAGCGTGACTGCAAATTGTGCAAAGAAGGGGAAATCGGGAGAAAGAAAAAGAGAGAACATGTTCTGAAGCAAACAACTGTGTTTGCAGTACATTTAGAACAATGCTCTTATGGGACTCCGAGTCGTTAGTAAACGGAGTTGCCTTTTATTAGTTGAATGATATAAAACATGACAAAACAGCTACTCAGAGAGGATCCGCAATTCATACACTCCCACTGGGATTTCTATATAGGCCATGAGCTCTCCTCTCTCCCATTTAGAAGAGAGAGAAAAAGAACGAGAGAGAGATCCAAGAACAAACAGAGTGCAAGAAAAGAGGATAGAGAGAGCATGAACAAGAGAGTGCAAATGAACAAGAGCACAGATGGAAAAAAAAACATGATTCAGAGAGAGAAGAGAGAGGAAGAAGAGAGAGTATACTAAAAATCCTGTTAAATTTACAGTAAAAAAAAATAATAATAAAAAAAAAAAAAAAATATATATATATATATATATATATATATATATATATATATATATATATATATATATACACACACACACATATGACAACAATGTTTCAGTCATTAAAAGGCACACTAAAAGGCAGCATTATGAATTTAAGTTGATCAAAACTGGCCTTTCCTTTAATAAACATTTGGACAGCATTGTGTTAATAAAATGATACAAATCATGCAATTACTAAATGTAAAAATGTACACTACCGTTCAAAAGTAAGACATTAATACTTATATTCAGCAAGTGTGCTTTAAATTCATTTAAAAGTGACAGTAAATACTTCAGTAACTACAGTGTTTCTAACTTTCTATCTAAAAGATTTATATTTCAAATAAATGCTGTTCTTTTGAACTTTTTATTCATCAAAGTTTCCACGGTTTCCACTAAAATATTAAGCAGCACAACTGTTTTCAACATTGATTATAATAAATGCTTCTTGAGTACCAAATCAGCCATTTAGAATGATTTCTGAAGGATCATGTGACACTGAAGACTGGAGTAATGATGCTGAAAATTCAGCTTTGCAATCGCAGAAAAAAATTACATTTTAAATCAAATGGAAATAGAAAACAGTTCTTTTAAATTGTAAAAATATTTCACAATATTGCAGTTTTTACTGGACCTGTACATTGGTGAGCGTGAGAGACTTTTTTCAAAAGCATTAAAAAAAAAAAATCTTACCTACCCCGATAATAACTGATAACTGAAGTAATAAACATAACCAAGAAAAGTGTTATGCATCACATTTAATTTGGTGCCTAACAATTTACAAGTTCGCATATGTATTCACTTATTATTTTCTTGCTAAATATAAAATAGATTTACAGTTAACAAATTAACAGGTTTTTTTTTACATTACCTTAACAATAAAATTACTAAAAATGTGTTACAGTGATAGCAGACGAAGCAGATATATAATAGAATATATTCATAGTAGCAAGAGAGAGAAAAAAAGGAGAGACACTAGTCTACGTGGAATAGATAGAATGAGACAGAGACAGAGAGAGAAAGTAAATGAATGTTAGTAAAACTCTCCAGTGTGTATTAATAGTAAGACTGGAGTCCCATGAGCGCAGGTTTCAAGCGTCAACGCTGAGGCAATATAGGACTCAGGGCAGACTATAAAGTAACACAATCCCATAATAAGTCCAGTGAGGCAATACTATGCATGGTGATGAGTGAATTGTGTTCCTCCTTTACATGTTGAAAATCAAACAGGGGCTCGTCTTAAAGGGATCGTTCACCCAAAAATAAAAAAATCTGTCATTATATATTCACCTTCAAGTAGTTCCAAACCTGTATGAATTTCTTTGTTCTGATAAACACAAAGGAAGATATTTGAAAGAATGTCAAACAGATCTTGCCCCCCATTTACTACCATAGTAGGAAAAATAAATACTATGGTAATCAATAGGGGGCCAGATCTGTTTTGTTACTGACATTCTTCCAAATAATATTAATATAATATAAAATTAATATAAAATATAAAATATCTTCCTTCCTGTGTTCAGCAGAAGAAAGAAATTCAAACAGGTTTGGAACTACTTGACAGAATTTTCATTTTTGGGTGAACTATTCCTTTAAGAGAGTAATAGATTAACTTCAAAATGTTATAATTGTTGCATGTTAACCATTAGAACTACAAGTAATGTTTTAATTTTGTAAAATTTGTTATATAAAAAAATTATTTAATTGAATCCCCCTGAGCTACAGACAACACACCTTGCCAAATCAGACACAACTTTTTTGGGGAGTCTTAGGGTAGCAACAATATATTGACTTTTAACACTTTTTTTCTATTCAATGCCTTAACTCATCTGCCACAATAATAACATCTCAGGGAGTATTGCATGGCTCTAATCACCCTGTCTGGGTGTGTTTTGTAATAATAACCGAATGACTGTACATTATGCCTTACGTAAATTGAACTTTCATTATATTAAATTATTATTGAATCCTCAAATGACACCGACATGACAAAAAAATCTATGAAACGGCTTTGTCCAAATGATGTTTCCTGACAAACGGTTTCATTGCATGAAGCTTGAATGTATAGTCACCGCAGGCCAATGATTTGATGGTCACACAACAGTGCAGCCAATCAGACTTTCCCTGATATTGACAGATCTCACAATATCTGACAAAGTCACAGCAGAACATATATACAATATTGTGTCTTGGTTCGACTGTCTGTAATGATTGTGTTTAACACTGACGACAATAAAAACATGAGCAAGATGTTTACTGACCATTTCTGAAATGAAAAGTGTCACTTTAATTATTAATTAAAGCAAGGCTTAACTGTGTGTGTGTGTGTGTGTGTGTGTGTGTGTGTGTGTGTGTGTGTGTGTGTGTGTGTGTGTGTGTGTGTGTGTGTGTGTGTGTGTGTGTGTGTGTGTGTGTGTGTGTGTGTGTGTGTGTGTGTGTGTGTGTGTGTGTGTGAGAGAGAGAGAGAGTGTGTGTGTGTGCTATTGTTCCCAGCAGTATGACGGGATCAATAAGCTCAGGATAATGATGTTGTCAGTAAATGATCAGACCGTCTCCAGGGCACACACAGCAAACACCATTAGTGACAATGTCTGCAAACTACATCCTTTTGTATACATGTGTATGTGTGTGATATATGCACAATGAACAATCCACAAAATTGCACTGTTGTGAGTTTGAATGCATGTGTACTACATCATTACACTGGTGTAAATTATGTAAAGAATTCAAATTTGTAATCAAATTTGTGTCCTTATTATTTTTAAATTCTAGTAAAAATTTTATAAAAGCAATACGACACCCGGCTGTGAATATATTTAATGGCTGAATGGGTTGCAGGCCATTTGCATCGACTGTATTTACAACATAGCACAGCCTCTCGAATCGTATTGCTTAATAAGTGTACAGCAAACACACAAGTACAGCTCTGGATAAGAAAACATCTTCTTAATGACAGCTAACTAGCTATTTGAAGATTGTACTTAGGAATTCAATAATTCCAAGGGCACTACAAATATCCCAATAAAAAAAAAAAAAAAACAGGTGTTTTACAATATAATGTACTGCAAGTATGTGTCTCCTCCATCCTTCTCTTGTGCACTGTGCAGTAATGTAGATATACACGTATTGTATGTCCCCGGTGCAATGATGTATGTGTGTCTGCTGACAGTAGATTTCTGTGGTAGTAATAAAGGTAGCCTGATTCGCAGAATAATTACCGTATGCAAATGCCCCTGATTTCAGTGCCAGTCTTTTATAGATGGCTGAGTGGAGCTGTTCATCAGAGAGTGAGATAGAGAGATAGAGAGAGGGAGAGAGAGAGAGAGAGAGAGAGAGAGAGAGAGAGAGATGTCAAGGGAGGTGGCGTTATTTACTTTTTAAACCATTTAGGATGACTGGACACAGAACAGTGTACTACAATGTGAATTACTAATACTTCAAGGAAGATTTAGAACAAACATGCTTCAATCTTCTTGATCAGTCTGGTATGAGACTTAAAATTAATTTTACATTTTTATCTTTCCTTTATAACAACAAGAACAACAACAACAAAATAATAATAATAATAATAAAACTACAACTAGTCATATTATTCATATTTTTTAATATTAATATTATTATGTCTGGTTACACTAATTGTAGTAGTAATTGTTTATATTATGATTATGATTGTTATTATTATTATTAATAATAATATTATTACTACTACTACTACCACTACTGCTACTACTACTACTAATAATAATATAAACCAATAAAACTATGACTAAAGTCGTCTTATTATATTTATTAATAGTAATATCCTTATTTATGGTTACACAAGTTGTAGTTTTAGGGGTTTATACTTTTAAATAATAATAACAATTTAAACAAATTAAATTACAACTACAGTGATATTATTAATATTAATATCATAATTTCTTAGTTACAATAAAACTACAACTAGTCATATTGATATAATTGTTTATTTATGGTTACATTACTTGTAGTTTTAGTTATTTATAGTTTGATTTTTGTGAACAACAACAAAAATATAAACAACTAAAACTACAACTAGAGTCATAGTAATAATATTTATTAATATTATTACTTATTAATTGTTACCCTATAGTAGTAGTTTTAGTTGTTTACACTGATTATGAGTTATAATATTTATTAAAATCATTATTTATTTATGGTTACGCTATAGTTGTAGTTTTATTTGTTTTTATACTAATTTTGAATAATAAGATTTATAGATATCATTACTTAATGGTTACACTATAGTTGTAGTTTTATTTGTTTTTATACTGTTTTTGAATAATATTTATTAATCTTACATATTAATGGTTACACTATAGTTGTAGTTTTAGATGTTTATACCGATTAAGAGTTATAATATTTGTTAAAATCATTACTTATTTATGGTTACACTATAGTTGAAGTTTTAGTTGTTTTTATACTGATTTTTAATAATAAGATTTATAAATATCATTACTTATTAATGGTTACACTATAGTTGTAGTTGTTTATACGGATTGTGAGTAATAATAATAATCATCATAATAATGATATATGGATACTAACAGACCTTGACAATGTCTTATGATAAATATCCAATATATTCAGTTACATAATGGTACTTCCTGAACACAATAATCAGACTCACCAGACCAACCCCTCTGCGCTACAGTTTGGTTTGATCCGGTCCCGTAGAGTGGTAAACGGCATGAGGGCTGTTTCAATCCTCATCACTGAGCTGTTAATTAAAACTCCCTGATATACTGACCAGCGCTCCATGCCTCCCTCCTGACAGGAGCCCTCCTCCCCCTCTCCATTTCCATGAATTCGGAAGGGAAGATCATTTTGATTCTTTTGTCCTATTCAGAAAGACAAAATGCCAAATGTGAGTACCATAGAATTGCTAATGCAAAAACAAGGGAATCTCTTTTTACTCTTATGTTTTTTTTTTTTTTATCTTTTATTAATTTTAAAACTTCAGGCCTTTATCCTTGGATTTATTCAGACAGGACAGGTTGCTGTGAGCACTGCAGCCCTCAAGCTTGTGCACTCCAACTAGGACACACCTCTCTCGTTTTCAGTCTCTTTTTGTCTCATACTCTCTGGAACGGAGAGGGTTATTGCAAGCGTTGCCAAAGGTTGCGTGACAGATGCCAATGTCGCCCACCGTGACAAACATGTCACACTCTGAATGCCTTTTCCTGTCCCCTGATAGAGCAGCTCTCACCTCTAAGAGAGGCAGAATGCACAAACTCAATCACGCATCACGTTCTTCCCCTTCCCTCATCAGTCTCTCCTCTTTTCTGTCTATATCTCCTCATCTTTTTATTTGTTACCTCTTCTATTTCTCTTCTTTAACTGCCCTCTAGACATGCTCCTGCTCAGATGAGGAAGATTTCTCATGAGGGACCTTATTAAAAAAGGCCTAGGTCTCTTCTGCTGAGAGGTTCGAGCGCAGCTAGCCAAGCATGCAAAGCCAATAGAGAAAACACAAATGCCAAACAACACTTTGCAAATGATAGTCTGCAGTAATATAGCGGAGAGCACAAACAAAGAAAATAGAGAGATGTCAGGAGAGCTGAAGTATGTGAACACTGTCTTTTTTCGTTTCTGTTCCATGTCTGTTTGTAATTAATTGATATTTGAATCTGTATTCATATCGCTATATATGCATATTGCTGTTTTTGGTGAGTCACTTCCTTCAAAAATGTTGATTACCTACAAATGATGGATGCTTCTGTTTCCATAGGTCATGAAACACAAGTCTTACCTACTGTCCTGCAATGTGATTAGGGGAGAAAAAACAAAGAGAGAAAGAAAGATAGAGATTGAGGAACAGCGACACAGATAGAGAAAGAGACAACGATAGAGGAGTAGCGGAAGTTTGCTCTTGTGTCTGCTCTTGAAGAGGATGTGTCGCATTTGACAGCCTGCCGCAGAGAGCTTGAGCTCATCTCTCCTGACAGCCCGCCGTTCCCGTCCTCTTCCTCAGGTGCTACAGATGGAAAGCCTGAAAGAACGGAGACGACTTACAAGACAGTTTGGAAGGGAGCATCAATATTTCATCACAACTGCGTTTACACTCGCAAACAAACAAAAAAGATTGCATGTGGAACTTTCCTGCGGCGCTCCCTCCTCTCTGTCTTTGTGAGCTTCTCTTTCTTGTCTGAACATTTGCTTTCAGACAGGTATGGGATTTTGAATAAAAACTGATAACAGGTCATGTTGTTTTTCCTTTTGTTTTGTATGAAGTTTGAGCAAGCAGCAGTAAAAGTATGTTGTGGAAATAAAATAAATATATATACACCTATAAAAATAGAGTGATTTATGGCGCTTTCACAGTCTGGTCTGCAAGAGAACGCACATCGTAATAAAAAGGGAATCGTTGTAAATCTTGCTAAGTTTGATTACATCATTATAAATTCATTTCTCGTTCACAAAAGTGCGATCTTAAATTTAGCCCCAAACAAACCCTTTACTATGTTAAAGAAAAATACCACGGTATACACACTGGGTAAGTTGATGTCAGCCACGACCATCATCATCCAGAAAAGAACCCTATTTATTGGTACACGTTATTCAAAATTGCAGAATTCAAAAGCAAATATTTTTTGTAAAAATAATTCACAAGGAAAAAAATATTAAAAGGGATTTAAGGAATAACTAATAAAAAATAATAACTTCCAGGTCTATTGTAGTTATTAAGTAATCAATGTATTTGAAAATAATATATATTTTTATATATATTTATATTAGGCTAACGGTCGCTGAATATACAGTATTTTATAAAACAGTTGTCAAATATTAAATGTTTAGCTATTTACTCGCCACGTACTCTTTCACTGCTAAAATGAAAGCGTGGAATTCACACTCGTCTTCTGTAAACATTAAGCCCCGCCTTCTTTGATTTGATTGGCCAGCTCACTCATTCTGAAAGTGATGAACTCTGAAATCTTTTTTTTATCATCCTAACAACAAACAGAGCGTAATGGAGTACAGCAGAGCAGCATCAATAATATCAAATATTGGGGGGGGGGGGGGGGCAATTTGGCCATTTCTATTTATTGTCCCCCTCAATGTCTATGGTGGTTACGGCCCTGGTTTATAATGGTAGATGTTAAAAGACTTATCTGTTGTGTCACATAGTCTACAGTACTTTAAGCTGCAGTAATATGCATTTGAATAAGTACGCCATCTACGTTATTCATCCACATTTGCCTTTTCATTCATTGATATTCATTACAGGACAAAAGGCAAGCATGAAGTAAATACATGTGATCAGTCAGCGCTTTACTTATTCACTTCTCATGGGATCATAACCTGCACACACAGGCCCAGAGCCTTGAGGCTGTTCTATTAGAAGAGACACGCCATCATGTCTCCAACTGCGAGTCTGATAAATATCCCTGCTGACTTCTGAAGACATCATCTCTCTTTTTTTTAATGATAATCAAGCAAATGCACTTCCCTGCTCAGGATGAGCAGCCAGGGTCTATCTGAGCGAGCACCGACTGAACAAACTCCCCGGCGACACGTTGTCAGGAACGCACGCTTTCCTTAAGTTGCCACGAAAATCTTTCTTTGAATCCGTGTTTGTTTGGCTTTGAATTTGCTCCGGCGTTTATCACAGAGATAGCGGAGGAGCGGGGAGGGGAGACGGAGGAGTCTTAAAACCGCAACATTGAAGCCGTGATCCCCAACAGTCTGTTGCGGAAGAAAGACATTGAGGCCCGTCTGAGAGGAATTAGGAGAATGTATAAACGAGTTGTTTGTTGCCTGTGTTTTGGAGCGTTCCGCTCCGCTTTCGTCGTAAGGCTTTGAAGGTGGAGAACATCTTTTTGAAGAGTGAAATCGAGTGTGTTTGTTTTACATTCGGTTGAGGTGTCTGTGTCGCGTGGGCTTCAGATCCCTCCTGGTGCGTTTGTGTGAACCTGTAAGAAAATGTGCACAATCACACATTATTCCACGTAAAAAACCACACAAACAACATCTATACTACTTTCTTTCAGACTTTCTAACTCTTACAAAACATCACATTAAATCTTCAGAAACCTTAAAGGGATAGTTCACTCAAAAAATTAAATTCTGTCATTATTTACACACCTTTGTGTCATTCCAAACCTGTAGGACTTTTTTTTGTGTGTGTGTGGAGCAAAAAAAGGAGAAATTTTGCAGAATGTCTAAATGGCCGTTCCAATGAAAGTGGATGGTGAAATATCAAGCACCAAAATGGAAAAAAAAAACAAAAAACAAAAAGCATCATAAAAGTAGTGAACATATAAGAAAATGTGCACAATCACACATTATAAAACGGTTAGTTCCTGTCCTTGACTCTGATTGGTCAATCGCTGTGTTTTATTCATGATAAAACATGGCCATGACCGCTTCACCCAACGGTTCTGTGTATCACTACACAACACCCTTAGCAAACACTCTTAGCAACATAATCTGTTTGTTCTCAATTGATATTGTTCATTGAAGCTTACTGTATTATGTACAAGAGTATTATGAGAAAGAGATCGAGTGTGCAAGTTTATTACCTGCATTCAGAATAAGCATTTTCCTTCAGGTCAATCATATGTTCATAATAAAAATTCTGTTTAAATGTCTGATGTATTATCTTGTCCTTTTAACAGTTAAGCGGTTTTTCCGTGACTGACAGCACTAGGGGTGGGAGAGAAAAAAAAAAAAGATACATCGCGATTCTCTATCCAACGATTCTGAATCGATTCTGAGCTTATAGTTTTAACCAGATGCGCGATGAGGCTGAGTGTGCTTTAGAAACACCCGTATTCAGCTTGCTTCCAATTCCTCACACACATACCTTCCGCAAAATAATCTTTCATAAAGTTCTGAAGGTTGAAGCGAATTACAAAAGACATTCGCGGGCTTCATTGCACAGGATGGCTTGTGAAAGACGCGCTTACACATGCAGTGCGCGGTCTCAACCGCAGGTATTTACCTTACTGCTCTACAAAGTCAACATTTATGTCATTTGGAATGCAGTGGACTTATATAGTTAAAATATTAAACTCAGAAGACTGTTTTCAATTTCAAATGCTAATGCGCACTTTTGTGTAGAGTGCTCGTGCATGCGGCTGTGCGGGACTCCGTGTAAGTGGTTTAATGCACTTGCTTCTCAAAATGGATTTATGACACAAAATTAATCTAAACACAGCCAGTTATGTTTTAAGGGATTAAACGGACAGGACAAACCACATTACTTCTTATATTTCAATAGAGATCTGTGCGTGAATGCAGCTTAGAGCTCCCGCCGTCTGTGTTGTCATAGTAACAATCAAACAACAGTAAAGATGAGAAAGAAAATTACTCTTATTTCTTGAATGGAAAACGTTCAGATAATCTTAAATAGCACTATTTCTATTGTTTCTATTATTTTGCTACTTGCTTGTATGTTTTGAAGTTATATAAGTTTAAAATTCTTAACAAACAGTTTCAATTTAGTAATTTTTAAAAAATAGGCTACTTATAATTACTTATGCAAGGATTTTAAAATTTTCAAGTCAGTAATCTAATTAATTAATAAGAAAAAAGAAGATCAAGAATCGTTTTGGAATTGGATCGTGACTCCCAGAATCAGAATCGGATCGTGAGGTGACTAAAGATTCCCACCCCTAGACAGTGCTAGTCAAAGCATTTGTCATCCCTGTTCACAACAAGTCAGTCCTTTCAATGTAAAAGTCTTCACTACTAACTGACACATTCATAAAGACAGTCTTTGCTGCCATCTAATGGCATTATAATGTAACTTCTGTTGCTGTTCATGGTCAGGGACTATTTTTTCCGGTGGAAGGAAGGCTTTTAGTTAAAGTTTACTTCATGAAAGTTGCGTATATTCTTGGCTCATATTACATATTAGTGCCACTCGTACCTTATTGCTTACTTATTCCACCAACAAACCACACATACAACATCTGTACTACTGTCACAGTTGTAAAATATGTATTAGTGTTGTCAAAATACCCGACCGCAATACCAAGTCGGTACTGAAATTTTAAAGGTGCCCTAGAATAAAAAAAATAATTTATCTTGGCATAGTTAAATAACAAGAGTTCAGTACATGGAATTGACATACAGCGAGTCTCAAAAACCGTTGTTTCCTCCTCCTTATATAAATCTCATTTGTTTAAAAGACCTCCAACGAACAGGCAAATCTCAAAATAACACAGACTGTTACATAACAGTCAGGGTGTACGCCCCCAATATTTGCATATGCCAGCTCATGCTCAAGCATTAGACAAGGGCAGGACATCTGGATGTGCACAGCTGAATCATCAGACTAGGTAAGCAAGCAAGGACAACAGCGAAAAATGGCAGATGGAGCAATAATGATAATAATTAGCATGTTGCTAATGTACTATTAAATGTGGTTAAAGTTACCATCGTTTCTTACTGTATTCACGGAGACAAGAGCAGTCACTATTTTCATTTTTAAACACTTGCAGTCTGTATAATTCATAAACACAACTTCATTCTTTATAAATCTCTCCAACAGTGTGTAATGTTAGCTTTAACAACGGAGCACTATCAAACTCATTCAGAATCAAATGTAAACATCCAAATAAATACCATACTTACGCGATTAGACATGCTGCATGACGAACACTTTGTAAAGAACAATTTTGAGGGTTATATTAGCTGTGTGAACTTTGTTTATGCTGTTAAAGGCAAGCACGAACTCTGTGGGCGGGGAGCGTGAGCATTTAAAGGGGCCGCAGCCTAAATCGGCTCATATTTAATGATGCCCCAAAATAGGCAATCTATGGGGTATTTTGAGCTGATACTTCACAGACACATTTAGGGGACACCTTAGACTTATATTAAATCTTTTAAAAAGGCGTTCTACGGCACCTTTAAAAATGTGACGCTTTGAGCACTGTTGAGTGGATTCATAAACACCTCTGATTGGCAATTGTGTTCACATGCCCATCAGAAAGAAAGATGAGCACACGAAAAGCACACGGAAGAAAGCACACAGAAGTGTTTAAATTTGAAAGCAGTATGCTTTCCCGTGTGTATCTGTGCAAGCGCTCGGTGAAGAGCATCATTTATGTCTACTTACAACATTAGCTTACATAATTAGTTTATCCACAAGGTGGCAACCGTCCCCTGGGGCAGAGTCCCGCACGTGGGCGGGTACCCAAGGGGTGACCCGCCAAATTTTATGTAACGGGTGGATAATATTTACGTGTCGGGTGCGGTGTGTGTGCGGGTCGGACGCGCAGTAGGCACGAGTAAACTGCGGGTCCAATAGCCAAGACTATTCTCAATTCGGTGGATTTGACAGCTGCTTTCAAATGGTCCTGTGCTTATTTGTGTTCAAGCCCTGTCTGAAGTCTTCTAATTACAGCAGGATTTGCAGCGCTGAGCATTGTAGCCAATCGCGCTGCATCTGATTGAAAGCTATAGTGATTATTAGGGAGCACGCTTTGCTCGCTTTATGTATTTAATATAGGCTATTTACAATTTTAATAAATGTTTTAGAATATTTTTCAGGCTGCTACAAAGAGGACCAGCAGCCAGGTAAACACTGCTTAGTTTTAGAAGAGACAACCGCATTTAAATGCAAAGTGAATCTGATAAAATATTTACTAGCTTTAAGCTTACAGTTAAATAGCCCTACTAAAACATTCTTTTTTCTGTTATTTTACTTGTGTTGTTTAATGCAATGTTCAGTGTTGGGGAAGCTACTCTGAAACTGTAGTTTGCCAAACTACAAGCTACTCATAAATTAAAGTAGTTAAACTACAGTCAAGCTACCCTTTTGAAAAAGTAGTTAGCTTCACTACAAGTTACTATGAAAAAGTAACTAGCTACATTGAAACTACTTCGATTTTGCACTTCTCGCGTGAACATTCTTATACCCGAGCAACCGATTTTATTAGATCATCCTTTGCCATGTGATTAGTACACTAAGCTATGTCGCGATTTTGTTTTCTGTTCAATTGGCGGATGCTTTGCCAATGCAATGACTCAAAACACCGCATTAGTAATCTTGTGTTCATTATAAAACTGGCGGGACATATTAAACTAAGGCGGGTCACTGTATTAAAATAGTTTGCATACATTTGATATAGACTGCAATAAAGCAGGACAATCAATTTAAAAAGGCTAACCTGTATGTGCTTGAAGTCTTCTACACAGACAGAGTTTTAATAATTTGTTCATAAATTAAGGGTAACCTTTTCTAATCGATTTGTGCAGTGTGAAACCCACTCTTGTCCTTTACATAATCAGAAGATCTCTTCTTGATGAACTGCTGATGAACTGATAAAGCCGCAAGATGCGTGATATAACAATAAATGGTGGTAATGCACGGTTTTAGTTTGTGATCTGAAGATGCTGTGCTGCTTCAGTGCATCGCAGAACGCAAAATGGAATGTAGCTTGTAGCTTTTGGTCGCGCTACACCGCTACTTTCTGGTAAAAGTAGTTAACTACTGGAAAAGCTACTCTGTTTTAAATGTAGCTGAACTACATACAAGCTACTGAAAAATTTAGTTAAACTAGTAGCGCCGCTACATGTAGTTAACTACTCCCCAACACTGGCAATGTTTAATTAGATCCAGCGACATATAATGCCTAATATTGGTTTTATTGCTTGTATTAGGCTACATGAGAAAAATATTTTTGTCTATCTGAGATTTAAGGTTTATCAAACAGGACCCGTGCAGGACTCACAAGGTAGTCAAAGAAAAACTGCATAAACAGAACAGGCCAGAATCGATGCAAGCTACAGCAACAATGGAGGCCAACATAGACAAGAGATTTTGCGAAGAGGGTAGAAAGTTACCCTCCTTTGTACAACTTTAGCATGAAAAAATACAAAGATGTTTACATGGGTTGTAACTTGTAATGAGAGATTGCTCAAAACTGCATGCTTCAAACGCCTGTGTATGTGTACGAGTGCTCTGCAGGGCTGTGCATTCAACTGTGCATGTACATTGGCGTTCGCATAAAAAAAAAAAAAAAAAAGTATACCCAGCTGGCTTTATATGTTACACGCATTTTCTTTCTCAACTGTTTATGTTCACTTAAAACATAACTGACTGTGTTTACGTGAATACTCGCCAAGACCAGCATTTTGACATTATTTTGTGTGTATTTGACTGTTTAAGCACAATAAACAGTGAAAAAGAACTCAATTTAGTACTGAGAGCCGGTTTTATATGCATGCACTTTGGGTGTGAGCACAAAATCTGCAGGAATGAGTAAAATTATGCGCAATACACGCAAATCCTATGCCGGAATTCAAGCCCTGTAACACCAACAATATTTATCCTGAGCAAATGAAACAAGTGACTGTCGGAGAGATGGGAGAGCAAGAAAGCGCAGCTGGTATTGTGTATCTTTTCTACAGAAAATGAGTATTGGAAGCATTTCAGATATTTTAGTATCGATATGGATCAATATTTTTGACACTACATTGCATTTAGTTTATTATTTCAGATGCCTTTTTAAAAGCCAATTGAAAAAAAGTATAAATTATTTATAAAATTCAACCTCCAAAAGTGGCTAGTAGGAGTGACTGCATTACACCACTACTGAAATCCACCCGCATTTGGCAGGCTGGCGGGTGTTAATGTCAAGCCCTGAGCACAACCACACATCAGCCATTGTAAGACACACACGCATACACACTGCTCTGTCTGAGTTATAAAGATCAGTTTTGCTGAGGTTGCAGATGCAAATGCGGAAACTGTCAAATGCCACAAAACTCACATGTACATCAACATCATCTCTCAATCTTTAATCATCTCTCTTTCTAACGCCCGCTCATTTTATGCACAGTACTTCTCATCATTATATTGTGTCAGCCAGGGAAAATGAATGCTTCATTTAAACACTTGACCATATGTCTTTAGTCTTCCACATGTAAATGGATAGTATACCCCCCAAAATGAGCATACTAATCTCATGTCATTACAATTACAGAATCTAGACACATTATACTTTACATAAAAAATAACAGCATCCACGTTTAGTACAACACAAGGGTGAGTAAATCATGCCAGGATGTTAATTTTTTTGGTGAACTAATCCTTAAAATCTGGGCCCCAGAGATGGACGTCTTAAACATAAGCTGTAGCTTTGTTTCCCCCGGCCACACCTGACTTCTTGCTTCCTGTTGAGTGAAATCAAGAAAGGAAGTCAGATGGGAATGTCCTGCTCTGATCTCTCAACACTCAGCTGGCGCTTTTCCAAAATTCAAAATGATCCTTTCCTCCCTTGTCTTTATATTTTTTAACATGCCGGTGAGCTTGATGGAGCTGAAGCCATCTTGCTTTTATTTATCCAGATCTTGTGAAGATCTGAACTAATGATGGAAAGTAGACAAGGAGAAGGAGATCATTTTAAGTGCTGGGACAAGAGCCAAATAGCTACATCAAGCCGTTTAACAGCCATTCAAACTAACGGCAAAGTCACGCGAGTCTTAGAAACTCTATCAAGAACATTAATCTGCAGACTGAAGGAGAAACGGACGACCAATGCGTGCCGAAGAGGGACAGGCTATATATTTGTCATATATCTACTCTGCCCCTTTCATCTCGTGGCCATTGAAACAGCCATCTCTGAGCTTTTCTCTGTGTTAATCCTCCTCACGCTGCCCGTATGCCCGCTGCCCCTCGCCTAACCCCCTGTCCACAGCACTTTGATGGTTCTCCAACTCAGTCTCTCATCCACAGAGTTCTACAGCCTGGATCTGACTCATCGTCCCTCTGTACAATCTGTCTGCTCCTGCCATCCCTCCATCCCTCTTCCGGCCCACGATTTTTTTTTTATACAGCTTTTATCTGCTTTCTTTCTTTCAGCCACATTATTTCCCCATTTAGTGTGGTTGCATGCTGGCCATCATCGGGGACAGTGTGTGTGTATGTGTGTGTTGGCCAGGCAGCTGCAAAAGGCGTCAGCTCAGAGAGCTGACAAGATGTGACAGCTCTGGATATCTCTCACTGGCACTGACAGTTGACAGATGGATACCACTCACACACTGTAAGGAATAAAAGAGAGAGAGACAGAGAGAGAGACAGACAGAAGCCCTGAGGTTGATTCTCCAGCATTACTCTCTGTTCATAGGGCCAATGTTTGATTGAGTGCTGCAGAGAATAATAAACCTTCTCTAGCTAATACTGTGCCCGAGCTTCTTTCTTATTCCCTCTATCTCATCTCTATCAGACCCTCTCTTTTTAATATTGCTATAGAATGAGACATACATACTAGTACAGAATATAATATACATTGCATTACACATCAAAGTAAAATAAATGAGGGAACATATGATGGCAGTAGCTTACAAATATATTCAATGTATTATTTAAAAGTCTTGAAAATGAGAAAAAAAAACTCTACAAAGAAAATGTGGAACTTGGGGGTTAAAATAGTTGAAACTAACAAATCTGTCATTAATGTTCTAAACCTGCTTACCGTTATTATTCTGAACAAGGAAAAACTAATAATCTTTTGAAGAATCTTGCTAAGACTTAAAGGTGCCCTAGAACGCTTTTTTCACAAGATGTAATATAAGTCTAAGGTGTCCTCTGAATGTATCTGTGAAGTTTCAGCTCAAAATACCCCATAGATTTTTTTTAATTCATTTTTTTAACTGCCTATTTTGAGGCATAATTAAATATGCGCTGATTCAGCGTGCTTCCCCTTTAAATGCTCACGCTCTCCGCCTCCAACCTCGCGACTCTATAATACACTGCATAAACAAAGTTCACACAGCTAATATAACCCTCAAAATGGATCTTTACAAAGTGTTCGTCATGCCGTATATCAGATCATGTAAGTATAGTATTTATTTGGATGTTTACATTTGATTCTGAATGAGTTTGCGGTTAAAGCTAACATTACACACTGTTGGAGAGATTTATAAAGAATGAAGTTGTGTTTATGAATTATACAGACTGCAAGTGTTTAATAATGAAAATAACGACATGACTCTGATCTCCGTGAATACAGTAAGAAACGATGGTAACTTTAACCACATTTAACAGTACATTAGCAACATGCTAACGAAACATTTAGAAAGGCAATTTACAAATATCACTAAAAATATAATGTTATCATAGATCATGTCAGTTATGATTGCCCCATCTGCCATTTTTCACTATTGTCCTTGCTTGCTTACCTAGTCTGTTGGTTCAGCTGTGCACATCCAGACATTAATACTGGCTGCCCTTGTCTAATGCTGGCATATGCAAATATTGGGGGCATACATATTAATGATCCCAACTGTTACGTAACAGTCAGTGTTATGTTGAGACTCACCTGTTCTTCTGAGGTCTTTTAAACAAATGAGATTTACATAAGAAGGAGGAAACAATGGTGTTTGAGACTCACTGTATGTCATTTCCATGTACTGAACTCTTGTTATTCAACTATGCCAAGGTAAATTCAATTTTCAATTCTATAGCACCTTTAACTGTAAGTTCAGTTCATTAACATTAGACCAAAAGGTAACAAAAAGGTGCAAAACTAACTTTTTTAATATAGGTTAATATTGATTTCTACATACTGTTACAATTTAACATTTCTTATTGTGTAAATTGATTAAATGATAGCCTATTATTAAGTGCTATACACAGAAGTCCATAATTATTCATGTCTTTAAAAATGTAAGGTTTTACAGTCTGTATAAAAACTGAAACGTGTCAGTCTGAAATTTTCAGAAATTTCAATTTAACCATGTCATTTTAATCTGTTTTGTCTTCACTATGGGGCAATGAAGAAATTATAAATAAAATGTGTTTGTTGTTTTGTCAAACTGTCAAACTCAATCAAGCAAATTAAAAGTTTACCTGAGCAGGTTCTGAGGACTGTTTCTGCTCATCGCAGCTTCCAATCCGTTTACAGTATATTTTCTACTCAATGGATCCTGTTGTTTTGGATGCGTTTATAGCTACTTGATGAGCTCGCACCGGCTCGCACGCGTAGATCCGCGCGAGAAAAAAACAAAACAAAAAACAACAATACGTCACTGCACACTTGACGAATTACTCCGCGAATCTCAAAATTTTGGGGCATTAAACGAACAGCTACTGCATGTGCAGATGAGCCTACTTGAAACAGACCGCAAATATTATTAAAGCAGTCCGATTTGAACTACTATGTTAAATTTGTGACTGACAAATTCAGAGTTCATAAAAGTATTCTAACGTTTACTGCGGTTTCTTTGCCGTTTTCTCTGCACCGCCATCTATCATTTCGGAGAAAAGTGTAATGTAAAAATGCTTCTTGAATGCAGTGAACTGCAGTGGCAAACAAAAGTGTACAGTAAAATATAAGGTTAATTACTTACAGACTTATTGTCTTACAACATAAAGTAGGCAACATTTTGCCACAAACATGAATTTTGAAACAGTTGAGCTTTTGCTAACAAGTTTCTACATAAAGACTACAACAACCACAAGGATGCAGGTTTACATCCTTGACGAATCTGAAAACCAGTGTAGTCCTAGCAGTTTACATGGGAAATGCTAATTCTATACAAACCAAACAGCTCTTTATTAAGGTCACCATGAGATCAAAACTATTTATTTATTTATTTTTAATATGGAATATTGCAGTATTTATTACAAATGTTACATATTATTTTTTTGATTTTGTCTCTTTTCTGATGACGTTTACCATTTACCATTTCTTTTTGCCCTAAATGTTTTCTTCGAGAAGCCTTTTCACTCGGATATACATCAAAAATAGGGAAGAAAAGACTTCAACTTTAAGGAAAATAAAACAATTTTACGAATAAAAACATGATACATAATAGTTACAATAGATACAAAAAATTACCTCTTTACTAGCTTTGTTTAGTTTTCTGTCCCTTTTGTTTTTCCTGATGGTCTGTGTGCCTGACAGTTTTAAACAGTCAAATCTGTGATCTTATGCAGGGGAAAGGCGGGATTCTGATTGGTTAATGCCCTTAAAACAACATATTTTATTGGCACACAACAGATGTCCTTATGGCAACATGATTGTATTCTCACATATGACATGAGTGACAAATTTTGGCTATGTGTGTGGTAGGTTTGGCTCATCTGCTTGCTCACAGACTCTTACAAAAATCTCGCTCTCTCTCTCACTCTCCTTCTGATTTAAATGAGGCACTGTTTCAATGTTAGCTCGGAGCCATTGAGCCAAAGACATATTGCCATCAAACGCTGCCATCACTGGCCTGTCACCCCCTGTCTGTCAACTGTTACTTAGCAACAGCAGAACACGAGAGAGAGGCTAATTTGAGCCATCCTGAATCCATCTGCTTCTGATTTCAGCTGCAAAAAAAAAAAAAAAAAAACATTACTTCCACCCCAGTCAGTGGTCATAGTCATCGTAGAGATGTGCTGAAGAGCGTTAACACTCCCATGAACAGAGATGAGTTTTTTAAGGCTGTGGTAAAGGCTAACAGTTTAACAGAGAGTTAAACGAGAAAGAGACACATTGGAGACAGGGAGGATCAGATAACGAGAATAAATGCACAGTAGAGAGGGGATGTTAAGCGAGATAAAAGAAGAAAACAAAAAGGAATGGATGATAATTAGAGAAAATTGATTTTGGAAATTCATCCAATGAGGGAGATCTATCGGTCCTATTACTATGCAAAGTGAAGAACAGGAAAATAATGGTACATGCATTTGCGAAAAAAGAGATAACAGCAAAAAAAAAAAAAGAAAAAGGGGGGTTTCTGTTTTACCAAAGAGCTCCATTTTCTTTCCTCCAGCAGGCTCGCAGTGTGGATGAATGCCAGAGAATCTGCCCCATGGGCCCGGCAGTCTGTCGCTCTGCTCCAGATAGTGGGAGAAGGGAGCTGTGCTAAACTACACTGATCTACACCGCCCTACGCTGCTCTAAACAACTCCACGCCGCTCTTCGCTGCTTTACATCTTTCTGTGCCACAGAACACCAATCAAAAATGGTCTGTATATCACTCTATAGCGCTCCTCTAAACCTATATTTCTCTCTGCAGCTCTATGCACTATACTGCTCTAAATCAATCCATACAGCTCTGTATTACTCTCTGTACAACTGTACATGTGGCTCGTTTGGCTGCAGAGGCCTGGATTATTGAGATGTCCTGTCCAGGGAAATTATGAAACAATTTTTGGGCCTAATCCCCCTTTAAGATGTTGGTCATGCTGTTCATGCAATCTATGAACATTTCAAGAACATGTTAAAGGGATACTTAAAAAAAAAAAATGAAAATGCTGTCATCATTTAATCACGCTCATGGCCCATTTTTTGGATTATTTTGGGAATTATGTGACTTGTGCACTGTATTCTAAGTCTTCTTTTCAAACTTTTTAACCCCCAAATATGAGCAACTATATATTTTCATGTGTAAAAAAATTATAATGAAAAAAACTATATTATAAATATATCATTTTTTAATTATTATTATTTCTACCTACCATGTTGAAAACCCCAAAGACATTAATAAAACTACGTGTGTCCTTTGAATAAAATGCATATGCTTAATCTCACAATTTCCAAACAGTATCTAGTAGTGTTGGGTCCAAGTCCTTAACCATTTTGACTCGGAGACATTTATTGATGTCTTGTCATCTTAAAGCTAATTTGGGTGGTACTGGTGGGTTTCTGCGGGAAATTTGAGCATGCAGCCGTTTGTCTTTGCGTCATTACGTCACGTATGTTTACATAAAGAAGGAGTCCCAGCTAGTAGGCTATATGGCATGTTAGGATGCTGCTGGTAGCGGATCATTTATTGCCTTTTCTCACAGCAGATGGAATAATTAAACTTATCATTTTGATTGCAGATTGTAATGCAGAAAGATCCAAATGACAATCATCAGTGACAACTGGAGATTAACCTGTAGTCAAAAGCAAAAGACTTCAGTCTGCGGAGTGGCAGAAATTGAAATCTACAAGTAACGCTAATACACACTAAATACACAGTCACGCAAAGCTGATGTTGTTAACATTAACAATTTGAGAACAAAGTATAACACTAACAATAATTTGCATGGTTTGATGTGATGTGAGCTAAGCGATCATTAGAATTAATCACCTTTGGTAGCGCGTTATTGTAATGCTTTTTTCTCAGTCGGTCAGAACAAAAGTGGCAGACATGATACTTACTTGTTCAGATGACATTTTCCAGTGAAAAATTCTTATTTTGGTCATATTTCCAAGATGTAGAATCTGCGATTCCTAAGTACAGTATTCACACCGGTTTGGTGACTATCAGCAAACATTAGATTCATCCGTGCTGAGGAGCCGTGCCGATGCACAACCCACGTAAAGATGATAATTCCACAAATAACTGCAATTGCAGGTTTCAAACAGAGATGGCGACAAAGATGCAAAACTTATGGACTGCAGCTTTAATTTTATGTGGTGACTTATTATCAGAGTCCATGTCAAGTTCGAGCCCGAGTCTAAGTACCCCAACTCTAGTATCTAGAATAAAATGGTGATAATGTCATATTTGATACATTTTTACTTTTTTCATGATTTTTTTATTTATTTAAATTATTATTAATATTATTTTTTACTTTTTTAAACTATTTTTCACAAAAATTAAAAAAAAAAAAAATTATAATTCTCTTTTGAACTATTTTTTAATTATGCACCATTATTTATAATTAACACTAAATAAAGGCATTCTTCTTCTTCTTCCAACCCTCTGAAAACCCCTGTTCTAAATCCATAAAATGCTGTGTTCATGATACACATAAGAACCAATTAAGTTTGTGTTCAGTTTCTTTTCCTTCTTCTTATGAACTCACCTTGATGATGACAGAATTTTTATTTTCGGTGAACCATTCTTTTAAAAAGATGTCAGTTGTTCTATCAACAAGACCACGTTAAAGGGAAAATAAAAATTCTGCCATCATTTACTCACACTCAACCAGACAGTTGACAGTAGCCATTGACTTCCATAGTTTTTTTTTTTTTTCTTCTTCTGTATAAGTCAGTGGCTACCTTCAACTGTTTGGTTACCAACATTCTTCAAAATGTCTTCTTTTGTGTTCAACAGAAGAAAGAAACTCATACAAGTTTGGAACGACATGAAAGTGAGTAACTGATGACAGAATTTTTGGGTGAACTATCACTTTAATGCAATTAAGATGACTTAAACTTGAAAATGCAGTTTTACCATCTCACTATCCGTGCACTGATGGTTCAAACAGATGTCAGTGTGTATACATGGTGGAATATAGGTAGGCTGTGTTACTAAGCGATCAGAGAGTTTTGACGGGTGGGGTCCTCAGGAGGTGGCAGCGTTGTTTGATAACTTCAGTCATTCCACTCAGCCTCAGGGCGACAAACCGCCGGAGATATAAATCGCTGAGCGCAGGGTTAATATCATGTCTGCTTTAGATTATAAAGACATCCAGAGGCACAGAGGAAGAGATCCGCTGTGAAGGAAATTAGAGATTGACACATGACAATGACCTTACAGGCCCATGCGCCGATATCATTGCATCTTTAGTGGGTATGGTAGGGCATGGATTATGATTCTGCTTGATGGAGTCTTTGATTCACTCTCTCTCTAAATATATTCCCGTCTCTCTCTTTATTTCCGTGTCTCTTGCTCTCTACTAATCACACAGGTGACACTCTGATAAAATTCAGCTCACAGTGCTGGAGGCAACATAGCAACACATGCTCTCATACACACACACGTCTGAGATTTTGTTTGTTCCTGGGGTAGATCTCACTGTTAAATACATCTCTTTGTTACCTCATAAGTCAACTCCCTTGTGTCTTGCTGTAAGTTAATTAACATGAATGAATGCGTCAAGTACAAGTATTCACAGACTCAATTATGCAGCTAATACTCCTCCAAAAAAAACTTCAATCCACAAGGAATCTAAAGAGAACTTTATAATTCATTATACAATCGTGCCGTCTGTCTCAATTGTCTCTATTTTAGTATTTTGCATACACACTTTGAAGAAAAGTTTCTATATAGAAACTTAAAGCGTTCTGTCAGGCTTTTCATAGAACCTTGGGTTCCCATTATGGGACCATTTTATGGACTTCATTTTAATTAATTAATTAATTCTGTTTTAATGCAGTTTAATTGTGATCATTTTGTAAACAGACTTTATCACTAGAAAAATTGAAATAACTGTTAAACATGAAAGTATTATGCAATCATTTAAGACATTTCCCTGGATATATAAACATAAAACTGTCAAGAACCTTAGGGTTCTATATAAAACCCCCCTGAACCTTTTTTCATAAGAGTGTAGCTTACTAATTTTACATATCTCCACACATATGTGTTTACTTTTTCATCATTATTATTCATTTACATTGAAAACAGTTCACCCAAAAATGAAAATTAATTTTTACATGCATTAGTTAAAGCAGTGAATGAATTCTTTTTTTTTAGTCAGATAATTTCAAGGAATTGGCTGATCTAAAAAACAAGTCTGAATAAGTTGTTTCACAACTTACAGTTCACAGATTCAGTTCTTACATTCAAATCACTGACTCAGAAGACTTGAATCACTGGCTCAGTATGACTTGGAAGTCATATAAACCACTTGTTTATACTTTTATGGTGCTTGTTTGTCAATTTTGAAGATCCCCTTTCAATTGCATGGGAAAAAAGAGCGACACGTACTGTGACGAGCAGGGCGGGCGAGAGCCGCGAGTGATAATGAGCGTCACCTGCGAGGCGTGCCGGCCTCGAGTCTCTCACGGAGGAGCTCCGGGAGCATAAAAGGAGGAGCGACTACAATGAAGGACGAGAGAGGACCAGGCCTGGACTTTATGTTATGTTTTATTATGTTTGTGTGGCCGGCAGACGTCTGCGAGGGTCTGCCGGCATTACTTTCGTTTTGTTCAATGTTTATTTTGAATTAAAAGTTACGTTGAATGTTCGCCGGTTCCCGCCTCCTTCTTCCCACATTTACGAACTGTGTTACATTGGTGCCGAAACCCGGGAGGAAGGAGGGACATGCTGTCGGAGAGCCCTCGCTGCTGAGGGGGATCGCGGTGCTGCGGAGTTCGGGCAGCGCGGGAGTGGGAAGACCGCGAGAGGCTGCCCGAGGCGGTGGTGCTGGAGCCAAGTGAAAGGTGGGACGGAGACCCGGATGCTGTGCTCCTGGGACGAGGTGGGGTGGCTGCCGTCCTGGAGGGAGCGGAGGAGTCGCCGCCGTCCGCCGTGGGCCGGAGCCTGTTGCCGTCCGCCATGAAGGGGAGGAGCAGGGGACGGGGGACTCGCTGCCGGCTGCCCTCAGCCGGAGGAGCCATCGCCGGCCGCCAGGAGGCAGTCGAGGATCGGGCCGTCCACCACGCGTCCAGTGCCATCGCATGTGGCACCGCGAGGAAGAGCCTCTTGGCAGGCTGAGGACCGAGCGGCAGTGTGTCGGGGAACCGGACCAAGAATTTTTTTCCCCCTTTCTTTTTCCTCTCTCCCCTCTCTCGTCCTGTCGCTCCCCCTGCTTCCGTCTCCTTTCTCTCGTCTCGTTTGTCCTTACCCCCAGGTGCTGCGGCCGCCGAGACAGGCCCCGGGGGGGAGTAAGCGCAGTCGCGGGAGTACCCCCCGGCCTGCGAGGGGCGTTGGGGGTATGTGACGAGCAGGGCGGGCGAGAGCCGTGAGGGAACGGCGCGAGGCCGGTGACGCGAGTGATAATGAGCGTCACCTGCGAGGCGTGCCGGCCTCGAGTCTCTCACGGAGGAGCTCCGGGAGCATAAAAGGAGGAGCGACTACAATGAAGGACGAGAGAGGACCAGGCCTGGACTTTATGTTATGTTTTATTATGTTTGTGTGGCCGGCAGACGTCCGCGAGGGTCTGCCGGCATTACTTTCGTTTTGTTCAATGTTTATTTTGAATTAAAAGTTATGTTGAATGTTCGCCGGTTCCCGCCTCCTTCTTCCCACATTTACGAACTGTGTTACACGTACATTATTTAAAATATCTGCTTTTGTGTTTCACAAAAGTAAGCCATACAGGTTTTGGAACCACATGAGGGTAAGAAAAATGACAGAATTTAAATTTTTGAGTGAAGTATTCCTTTACGCCACACTCTCTTGTGACTGAACGAGAGGTAAAAATGACAGGAGTGTTAAATCAAACTAGGAATGAGAGAATGACTAGCTGTCCAGTGCCGTATATTTGGTTCTCCAGTATTGTGCTGGTTTCAGATTGCTGCGTTTAATCATGTCTGCGGATCCATTTGATATCAAAGCTGCACCCTCAGGCTTCCCGGAGCACCATGGAGTCCAAATGTTTTCCTTTTATCCCACACCATTTCCTGTCACCTGAAATGGCTTCTTTCATGTGTGAAAACAGAACGAGAGAGCAGGGTCTCCCGGGAGACCAGCCATTGTGACATCACTGTCTCCAGGTATTGGCAGCTGATGTGGCATCCATGTACACCTGTCAATCAAAGAGAGCGGGTGCAGATGGGCCGCACTAATGCAGAAACTCCATTCGCATAAAAAATGAGAGAGAGAGAGAGAGAGAGAGAGTAAATGTGTGTGACTGCACTGTAAAAAAATGTTTAAATCCAGTAAATCATGCCCAAAGGATTTACTTGACTAGTTATTTTGAAGTTACAATAAAATAATTATGTAAATTAATTTAACACAAAAAAGCCATGCAAACTGCTATCTTCATATTTTTACTTTAACTCTGTAAAGCCTGGTATGTGAATAGTCAGAAAAAATCTACATTTTTAATTTAACAGTATATTAAATCTTTAGACAAATAAAGAAAGAAAAATAGTTTGCATATATGGGTTTTTGTTGAATATCATATTTGATACATTAGGCTTTTATGGCTCAAATAGTATGATATAGGTGATAAAGTATATATAGAGCTTAAACTTGAGAAGAAAAAAATTTGTTTTATTCAGAGGCCCAAACTGAGCAAAAATATGCAAATATGGTGCAGTTGCTGATATTCATATAGTCAAAAAGTAAGATGCAATTCTTATGTATATGTAAATCAGTTTGTTCGTTATAATACTATATCAGACTACTTACATAAAATGCATATACTGTAAATATCAGTTGTCACTTTACAACAGCTTGGCCAGCGCAAACCCTCTTTTGGCTACTGTCAGGATTTACTAATGTCACGCAGTGCAAAATTAGCGCTGAAAAGGCATGGACTGAGTTGTTTTTGCGGCTGACCTTATTGCATATGCATTTGTAGGAGTTTCCCATTCAGATGCAAAATTTATGGGAGGAGAGTATTTAAATGAATCACGCAATGAGATTTACTAATGTTTGAGCTAGTCAATTTACTGGTATTGGCACCATTAATAACGGCCCAAAAAAGCATGTCTTAACCCATTTTGCGACATGGCTGCAATTGTTGCTGCTAGGAGGGGACACCGCAGAGAATAGAAAGTGTGTGGTAGAAGGGAGAAAATATTGTCCACTCATTTTAATTTCTCTGGAATGCCAGAGGATGGCGTTATCCGTATATTACAATGTCAACCCGCACCTGATGAGCATCAGCTCTTCTTATTTGTGACCCAACTCTAATTTGCTCTGCTCTTGGTAGATTGCGTTGGTCATTATGTAAATGATTTGACTGCGTCTGTGTTCTTTGTGTGTCAGCAGTAGATGTTTTTAGAATTATACTAAAAGGCCTATCAATCAGACAGTAAAAGGCATGTAATAGATTGTGTACATCAGGTAAAGTTTGATTACATAAATGATTGATGATTTAGAGGCCTTATAAATTAGTGTATCATATATGATTCAATAGGCTTTATAGCAGGGGTTCTCAACTCTGGCCCTTGAGGTCCACTTTCCTGCAGAGTTTTGCTCCTAATTCAAGGAGCAAAATCAAACACACCTGATCAAACAAATCAATGTTTTCAGGATTACTAGAAAGTTACAGGCAGGTAAGGTTGGAGCTAAATGCTGCAGGAAACTGGACCTTGAGGGCCAGAGTTGAGAGCCTCTGCTTTATAGGGTGCAAACTATGTATGCTTATTTTTCTTATGAAAAATAAAATTAGCAAAAAAGAAAAAAAGGCATTCCAGAACTGGACAAGATAATAATCTTAAACTTTACTTAAAAAAAAAAAAATAGCCAAAGGGGAATTAAAGGGACAAGGCATGTTTATAGCAGACAGTGATGTTTCATAGACCCGATTAGCAAGGACGAACATAATTTAATCAAGACAAAAATAATGTATCCAACGTTTTAAGCGAGCAGCAGTAGACATTGGCGATTTACCCTCTTGTCAGAACAGGGCACATATACTCACACATTGTCAGCTCCGCGTCTCATTTACTCAGTACAAATGACTGGAAAAGACATCCAGGCGTCCCCAGGGGGATGCCAACACTAAGTGGCATCTCTGGACGGCCACACCTCACTGAAGAACTTCCGATGTGCTGTCTGATTGGAGTTAAGGTGAAGCGTCACTGGGCCTGAGCGCACCTGGGGGCATGGAGGCAGTTACGGAGTGCGGAAAGAGCACCACTCATTATGCAGTGGCAAACATGCTGTCACTCATCTCCCGTTCCCCACACACTCAGCTGTTGCGTGTTACTTCTCCTTCACTTCTTCTCCCTCGTTACTTGACCTTTTGAGTGCACATGAGGGAGAGGGAGAGAGAAGCCCGCCGCGTAGACGGCCGTGCAGCTGTGGAGAGCGCGACAAAACTCAACTGGATTCAAAGAGAGAGACAGAGAGAGGGAGGGAAAGAGAAAATAAAACGTTTATGAAGGTTAAAGAGAGATTCCTTCACCTGTGTAAACAGTGTTTATTTATACAACAAGTAATAAAAATAAATATGTACTGCAAGTGCTATTATTGCTGCTGTTGCTACTACAAAACCAAAACAATAATGCAAAATGCAAATTTTTGAAAATGGGAAAAACTGTGCATTCGAATCTTAGGTATGCGCCAGGCAGCCTTATCAGTAGCGCACGAGATGCAATGATGATATAAGAGTCATAAGCATTAGCTGGGTTTTCATCCAAACGTGAAGCGAATCTTTTTAAACTTCACAAAAAAACAAAAACAAATGCAAATTACTCGCATTTCCATCAAGTTGATTGAGCAGATGATGGTGGTATTGTACCCAACAGTAGGTTAAATAAAACAGCATCCACGAAAACAGCCTATTAGTTACGTGGGTTTAATGTCCGCTCTGTCAGAATTGAGGGTACGTTTACACAACAACGATATGCTTAAAAAGGTGAAGTTTTTCCTTTGGGTTTTTTGCTTAAAGACGACACCATTGTCAAAATGTTTGAATCATTTGAATCATGTTTGAATCATACATTTGAATCCATGAAAAGACTAAAAACGCTGTATTCTGCTGGCAGGCCACTAGATGGCGTTGAAACATTATAGACTGAATGTGTAATGCGCATGTGCATGATGTCATCCTTTTCAAAGATTCACATTTTTGTTGTTTACACGGAGACCGTTTTCAAAAAATTGCACTTTGAAACCCGTTTTCAAAAGTTTGCATTTTCAGACTACCAAAATGCCGTTGTCGTATAAATGAATGGCCAAAACGCATGCAATTTTTTTCAATTTTTAGTTGAAAACGGTATTGTGTAAACGGCCCCTTATTTGGCAAATGAGTTTCCATCACCCATCATTTGCATGAACTCTTTTTCGCACAAGTCAAAAACAACCTCAAGCGAGCGTAAAAACTTTATTGCGAATTAAGGGATTTTATTTCGAAATTTGCCATTTCCATCACTCGTTTCTGTTGCAATACTTCAAAATGCACATAAAAACGGTGATGGAAACATAGGTTTTGTTGCGTTTAAATGTTTTTGCTAGCTCATTACGCCCTCTTGTGGCCTCAGGAGACAAGCCAAAAGCTTTTTTCCTCTAATTAAAATTATGCCTTTTAAATTCGAATATAATTTGAATATTAGTAATATTTAAATAAAATGTTTGGATGTAGTTTTTTAGCCATTTTGACAGCCCTAGTTTAGTCTATAGGCGTTTAGTGTTTATTTACAAAGTCATCGCCAACTACTGGCCTGGCATGCCTAATACAGCGTTTTTAGTCATTTTCTTGGACCGATGTGAATTTGGATCATTTTGACAACGTTGTCGTCTGTACACGAAAAATGAGTTGTATTTGTTTAATATGTTTTAGTCATGCAACCTTCATCAGCATTGTTTTCAATCAGGAAGTTAAATACACTCACATTTTTTTTAAGTATTCAGATCCTACTTCCTACTTAGATCCTACTTCAGTGGATCAGCAATCAAGTACAATTAGCCAAAACAGATGCAGTACATACTTCCAATGAAAGACAAACAAAACATAGAAAACTAGCCTCCTCTCTCTTATCTCCAATTATCCCTGATTTACCCTATTATAATAGTATTAAAATTATAATTAATAAAATAAATGCATATTAAAATATTGATTATATATATATATATATATATATATATATATATATATATATATATATATATATATAGATATACACACAGAGTCTGTCCCCTGTCATTTTTGTAAATATTTTATTATATCTTTTCATGTGACAACACTGAAGAAATGACACTTTGCTACAATGTAAAGTAGTGAGTGTACAGCTTGCTGTCCCCTCAAAATAACTCAACACACAGCCATTAACCCTTTCACACATAAGTTTAAAATATTCTGTCTGAGCCCCCAGTGTGAGTTTTTTAAGGGGACCATTATTTAGAACGTATCACTTTATTGTTTCCATGGTGACGCATCATTGCTTGACACATAACATACCACAGCGCTGTATGACTGATGATCTGCTTTTATTAAATTTTTCCTTTTTTATTCAAAATATTCACAAATTTGTTAACTATAGCATGAAATATCTGATATTCCGATTGCCAAATATAAGCAAGTGGATGTGTTTTGCTGTTTAAACACCTTTATAACGATCGCGTTAGTTGAGCCATATGCGCGATAGGCGCCGCCGTGTTAGTTTGCGCTGAACAGAGAATCGGATCTGTTACATTTACAATACGTGAATTCATCCACTTCTCCCGAAATACATGAAAGTAAGTGAGTCGGTGAACTGGGGAAGAAGAGAGTAAACTTTAAAGTTACTTTCACAATGTGTATCTGATATGAATAAAACGTGTCGTCTAATTGTAAGTCTAATCACACCGGTGTCATCATATGCATCAAAAGGTTAATGTCTAAACGGCTGGCCACAAAAGTGACTACACCCCTAAGTGAAAATGTCCAAATTGGGCCCAATTAGCCATTTTCTCTACACGGTGTCATGTGACTCGTTAGTGTTACAAGGTCTCAGGTGTGAATGGGGAGCAGGTGTGTTAAATTTGGTGTTATCGCTCTCACTCTCTCATACTGGTCACTGGAAGTTCAACATGGCACCTCATGGCAAAGAACTCTCTGAGGATCTGAAATGTATGTAAACTGTATGGTCAGTGCTCAGACCATACGTCGCACACTGCATCAAATTGGTCTGCATAGCTGTCGTCCCAGAAGGAAGCCTCTTTTAAAGATTATGCACAAGAAAGCCTGCAAACAGTTTGCTGAAGACAAGCAGACTAAGGACATGTATTTCTGGAACCATGTCCTGTGGTCTGATGAGACCAAGATAAACTTACTTGGTTCAGATGGTGTCAAGCGTTTGTGGCGGCAATCAGGTGAGGAGTACAAAGACAAGTGTGTCTTGCCTACAGTTAAGCATGGTGGTGGGAGTATCATGGTCTGGGGCTGCATGAGTGCTGCCGGCACTGGGGAGCTACAGTTCATTGAGGGAACCATGAATGAGCAGAGCATGATCCCCTCCCTTCGGAGACAACATGATAACGACCCCAAACACACCTCCAAGACGACCAATGCCTTGTTAAAGAAGCTGAGGGTAAAGGTGATGGACTGGCCAACTATGTCTCCAGACCTAAACCCTATTGAGCATCTGTGGGGCATCCTCAAATGAAAGGTGGAGGAGCGCAAGGTCTCTAACATCCACCAGCTCCGTGATGTCATCATGGAGGAGTGGAAGAGGACTCCAGTGGCAACCTGTGAAGCTCTGGTGAACTCCATGCCCAAGAGGGTTAAGGCAGTGCTGGAAAATAATGGTGGCCACACAAAATATTGACACTTTGGGCCCAATTTGGACATTTTCACTTAGGGGTGTACTCACTTTTGTGGCCAGCGGTTTAGACATTAATGGCTGTGTGTTGAGTTATTTTGAGGGAACAGCAAATTTACACTGTTATACAAGCTGTACTCACTACTGTACATTGTAGCAAAGTGTAATTTCTTCAGTGTTGTCACATGAAAAGATATAATAAAATATTTACAAAAATGTGAGGGGTGTACTCACTTCTGTGAGATACTGTATGTATATATATATATATATATATATATATAATACACGCACACACACACACACACACACATTTTTATATTATATTTCATTTACAAAACAAGAACTACAGATACTAGAAACAGGTAAGTTTACTTATTTTTAAGCACATGACAATTTAAAAAAAAAAAGGCATTTTGTATAACTGTATGTAGTTTATGCTGTAGAACAAAACATGAAAGTCTTTTCAAGTTATGCTAGCAGGAAATATTTTTTTCAGAAATTGAAAACTATACTGAAAACCCATTAGAAGTTCAATTGTTTTACAAATTGTTTTGTCTTCTTGTTTTGTTTAACATTGTTTGAGGTAACATCTGACACCTTCACCACTAATATTAGCTCAGTAGCACAGCCTTTGTTGTCCAGAATACAGCTGTGGGCGGAGCTGATGTTAAACCTCTCTAAATGCCCACTGCAAGCACTTGTTTTAAGGGGAGAAACAGAAAAGACACCCCTCCTTTCTCTTCCCCCAAACTTTAAAATCCTTTTTCCTCTCCTCTGCTCTCCACCTCCCACGTGGAGGAGGGCAGACCTGCTGTAACTCTCCCAGTCTCCTGCCTGTCTCTGCCATCTGCTGCAGTCTGTCCCAGCTCACTCTGACAGCCATGTTTGAGACAGAGACTTCACCAGAACGTCCATCCATCAGGATCTGACCACACACACAGGGTACAAACACACATACACATACATAAACGGCCACATCCGCTCACACAGGCGCACACTTTCCGTCTCACACACATGCACGATGGCAGGCAGAGGAAGAAATCTGCCATGAAACTTAATCAGCGAGGGTCATGTCGGGGAGTGAGGAACAGATTAAATTAGCATAGTATTAGATATGGAAAATGATTTCTGTCAAAACCATCCTTACCACAATTATAATATGTTAATTACGTATTTCATTAAGGAGGTTGATTATGGCCCTGAGATGAAATCATGCGAGTAGTGGCACCTGGAGGACATTGAATCTCTCTCTTTTTCTGTTCCTCCCACACTCTTTCTTCTCCAATCAGTCCTTCCCAATCCGTCTCTCTATACACCTTTTAATACACCGTCACATTTTCATTTCATCTCCTGATTGTCATTTATTTATTCTCTAATTATTTTAACGGGCCTCAATAATGGCACAGGGCAAAATGCTCATGGTGAGAAACAAAGGGCTCAAACGCTCAAACAAATGGCCAATCACGCCAAGCAATTTGAACGCTACTGGTAGCGATGGTAACATAACTACATTTTTTATTAGCATTACAATAACTGTTTTCCCAACAGTGTAGCTTTACATGAATATATATATATATATATATATATATATATATATATATATATATATATATATATATATATATATATATATATATATATATATATATATATATGAAGAGTTTCGTTGCAAAACGAGATAAATCCATTTTTTTAATTTTTCAAAAATCTTGTTTTTTGGTTGTGCATTCCAATTAATATCAATTCAACTGCAGTTGGTTTGTTTTGATTTAAACCTTCATAACTTAAAAAATACAGCTATGTAGCACCATAAAACAAAATAATAACATGATAACATAATAATAAACATGTTTTGACAAAAATGTTAAAAACGGATTTATCTCGTTTTGCAACGAAACTCTTCATATATATATATATATATATATTTATATATATATTATATGCATACATATATAATAATAATAATAATAATAATAATAATTTTATATAAGTAAAATATATAAAATTATAAATAAATAATAACATTTACAAAATATTAAATATATTTTAATAATTTGTAATATGTGTCAATGACGTGACAGGTTATTTTTTTGTCCAAAGACCTTAATAATAATAATAATAAAATAGTATGTAAGGTAGTACAACTAGATCACTTTTATTGAATCCAAACGGTTTAAATGATATTTTGCTACATATAAAGGTATTTTAAAGATTTTGAAGTGTCAAAAGATCATTCAGTTTAACTGTCCAAATGGCAATACAGCCATTTCATTTGTGATTAAAATATTTTAAAATGTAATCAATGTGTATGTGTTGTTTTTTTTTTTTAATTCTGCCATGATTTGATAGCATATCAACATATTCCAAAATAGTATCAAAATTATGTGTAGAAGTCGTTGCTTTGTTATGAGAAAGAATGTCTGGAAAAAAAGAATTTCATTGATGTCATTCGGAGTAACCAATATAAAGGGACCATTCTGGATCAAGTCATGCGGTCAATATCATGTGACAGGATGTGACATCATCCAGACACCTGCGAAGGACCACATGATGGATGTGAAGCAAAGTAACTAACTTTACTTTATTTTACTAATCTTTTAACTATTTGAAAAATTCATGTTTTCACTTGCTTATACGCATGTCCTGAAACATCAGGTCATTCGGTACAACTGCAATAAAACATGGAAAATGATGTAATATTTTAAAAACTTGTACTAAATATAAAATGTTTGATTGTTTGCTAGCTAGCTAGATATCAGCCTGTTAGTATTGTTTGAAAATATCGTCATTTGGTATAACCAAATGTGTCATTCGGTAAAACCGAAATTTTGGTTAAACCGAATGACTTTTTTGGTGACAAATTTTGTCCATCTTGTAAAAAATGACAAAAGCAGTGTTTAGTGATTATAAAAACCACGTAATCTCATTGTTAACACTTAATAAAACTTCAAAATTAATTATAACTCCATTAGGTTTTTTACACTCTTAAAAACCTTATTCATCAATGACCCATATACTCTTTTTAATGTTTATTAAATATATGGAATAATTATAAGGTATGTATTAAATCCTTTTATTAAATACAATTATAATTTATAAAACGTAATACAAGTTTTCATGTGAACATTTTTTAAATATTACATTATAAAATGTTATGAAATATAAATATTTCTAACAATAATTTATAAAATATGATAAATTATATATACTTTCATGTTTATATGGACAAAACTTAAAAACACTACAATAAATATTTAACAAATAGTAAAAGTAAAATATATAAAATAGACTGTTTCTTTCTTTATTAAGTTATGAATCTCTGTATATTAAACACGTGGCAAGAAGAATGGGATACATGTACAAACAACAAATTACATTACTTTAAGACCCAACTTTCCATTAAATATGGACTGTCCTGCATTTAATGCAAGTAAACAACATTTTTATGTAGTAAACTCACTTAAAGGTGCCATCGAACCTTTTTTTAGAAGATGTAATATAAGTCTAAGGTGTCCCCTGAATGTGTCTGTGAAGTTTCAGCTCAAAATACCCCATAGATTTTTTTTAATTAATTTTTTTAACTGCCTATTTTGGGGCATAATTAAAAATGCGCCGATTCATGCTGCGGCCCCTTTAAATGCTCACGCTTTCCGCCCCCGGAGCTCGCGCTTGCCTTAAACAGTGCATAAACAGCTTACACAGCTAATATAACCCTCAAAATTGATCTTTACAAAGTGTTCGTCATGCATACTGCATGCATGCGTCGGATTATGTGAGTATTGTATTTATTTGGGTGTTTACATTTGATTCTGAATGAGGTTTTGCTCCATGGCTAAAGCTAACATTACACACTGTTGGAGAGTTGTGTTTATGAATTATACAGACTGCAAGTGTTTAAAAATGAAAATAGCGACGGTTCTTGTCTCCGTGAATACAGTAAGAAACAATGGTAACTTTAACCACATTTAACAGTATTAGCAACATGCTAACGAAACATTTAGAAAGACAGTTTACAAATATCACTAAAATATCATGTTATCATGGATCATGTCAGTTATTATTGCTCCATCTGCCATTTTTCGCCGTTGTCCTTGTTTGCTTACCTAGTCTGATGATTAAGCTGTGCACATCCAGACGTTAATACTGCCTGCCCTTGTCTAATGCTTTGAACATGGGCTGGCATATGCAAATATGGGGGGCGTACACCCTGACTGTTACGTAACAGTCGGTGTTATGTTGAGATTTGCATGTTCTTTGGAAGTCTTTTAAACAAATGAGATTTATATAAGAAGGAGGAAACAATGGAGTTTGAGACTCACTGTATTTCATTTCCATGTACTGAACTGTTATTTAACTATGCCAATATAAATTCAATTTTTAATTCTAGGGCACCTTTAAGGACTTTAGTAAAAAGTTACCAGTAAATGTAAAACATATTTTATATCTTAACTTCTGTATTTTTCTTTTTGTTACTACTTTTTTGAATGGGCATCATGACTACAGTACATAAAATTTAACTTATAGCTTGTAATTGCTTGTACAACTTAAAGTAGCTTCCAACAGAAAAGACAATAAAATGGCTAGCAAGAGTTTGTTCCTCGACACACACACACACATTCATACACTCACAGGGGTTGCCTCCAGGTTAACCTGAATTGAGTGTAAGACTCTGGTGTTCTGAGCCCCTGGTCTCTCCAAATCACACATCAAAGGCTGCATTTGTACAGCAACCCGCTTGGGAGGCTTGAGCCTGGGCTGTTTGGACTCGGTGTTACCCAGCCTCTGTGTGTCTCCGGGGAGGCATTACCCTCTACATTATCCTAGCCTTGTTCCAGTACAGAATTACAGAACGGTCCCAGAGACGCACACATACAAACGTACTTGTACAAACACACAGGCGCACACACACACACACACACACACACAGAGAGAGAAAGCGAGAGCGAGAAAGAGAGATAGACTGACAGATGGAGAGAGAAAGGGAAAGTCCGAATGTTTGTGTCTAGCAAGAGGGCGTTTGAGGCGCGAGAACAATCCGAGATCCAAATACCGTGTTAAACAGAACACGTGCTACCGAATTGATGACCTGTAAATATCCCGTTTTTTAAAACAAGATGTCCTCTTGAAAGCACTCGGGAACGGGCTGTGAGCTGAGTGAGGTGGTTGTAACACGGTGAGAATGCTTCTGAGGACATCCAACAGTAGAAATACTTTAAATAAAATGTGATTTACTCCCCTATGTTGCAAACTACCATTGAGATGTTTGAAGTGTATTTACAAATAACAGGCGTGCATATCAAGCTAGTTTAGAGATTCATGTCCTGAATCCCAATAACAGAGGCAGATTCTCACATCCACACATATTCCACTGAGCAAAGCAGATCTGAGCACTTCACAGCACTTTGATGTGCACTCACAGATATGCTCTGCTGAATGGGTGCACTTTATACATTTCAAAGCGCGAGTCCTTCATGGCAAATATTTTGAGGAGGGAGAGAGATCACACCGCAAGCCGTCTTAAGTTATCAGAAAGCGTTTGAATTAGCTCTGAATATTCCATTAGGGCTTTTAAACAAACTGCTTAGCCAACTAAGGAGTCTTTAGTTGTTGGCCCTCATCAGAAAGGGTGAACATACAAGGAAACCTATCAGGGGGGTTGATCTTGATTCCTGGAAAATACAATCAATCATTTACAACGGACTGACACGAAAAGACTGTTTCTTTCTTTATTAGTTATGAATCTCTGTATATTAAACACATGAAGAATGGGATATATGTGCAAACGGCAAATTACATGAAATCCATCCTAAAATCCAAAAATACAGTCAATCACTAGCAACTGATTGACATGCAAATATGTGAATAAATAATATTTTTTTTATGAATTCTGTATACAATACATTATAAAAGTATTCTTAATACATTCAAATGCATTCATATCATAACAACCTTATAATAGAGTGCAAGTGGCCTCTTAATCATTTTATAATAATAATAATAATATATATAATATTTTATTTTATATTATATACACACACACGGATATATCATATATTATAGAAAAGATTATTTTTTTTCAAGGATTTGTAACAATTAGATTGACTATATTGCGTGCGATTCCAAAATATTGAAATAATATAATATTGACCAAAAAATTACATATATCTTTCTATAATGTATTATACGCACCGATTCATAGAAGATGTTCATTTTCAAGGATTTATGCAAAGACATGACTACAAATTATGATTTTCATAGAATCTATTTTCATATAGTAAAATTTGGTTGCTCTTGTAATTCTAATAAAATGCATGTAGTCTGCTGCCTAATTAATGTGTGATTATTTTGTGAAGCAGCTGGTTACGGTTATTGATATCCTAACTACTAATTATATCACAATCTTTAATTTAACAAACATTTTTCCTTAAATAACAAACCTCATTCTGCTTGTTGTCACAATAAAGGCAGGTTACCATGAACTCTCCTGTGACCTTCTCTACAGCCGCAGATGTGGATGAACTCGAGGGTCTTGGTTCAAACTGAGGTCATGGGTCATGCAGAGGTCCTCATATGACCCTCAGGCCAGCAGGGCTTCTGTCTGTTGATTATGTGTGAAAAGAGAAACAGGTTGGACCCTGAAGAGAAATGTACACACCAAATTAGACAGTCCACACAAATGTGATATGAAAGACACTGCATTATTTACTGCTTTCTATTAGATTAAATTCAACTTGGAGCTTTTATTTTGCATATGACAAAAGCAAACTAAAATTATGTGGGTGTAAATTTGGTCACACTTTAGATTAGGGTCAATTCTCACTATTAACTACAGATTAACTATGACATTTGCCTCAATAAACTCCTCAATAAATTACTGTTTATTAATAGTTAGTAAGTTAGTTGTTAAGTTTAGGTATTGGGTAGGATTAAGGGATGTAGATTATAGTCATGCAGAATAAGGCATTAATATGTGCTTTAAAAGTACTAATATCCTAGTAATATGCATGCTAATAAGCAACTAGTTAATAGTGAAAATTGGGCCCTTAAACTAAATGTTACCATAAATTTATATATATTTATGGTGCTTTTGCATCCTTCTTGAAGCATAAAAACTCTAGTCCCTGCATGAAAAAAACAAGTATATTCTTCAGAACATCTATCCCAAACAGACCATGAGGGTTAAAATGAAATGTGAGGACCGCAACAAAACTAAGGATGAACATTTTGAATATTGTGTAAATGAGTTGAGCTGTGCTAATTTTGGTGCTGCTCAGTTTTTTTGGCAGGACAAGGTTAATTGAAGCTGTGATGCAGAAATGATCGTTCTCGAACAAGCAGCACAGCAAGGCCTCGTTGAACGCCACGGCATTGATAAAGACGATATATTGTGTGACTATGTGGGCGCAGACGTGTTTGTGTGGACAACACTATGCCTCAGCATGTGTTCCTGAGCTTGCACACAACGCGCAGTATTCATAAAGATGATCGAGGGGGTCGGGAAGCAGATATTTTAATCACTGTTGTCTTGACGCGAACGGCAAATGTTGTAATCGGTACAATGACGGTGTAATCTGCATGTGTGTTTACCGTTAAAACTGCAATGTGTGAGCCACAGGAGCTGCCGAAAATTCTCTGTAACGCCACCTACTCAAATTATGGAGCAGGAGCATATTTGCCAGGGCGATGTGTTAGTGGGCTGGTGAGCTCAGTTTTGATTTCTCACTGTTCTAAATTTTCACAGCGCAATTATGAGCCGTACTAAGTTCACCGATACCAAATAAAGCAGGTTTCTTTTCGTCTTATGTCATCTATCAAAACAGAAAGTCTTCTTCCTCTGCTTACAGAAAATGCACAACATTTATGAAAGGACATCATTGACTTTATTTTAAAGGAATGAAAGCCAAAGGTGTGGGAGTCAACACCACAGCCATGAGTGTGTGTTTGTTTGCGTGTGTGAGTCAGGTGTGGCTCATGCTTGGATGCTCAATGACCGAAGTGAGGCTGTGTGTGTGTGTAGGTTTGTGTAGGGTGTTTTTGTGCGTCTGTGCGGCCCCCCCTACACAGTGAACGCTGGCAAACAGCTAAAAGCTTCAGCAGAGAGTGCCATATGTGAACAGAACTAAGCCAAAGCAGGGGAGCCATATGCACTTCGACTGCTTTTTTTAGCTAATTATCCCAAAATGTCTGTTTTATAGAACAAATCCGTGAGTTACACTGCAATTACCACATAATGAGCACTCACACACAGAAAATGTAAAAATATCTACAAACAACATAAACAGAGATGCTGACAGAAGATTTTTTGGGGTGGTGGTGGGGTGAGGGTCTTCTTGTTAGTATGTATGCATTTATTCATTCTTAGTTTTGGAGTTAATTAGATGATCAGATTTCTGAAAGAGTGTAATGAAGAAATGCTGTAGTGGTGAATGATGGTCAAACAATTTTCACACAGAAATTGCTAGTAAAATTCACAAATAAGACTGAAATAGTATTTTCTTGTAAAACGTATTCCAAGATTGTTGAAAAATGTGTTTTTTTACAGTATGTGATCCTGATTACTCAGCTATTCTGGCATTTTATTTTCTCTGTCTGGCTGAAATAATATGATTTTATTTACAAATACCATATGTGTTTACTGATTGCTATATATTTTATTTAATTATTTATTATAACAAAATGAATTGCCTTAGACATTAAATCCAGCTTGTTGTATTTCTGGTTTCAGGTTTTTTAATCATGTTTTGTCTCTAACCATATATGCATGCACTTATTTTCTATATATAAAAAAAAAATCTTCTAAAATAGCCTACACAACGCAAGTTTTTATTTATACCAACGTATTCAAAATTAATGTATAACACAAATAAAATATAAAAAATAGGAAATATTTTAAGGTTTATTTTCTGAATATATAAGTGTCATACTATATGGTGTCACAATGAAACCAGATATCCGACTGTCTAAAAACTTTTCAGCAAATTAAAACTTTTGTTTTAAGCCCCAAGTGTCCCGCCGGCAGGACACCACCACTGACAGGAATAACACAAAATAGGTATAATTTTAAAGCTTAGAAACTCAGCTTTTTAATGCATCCATTTTGTTAAACTCTTAACGAGTGCTGAGTAATCACTCTAAAATGGAGTGTTCCACCCGCCGGCGCCACCTAGCTAAAAAAAATTAATAATCATATTTTTCAAAACTTTGATTAACTCCTAAGTACTGCTGAGGTAATTTCTGAAAAATATTTAAAAAAAAATATTTTAATTTATATATATTTTTGTACTATGTACTCCAATTATTTAAAGCAGATTCTCGTGATTAAAACATCATCTAACATCAGCATAACCCAATAAGCAGATGACGTGATGTTGCTCACAAAATTACGACACATAAAACCCCACAGGTGCACAGATGCTAACTAAAACTAAAATTTAGCCATCATGTGGCATTTTAGCTTAAAACTTCATGAAACATGCATAGATTATAGAAAATGGCACATCATTACTTACAGTGGATGCTCCCGATTGAAATGAGTTTCCCTTGGGCAAATTTTTTTTTTTTTTTTGTATTTATCATCAGTTTCTCAGCATGAGAATGTCTAAATTTATTTATTTTTTTAAATGTAACATTTTTTATTTCAAACGATACCAACCTTTTGACTCTCCGTGCTAGAGTTTTGGAGTTATGAGTCTTTAAAATACCCTCAGGGCTTAAAACAATTCACGAAACAGCAAAAATGTAAAAGTAATAACTGGACACTGGACAGACATTGTAATTTAAAAATTATATAACATAACATACATTTCAAACATGTTGTGTAACTGAACATTTTACTCAAATCTTATAGTAAATTTTATAGATATATCCAGGGCCTAAACCTCTTTTTCCACATCTGCCATTTATCAGCCATAAACATTCTTTTACCAGCAATGAAACTTTTTTTTTAGATTCTCTATTCCGATTTCAATACTACAGCTAAAAGTACTAGCCTAACTAATATAAATTTTAAACATCATTAAAGACACGTAACAATAGTTTTCAGTTTAGTCTTTAGAGACATTGAATAAAAAAAATCAAATATAAAAATATCACTGGATAATCTTCACTGTATGAATTAAACATAGAATAATACTTATTAAAGTTGATTTTTTATTTATTTTTTTATTTGTCCTTTGTTGTTCGATTAACATTAAAAACACAGACAGCAGAATAAATAGGCTGCTGTCACTTTAAGACCTAATCCACAGATCCAATACACTGATACACATCTTTCTCTAGTGTTTATGTTCACTCAAGCTATGTTTACTAAGATACTCCTCGAGACAGGCATTTTTTTACTTTTTTTGTGTGCGTGTGTGTGGCCGTTTTTGTGACATATTGGGACACACATTTGTATAATGACATGGGTATGATATAGGTATTACAAGGAGAGGGTGACTAATGAGGATATTACCCCATGTCCCCATTTTTCAAAAGGCTTATAAATTATACAGAATGAGCTTTTTTGAGAAAGTAAAAATGTGCACAGTTTTCTGTGATGGGTAGGCTTAGGGCGATAGAAAATACGGTTTGTACAGTATAAAAACCATTACGCCTATGGAATGTCCCCACAATTCAAAATTCACAGGTGGTTAATTCGTACGACCTCACACACAAATTTGTAAGTTTTTTGGTAAATCATACGTATGTTATGAGTTGCCAAATTCGCATGAATTCATATGAATGACCTACCCCTAACCCCGCCCCTAAACCTACCCGTCAGTGTGGTTTAGACAAATCGTATGAATTCGCCACCTCGTAAAATACGAATTGGTCGTGAGATAGCGTTGGTGCGCACAAAACATTTTGTAGACACTGGCTCGTCAACTGTTCAGAGCGTCATTCACATTTATTTACATTCAGCATTGCATTGTTAGAATTCATAGAAATTACCAGCCATCTGGCGATTGACACCGTTTCATACACTTGCCAAGGGCCAAAAGTGAAATTGGTGTTGGCGAGTATATGAAACGGGGTCAATCGCCAGTTCGCCGGTAATATTTCTATGAATTATAACAATGCAATGTTGTGAGAACATGAACGTAAACAAATGTGAACGCTCGGGACAGTTGATGGTCCCCCCAATGCTGCATCGTGACAAGAGTTTAAGCCGTGGCAATTTTAGGCCTTGGATATATCCCTTGTAATAACTTCCCTGTGTTATAGCTGTCACAGACACGTCAGGTTCCACCTCACTCCCTTACCCGCGCACTCAATCACCGGAATTCTAATCACCGCCACCTGCAGCTCATCACCACAGTCATCAGCCTCACTATAAGAACCCCACACTCACACACACACATTGTCCGGTCTCGTTCGTGATACACCCCGTTGTTCACTTACCTCAAGGACTCTCAAAACGATACTTACCTGTCTACATCATCTCCTTCGTCTCCATTGTCTCCAGTACTCCTCGTGTCCCTACCTGCTTGTGTGTGTGAGTGTTCCAGTCATCCTTCTCCAGCGTCTCCTTCCACCATCACCTGCAATACAAAGAATAAGGACAGTATTACCTCTCTTTCACCTCCAAGACCTTCATATTCACCAGTCACTTTCCTGTTTGCTCTGCTGATTGTTTCAATAAACTACCCAACTGCTTTTATCTCTGCTTCCGGTGTCTCTGTTGTAACAGAAGACCGGACCGTAACAGCCATACATCAGCATGAGCTACCATGACCCATTTCAAGAGCTCGTGGACGCTTTGCGACGAGCACTCACCCCTCAACCACAGTCACCGTCGCCAGGACCCCTCACCGCTGCCACTTCCGCATCCACTGTCACCGCTGCTTCACCTGTTTACACCGCCAGTCCCATGGCCAAACCAGCGCCCTACTCAGGATCGGCGGAGGATTGCAGCGGATTCCTTCTTCAGTGCGAGTTGGTCCTGGAGATGCAGCCGCACCTCTATCCCACCGAAACGGCGAAGATAGCGTTCATTATCTCCCAACTGCAAGGTAAGGCCCTTCAATGGGCGGATTCCCTCTGGACTCAAAAAGGCTCAGTCGTTAAATCCTATCCAGCGTTCGTCTCCCACTTCAGAGAAGTCTTCGGAAGACCTTTGGCTGACTCTTCTACTGGTGAGAAACTGTACAATTTAAAACAAGGAAACCAGACTGTTAACGATTATGCCTTGCAGTTCAGAACGCTCGCCGCAACCAGCGGCTGGAATGAACAAGCCCTCATCACCACCTTTCGACAAGGTTTGGAGCCTAATGTGCGGTTGCATCTCGCTGCATACGAGGACTCCATGGGACTCGAACAATTCATCCAACTCGCCATCCGTGTGGGTTCTCGTATGCAGTCGTGTCTCCTTGAGCACCAGGGCCAACCACTGACCACCACCCTCCTCCGTCGGTCCGAACCCGTCAGCTCTCCAGAACCAGCCACCGAACCCATGCAAGTGGATAACTCACGTTTGTCTCCAGCAGAAAGGCGGAGAAGGCTGACCCTGAATCTTTGCTTGTACTGTGGTTCCCCTGGGCATGTCATCTCCACATGCCCAACCCGTCCTCCTCGACCTGTGGTGAGTGCTATCATTCCTTCTATCCAAAAGATGAAACCACTCACTACTATCGTAAACCTTACTGCTGCTAATGCTTCCGTTCCAGTGGTGGCGCTCCTCGATTCAGGGTCAGCAGGAAACTTCATCTCCGGCGCCCTCTGTCGACACCTCGGGCTCAAGACCTCGCCTTCTCCGGTTAACTACCAGGTCCACTCCATCACGGGCAAACCCCTAAGCCGAAAGATGGTTCGTCGCGTCACTGGTCCTCTTCTACTGCAAGTGGGTATCTTCCACTCTGAGACCATCCATCTGCTGGTTCTGGAGGAATCCACCGCTGACGTGGTTCTAGGGCGCCCGTGGTTGGAACTCCACAATCCCACCATCTCCTGGCGCACGGGCGAAGTCCTGAAGTGGGGCGACCACTGCTTCTCCAGCTGTTTCCCAGAACTTCCTGTTCCAAGATCTCCTCTCTCCAAGAATATCTCCGTGAACGCTACCTCCATCGAAAGTCCTGTGGAAAAACGCTCCGATGTTCCACCCGACTACGCCCCCTTCAGTGACGTCTTCTGCCCGCAACGCGCCTCCAAGCTTCCTCCACACCGGCCATGGGACTGCGCCATCGATCTGTTACCGGGTGAGCCAGTGCCTAGGGGACGCATTTACCCCCTATCAGTACCGGAGGAGAAGGCCATGGAGGAATATATTAAAGAGGCCCTTAACCAAGGATACATCCGCCCGTCTACTTCCCCTGCTGCTTCAAGCTTCTTCTTCGTGGCCAAGAAGGACGGAGGCTTGCGGCCCTGTATCGATTATCGCTCACTGAACAAGATTACCGTGAAGTTCAGGTATCCACTTCCCCTCGTCCCAGCGGCCCTGGAACATCTCCGCGGTGCCACTGTGTTCACCAAGCTGGACCTCCGCAGCGCGTATAACCTCATCCGGATACGCGAGGGGGACGAGTGGAAGACCGCCTTCGTCACGCCCACCGGCCATTATGAATATCTTGTGATGCCGTATGGCCTGGTCAACGCCCCCTCCGTATTCCAGGATTTCATCCATGAGGTGCTCCGGGAGTTCCTCCACAAGTTCGTTCTGGTGTATATTGATGACATCCTCATCTACTCCCGGAGCTTGGCCGAACATCGCCACCACGTTGCGGAGGTCCTCAAGCGCTTACGGCAGTTCCAACTCTTTCTAAAAGCAGAGAAGTGTTCCTTCCATCAGTCCTCTGTCCACTTCCTGGGATATGTGATTGACCACAGTGGCATCAGGATGGACGAGGGGAAGGTTTCCGCCATCCAGAACTGGCCAACTCCCACTACCATCAAAGAACTCCAACGTTTCCTCGGCTTCTCCAATTTCTACCGTCGCTTCATCAAAAACTACAGCACCATCGTCAGCCCACTCACCAACCTGCTCCGTAAACAGCCCAAGTCTCTGTCCTGGTCCCAACCTGCCACAGAAGCTTTTGAGACCCTCAAGAAAGCCTTCACCACCGCTCCCCTCCTCGTCCACCCCAATCCAGAATTACCATTCGTCGTGGAGGTGGACGCCTCCACCACCGGAGTGGGAGCGGTCCTCTCACAGCAGCAGGGGAATCCAAGTAGGCTCCATCCATGCGCCTTCTTCTCCCGCAAGCTCAACCCGGCGGAGGTAAACTACGACATTGGGGACCGTGAACTCCTGGCTGTCAAGCTCGCCCTTGAGGAGTGGAGGCATTGGTTGGAGGGAGCTAACCACCCTTTCCCAGTTCTTACTGACCATAAAAACCTTGAGTATCTGAAAGCTGCCAAACGACTCAACCCACGTCAAGCCAGATGGGCAATGTTCTTCTCAAGATTTAATTTCACCATCTCATACCGCCCTGGATCAAAGAACCTCAAGGCCGATGCTCTCTCACGTCTCCACGCTCCCGAGGAGAAGAATGATGACCCTGAAACTATCCTGCCCGAGTCTCTCTTCATGAGCCCCATCGAATGGTCGGAAGAGACCTTACCCTCCTCCAATGCCTCCTCACGCACTCCGCCGGGTTGTCCCCCAGGCTTGCGTTACATCACCAGGACACGACGCACTCCACTCCTGCACTCCGTACACTCATCACTTGGCACTGGTCACCCGGGAGTCAATGAGACCCTCTCGCTGCTCAAACAGCGCTTCTGGTGGCCAAACATGGCCAGCGACGTCAGAAGGTACGTGCAGGGCTGCAGGGAGTGCGCCATCTCCAAGAGCCCACGCCATCTTCCAACCGGCAAGCTCAATCCTCTGCCCGTTCCTGAGAGACCCTGGTCACACCTGGGAGTAGACTTCGTTACCGACCTCCCAGAATCTGATGGTCACACCTGTATTCTAGTAGTCGTAGACCGTTTCTCCAAAGCCTGCCGTCTGATCCCCCTGGAAGGTCTACCCACTGCCATGGCCACAGCAGAATTAATGTTCAACCATGTCTTCCGTCATTATGGAATCCCCGAAGACATAGTCTCTGATAGAGGACCCCAATTTATCTCTCGAGTCTGGAAGGCGTTCTTCTCCCTCCTGGGTGTGACCGTCAGCCTATCGTCTGGATACCATCCTCAGTCGAACGGGCAGACGGAACGGAAGATCCAGGAGATTGGGCGCTTCCTGCGTACCTTCTGTCATGGCCACCAGGACTCCTGGAACCAGTACCTGGGCTGGGCCGAGTACGCCCAGAACTCCCTCCGTCAAGCTACAACAGGATTAACACCTTTTCAATGCGTGCTCGGCTTCCAGCCTCCACTGTTCCCCTGGGACGGGGAACCCTCCAACGTGCCAGCGGTCGACTACTGGTTCCGGGAGAGCGAGAGGGTATGGGACTCAGCTCATCACCAGCTGCAGAGAGCCCTGCGCAGGCGCAGGATGACAGCCGACCTTCGGCGCTCCCACGCTCCTAACTACCAACCGGGGCAGAAGGTCTGGCTGTCCACCAGAGACATCAGGATGCGCCTGCCCTGCAAGAAGCTGAGTCCCCGCTTCATTGGCCCATTCACCATCCTCCGACAGATCAACCCCGTCACCTACCGGTTACAACTTCCTGCACAATATAAAAGAATTCATCCAACCTTCCATGTGTCACTCCTAAAACCTCACCACCCTTCTGTTCTTCCTTCCACAGAACCTGACGTGGCAGCCGTCGAGCCCCCCCTTCCACTCATCCTGGACGATGGAACTGCCTACGAGGTTCGAGAGATCCTGGACTCCCGGCGCCGTGGTGGTCTGTTAGAATATCTGGTGGATTGGGAAGGCTACGGTCCCGAAGAACGCTCATGGGTCCCTAAGAATGATATCCTTGATCCTACTCTGTTACAGACTTTCCACACCAACCACCCGGACAGACCTGCCCCACGACCTCGAGGACGACCACCACGACGTCGGGGTCCTCGGCCCTCAGGAGCGGGCCGTGGGAGGGGGGTACTGTCACAGACACGTCAGGTTCCACCTCACTCCCTTACCCGCGCACTCAATCACCGGAATTCTAATCACCGCCACCTGCAGCTCATCACCACAGTCATCAGCCTCACTATAAGAACCCCACACTCACACACACACATTGTCCGGTCTCGTTCGTGATACACCCCGTTGTTCACTTACCTCAAGGACTCTCAAAACGATACTTACCTGTCTACATCATCTCCTTCGTCTCCATTGTCTCCAGTACTCCTCGTGTCCCTACCTGCTTGTGTGTGTGAGTGTTCCAGTCATCCTTCTCCAGCGTCTCCTTCCACCATCACCTGCAATACAAAGAATAAGGACAGTATTACCTCTCTTTCACCTCCAAGACCTTCATATTCACCAGTCACTTTCCTGTTTGCTCTGCTGATTGTTTCAATAAACTACCCAACTGCTTTTATCTCTGCTTCCGGTGTCTCTGTTGTAACAATAGCCTCTCTTTATATTTTTTTGCTAATGTTTTTTTGGTCTTACAGTATAAACAACCCCGGTGTACCTAATTTATTTTTGTGTACTGTCTGTCCTAAAGTACCTCTCTGGTGACTGGGAAAGAGAAAAGCACCTGCAGTGCTGTTTTCCCCTTGTGTCCTGGCCCTCAGTGTCAGAGACAGGGACAGCAGAGATATAGAGAGACCTCATCAAGCTCTAAGGGCCTCCAATGGAGTAATGGGATGGTTTCTCTTCTGCTCTTTGTGGCTATGTGTGTGTGAGAGATAGAGAGAGAGACAACCTGCCACATGTGCTGTAGTGCTGCAATACAGCCGTGCTGTGGACATGAGCCTCCTGGAGGAGCTCCGCCTGAGGGCCTACAGGTGGGTCAATTCATCAGTGGGCTGGAGGGGGAGGTGCAGCAGGGAGAGAAAGTTCAACTTCGGCCAATCAGAAACAGAGGCATTAGGATCAATGCTATCCATTAAAGAGCACACTGACCTTCCAGTCACACTGCAACCTCAGTGTGTGGGTTTCCTAGGGAATAAATTCTGATCTTTTAATTATGCTCTGTCCTCAGTTCAGCCTCACCTACATATCAGATTTTGTGGGTGATTAAATAATTTTCATTTTTGTGAGTGCGAGGGGTCCGTGGGAATTTATCTCGCACAGATTTCACATCATCACGCTGCTGTCCTCGGATCACCCTGAAGATTTTTGGAACATTGTTTTTTACATATTTAAACATAAAAATTCCTGCTCAAGCCACGCAGATACTGACATCATCTCTATGGGTTTCTCTGACACGTTTAGATTTTAGAAAGGAGTTAGAGCCACGGTTTTGCATTAAAGGAAAAGTTCGCCCAGAAATTAAAATTCTGTCATCATTTACTCACCATCAAGTTGTTCTAAATCTGTATGAATTTCTTTCTTCTGCTGAACACAAAAGTAGACATTTAAGGATGTTGGTAACCAAACAGTTTATGGGCCCCATTGATTTTATTTATTTATTTATTTTTTTTCATACTATGGAAGTCAATGTATATATATATATATACTTTAAGTAGATTTTTAATTTGAAAGAAATTAATACTTTTATTCAGCAAGTAAGCATAAAATTGATGAGCAAAGGTACAGCAAAACATTTATAATGTTACAGAATATTTCTATTTTCAAATAAACACTTCCTTTGAACTTTCTATTTATCAAACTTCTTGAAAAACAAATTATCAAGCAGAACACCTTGATAAAGTCAACATATATATATATATATATATATATATATATATATATATATATATATATATATATATATATATATATATATATATATATATATATATATATATATATATATATATACATTTTTTTTTTTTTTGACCACTGACATACATATACACACAAAAAAATGCACATAAAGGGAACAAAGGAAGGTGGAAAAAACACTGATAATAATGAGAAATGTTACTTAAACAGCAAAACAGCATTTTCGAATGATTTATGTTTTTACTGTATTTTTATTTAATTATTTTTTAATAAATGTCCAAATTGTTTTCAGTTGTTATTCAGAATATATATTTTACTGTACTGAACATATTATTGCAATAATTTCAACAGGATATATATTATTTAAAAAAACAGTTTACAGAAAGTTTCTGTACTGTATATGGTGAATAAATGTAATAGATTTAAGGGTACAGTTAATGTAATTGTATGGTAAAATACTGTAAAAAAAATTACAGTTTTTGAAAGTGAAAAAATCAAGTAATTTTTAATTTTAGTAAAAAAAAAAAAAAAAAAACGTAAATTGACATTTCCACAATTCCCTGTGTGACACTTCCCATTTGATGTATTTTCGTTGAAATAACTCTGTTTCTTCTTAGTTTTTATTTTTCTTTTTTTTTCTAATCAATTATGTACATTAGGGATTTATGTTACATCTAAGGTTGTTAAATTAATGTTTATTGCATTTTTACATTAAAAATGCAACAGTGTTACAATGATGGTGTTTAATGTTTGTGTGCATGACACTGTGCAACTTCTATATATTAGTGTTGTCCTTCTCAGCTTGTGGAAAAGCTGCTTGTGATGAGCTTTGATTCATCATGTGACTCATCACCACAGTGTTTGGTGACTGTCAGTGTATTATAAAAGGTACAAAACAGATATTAGTACTTAAGTTCTGGCAACCACAGCTACTATTTTTTACTGTTTTTTTTTTTTTTTGTTAAATGAATGTACTGTACAATATATATATATATATATATATATATATATATATATATATATATATATATATATATATATATATATTGTACAGTAGCATAAGTCTCACAAAAGTCTATACAAAAAAGATAGTCCTGTAATGAGAGTCCACTGATAATCTTTGTAAACCCCTTTTAGCAGATCTTGTGTGATCTATGTGAGCTTTCAATAGTGAAACAACCGCTTCAGTCATGCTGCAGGCCAGTACCACCCCTCCAAACACACACACACACACACACACCCTCTCCAGCTCGCATGTCCTTAACAATCTGAAGAGCCTTTTGACAGCTGCAATTAAGCATGTTAATTAGAGGCACAGCACAAAGAATAATATTTACTGTGATTGGGTGTCCTTCGACGCCTCGCCAAATCAGATCTGAGGGAGCTCATTGTCTACAAATGCAGTCCCCCCCAACCCCCCGTCCCACCCTCATATTGTACATGACACCTTACAGCCACTGCGTGTATTTCATATTTCTTTTGCAGTATGCCAAAGCTTAAGAGGGGAAAAATGCTTTTAAGGCATGCGAGGATTAACCGTCTCTTGTGAAATAATAAGGCATCTCTGAGAGCGGGCGAATATCTGAGGAACCATTTCCTCTTGCTTTTGTAAGCTGAACTTTACATCAAAGTGCTTGATTAATTACTGATAAGGGACTAATAAAATATTAATGCATTTTGTAATTAATGGGACCTCAGAGCCGCATGTCCTAGTACCCCCAGCTAAGTGTCTTTTTTTGAAAATAAGTTGTATTCCTTTTTTTGTGTGTCTCTTAGCTGTCTAACGCCTCTGCATTTTCTTTATATCTTCTTTTTTTTGTTACTGGAAATGATTCATAATTAAACGTTTATCCAGGAGGAGCATAAACAAAGCGAAGTGTAGATTTCCCTGAAATGAAAGAAATAAGACATGTTCTTTTTTTTTTGTTCAGTGACTTTGAAAATATCGAGTCTGGAGGGCCTGGACTGATGGTCATGCCATTTCTTTTTCATTTGCTGTGGGCTAATGGACAGAATTTTATAAGCCACCATACTGCATCTCACCACTGGTAACCTCATTTCAAGTGTTGTCAATAATGTCCTTGTGCTTCATTAAGAGACAATGACAACCATCCTCTTTAAAAAGGATGATTCTGACTTTGAAAAACTGTGTCTCAAAATGTGGGTTAGGCTTCAAATAACACGGCACATACTAAAATTATCACCCTACGTGATTCGTGTCATTCTGCGTTCCTAATGAAAAGATTTTTCCGTTTATACAGAATATGGACAGCCATGACTAAACTGAATGAAACTAATTCGTCTCACCAGAATCACGTATTCAGTGGATTTGTCTTCAATCAAACAAATGAATACTTTGTCATAATTGTGATTTAAAATCCATCAAATAAATCTGATCCCTCTGTGTCAAATAAATAATTAAATAAATATTGCTGCATTAAAATTGGTCTGATGCGTATTCATGTTTGCTTATCAGCAAACCATTTTGTATTTCAGACAGACCCAGTGTTATTTTAGTATTATTTATATACTATTATAGTTTTTTTATTAATATATTTTGGATTAGCTTTTATATTTTCAGATTTCATTTAAATTTTAGTTTAATTTTTACTAATTTTGTTATGTGCATTTATATTTTTTAAGTTTGTTTTTTACTATTTATTTTTCATTTATTTTTATTTCAATTTTAGTTTTTACTTATTTCCAGTAACTTAAAATTATTTCAGTTAGTTGCCAAGGCAACATTTTTAATTTTCATTTAGTTTTTCATCAAATATTTATTTTTTATTTCAGTTTTATTTCAATTAAACATGTTTTTTATCTAACAATAATAACGGTTGACATACCTTTTGTTTAATTACTTTAATAGTTTTTTTTGGCTTTGTTGTTGCTTTGAATGTTTTTGTTTGTTTGTTTGTTTGTTTTGCTTGATTACTATTTTTGTTTTGCTTTGTTTTTGCATTGAATGTTTTTGTTTGTTTGTTTGTTTTGCTTTTGTTGTGTTTTGTTTTGCTTTGTTTTGTGTTTCATGTGTTCCTTTGAACTATAAACACTTCAAACAATCAAACTTTTATCAAACAATCTTGAAAAAAATGTATCAAGCAAAACAACTGTTTTCAACATTGATAATATTGAGGAATGTCACTTGAGCAGCAAATCAGCATTTTCAAATGATTTCTGTTTTTACTGTATTTTATTCAAATATTTTTTAACAAATGTCCAAATAGTTGTTTTCATTTGTTATTCAGAATATATTTTTATTGTACTGAACATATTAGTTTTATTAATTTCAGCTTTATTTCAATTAAACATGTTTTAATGGTCCTTTAGCTAACAATAATAATGGTCTGTTTTTTTGTCTGTTTTGTTTAATTAGTTTTTACGTTTAATGTTTTTGTTTATTTGTTTTGTTTTTGTTGTGTTTTGTGTTTTTTTATGTACTTTGTATTTTGTTTGTTTGGTTTTTTGCTTTGATTTCTTTTTTTTATGAATCAGACAAGACACTTCTATGAAAAAAAATAAAAATTATATATTATAAATTATATATATATATATTAGAGTCTTAACATCTAATAACATTTCAGCAAACAACTCACTTTCATTTCATATTTAGCTCCGGCACACACTACACTCCACCTAGCCTCCAACCTAGGCTCGGCCTCTGCATGCAAAAACAGCCAACATTCCCTATTCTCCTTCCTGAAGTATATCAAATGCATTGCACAATAAAAACTATACACATTTGTTTTGTTGACACAAAGCAATCCACAAATATCAATATACACAAAAGCCTGTATAAAAATGCACGATACGGATCAATTTGGCTGAGATTAGAAATCTGAAATGTACAAGTGACAAATGACGGAGAGGTATTATCGGAACGGCGCAAAGCAGACGTGCTTGCCGAAGTCTCTCCCTGCTCTTATCAGGAATTGAGGGTGTGTTTTAAGCATGGCCTCATTACTGTCTGATGGGTTCAGTGACAAAGCTAATACAAAGCTTTTTCATACAGACCAAACGCATCCCTGTGAAATTAGGCCCCGGTGCAAATCGTGCGAATGTGTGTGTGTGTATCACAGAGACAGAGACAGAGAGATTGAGAACATGTGCACTTGTGAGTGTGTATCTGCGTGCGTTCGTGTGTGTGCATGTGCTGGTGTGTTGCAATATGATAAATGTGTTCCACCCCATAATCTATGTGTTTCAAAATATGATGTATGTGAGTATGAACTTTGAATTATTTCCTAAACAGAGGGCCATAAATCTTGTAACTTTGGTGAAGAGTGTGCGTTCTCTCTCTCTCTGTCTCTCTCTCTTTCTCTCTCTCTCTCTTTATATGAATAATGCAGTCGAGACTGGCCAGCTGCTTAGAGTTACAGAGTGAGACTGACTGCTGATGGGAAACAAACGGCTCTTTCCTGCTCTAAAGGTGGAAAAAAAAAGATACACTGGGTGGCAGATCAGACTGTCTGAGATGTTTTGCTTTCACCCGGCACCAAGGTCACGTCAGGCAGCAATCCTTTAACACAATGAGTGTGTGAGAGTGTGCGCGTGACCTTGGGACTGACGTAGGTGTATTTATGTTCAGTAACCCACCCTAAATGACATAAAGCCATGTAAGCAGACCTGGCCCGAATACACCTGTGATGTTAAGAGGCTGTTATGCTGCATAATATGGGCCTAATTCTAACGCATGTATACATTGCAGGAATGCAATCCCATAATGCATTGCAAAAAGCTTGGTAAAAAAAAAAAAAGATGAAATAATGATGAATTTATTGGAAAGTATCAATTAAACAGTTTAATATAAGTTAAAACAAACTATTTTATACAGTGCTGTGTGTTTTATGCTTATTTGAGTTTCATATCTTTGAGTTGCTACTCTGAATTGGTCACTTTTTAGACTACACAGCTCAATAATGGTAACAATCATGCACAAAATGCAATATTACAGTCAAATATAAACCTGTTTCACACACTTTTATAGTCCTAGCGAGTAATTAGATCAAACTTGGGGTACACTTTATTTCGATGGTCTATTTCAGACATTCTACTGTAAGTAACTTTGCAACTGCATGTCATCTAACTGCCATTAAAGTGTTAGTAGACTGTAGTAGACTTACGTTAAGGTTAGGTGTTAGGGTTTGGATTAGTAGAATGAGTTGACTGTAGTCAGTAGAATGTCTGTTGGGAGAGCATCAAAATAAAGTGTTATCAGATAGTATACAGTCTACGAATACTCTAATGACTTGTAGTTGATAAGTAGTTCCAAAGTTACTAATAGTTAGTAGAATGTCTAAAGTGGACTATAGAAATAAAGCATTACCCGAACTTGCTTTGATTTGACCCCAAACCTGATTTGCTCAGCATTGCCAATACATGTGAGTCACATGATGAATTAAAGCTCATCACAAGCAGCTTTTCCAAAAGCTAAGAAGGACAACACTAATATATAGAAGGTACACACAGTGTCATTCACAGAAACTGCAAAAATCCAATACACATAAAGCTTTAGATAAACATTTAGATAAACATTAAATAAAACTAAGAAAAACTAAGAAGAAACAGTTATTTCAACAAAAATACATCAAATGTGAAGTGTCATGAAGGGAACTGTACAGTTTTTCACTGTAAATTATACAATGACTTTCCAAAAACTGTAAATTTAATGGTATTTTACTGTAAAATTAAATCAAATGTACCGATAGATTACAGTTAAAGTTATTCACTGTATATAGTATGGAAACTTTCTGTAAACCAATTAACTGTTTTTCACCGTAGCATTTTTACAGTCTTTTACTGTTAAAATCACGATCATTTTTTACAGTGTAAACCTTTAAATTATACGGTTTTGGACCGTAAAATAGAAAACTAAGTGCTGTCCCATAAAACCTAAAATGTTGCTTCCTTATTTTTTATGGTAAAGTTCTTTTACCGTTTTTTTACCGTAAATTTTACAGGTATTTTTTTTTACAGTGTGTGATTCCTGATATTTTGTTGTTTCGACACAAATCAGTAAAATTCATATTCATGTGTTGCCACACAGAGTTCTGAAAAAAAAAGAGTTAGAATTATTTTTTAATTATTATTATATAATAATTATTAAATTATTTAGTATGGATGCATTAACTGATCAAAAATGAAGGTAAAAATTCAAACAAATGTTGTTCTTTTGAATTTTCATCAAAGGATCCTGAATAACTGTATCATTGTTTCCACAAAAACATTAAGTAGCCAAGTGTTTTTTTTTTTTTTTTTATATATATATATTAATAGCCATAAGTAATGTTACTTGGGCACCAAATCAGCTGAAGGATTTCTGAAGGATCATGTAACACTGAAGACTGGAGAATTTTAAAATATTAAAATAGAAAACAGTTATTTTAAATTGTAATAATATTTAACAATATTACATATTTTACTGTATTTTAATTAAATAAATGCAGCCTTGTTGAGCATGAGGGATTTCTTTCAAAAACATTTTAAAAATCATACCAACACCAAACTTGAATGGTAGTAAATATATACTTATTAATTCATATATATATTCAAACAGTCACATTCATTTAATTCCAAGCCCACATTATAAGTGTAACAGTGAATAATGCAATTATTGTAGACCTGCTCCTCACTCATTTTTGGATTTTGACAGTATAAATCACCATCTACTTTCCTTGTATAGAAAAGAGCAGTTTGGGCAACTTCTCCATTAGTGTTTCACAGAAGATAATACGATATAAGTGTTTGTAAATAATGACCGAATTTTCATTTTTGGGTGAACTATTCCTTTAATCTTTCTTTTGCTGCACTCAGAGAGAGACTGAACAGTCCTGTGGCCCATTTTGTTTGCGCATAACAGTGTGATAACTGTCAATTGAGATAAATATTTAGGTTAAGCATATTTCAGTGGAACTAGAGGAGGGGTTGCGTTAAAAGTTTGGGCCAGATCTAGTGAAAGCATCTTCAGAACACCCTTAAAACCAAATAAAGCCACTTTTGCGTGGCGGGGTGAGTTTAACACCTCCCTTATGCAATATTAAACGTACGTGTGTGTTGATTTAAAATGAGTCTGAGAGTGAATGAGGGCGAGTGTGTGTGCGTGTGTGTGATCAAACCAGGACGCTCCTGACTTCGCCCTTGTCAACATTCTCTCCTGTCCACCATCATTCATCCCCCACCCCCCCTCCACCCCCCCGGACTGAACCCAAAGAGACCAGCGCAGGCCAGTGCAACTCAGCACATTCCTCCCTCATGAATTTTAATTAAACACGCTGCCTTCCTTTCACTCACTCCCCAAAATAAATGGTCGGAAAATATAAGACATCTGCCCGGGATATATCATTTACATTTCTCTGACGATAAATCACCGGCCGCTGTTTCAGATATCAATTAGATGAGTCGCATTGATTGAATAAATTCAAACTGTCTCGGGCGGCCAGGATGTATGAGGGAGGCCTGCGAGGGGTGTGGCTGTCTTTCCACGGAGGGGAGGGAAACTCTGTGTTTGATCTGATTAAGTACTTTTAAATCACATGCACACACACACACAAACATATACATAGACAGATTGCATTGGACCTCATTTTTTACAACGGTCACAGCTGTTCCTATCCAATCAGAGGCATCAGAGGCACTTCCTGTCAAAGAATCACTCCAATATTTCAGTAGGGACTACAGCTGTCAAATTTTTAATTTAATAAAATATATTGCACAATTTAAAAAAGTACCAATATTTGCAAGAACCCAAATGTAGATTAAATCAAGAAAAGGATTAAATAGACATAAAAGTCTTTTTGTATTTTGAATGTGCGACTAAATTCGTTAAAGGATTAGTTCCCTTTCAAATAAAAATTAGCCCAAGCTTTACTCACCCTCAAGTCATCCTAGGTGAATATGACTTTCATCTTTCTGATGAACACAATCTGAGATATTTTAATAAATATCCTGACACATCCAAGCTTTATAATGGCAGTGAGCGGGTTCAACGAGTATGAGTTGAAGAAAGTGCATCCATCCATTTGAGGGTGAGTAAAGCTTGGGGTAATTTTCTTTTGAAAGTGAACTAATTCTTTAAAGGTGCCCTCAAATGAAAAATTCCATTGTTTCCTCCTTCTTATATAAATCTCATTTGTTTAAAAGACCTCCGAAGAACAGGCGAATCTCAACATAACACCAACTGTTACGTAACAGTCGGGGTGTACGCCCCCAATATTTGCATATGCCAGCCCATGTTCCCAACATTATGAAAGGCATTAGACAAGGGCAGCCAGTATTAACGTCTGGATCTGTGCAGAGCTGAATCATCAGACTAGGTAAGCAAGCAAGAACAACAGCGAAAAATGGCAGATGGAGCAATAATAACTGACATGATCCATGATATCATGATATTTTTAGTGATATTTTGTAAATTGTCTTTCTAAATGTTTCGTTAGCATGTTGCTAATGTACTGTTAAATGTGGTTAAAGTTACCATCGTTTCTTACTGTATTCACGGAGACAAGAGCCGTCACTATTTTCATTTTTAAACACTTGCAGTCTGTATAATGCATAAACACAAATTCATTCTTTATAAATCTCTCCAACAGTGCAGCATTAGCCATTAGCCACGGAGCACTATCAAACTCATTCAGAATCAAATGTAAACAATATAACAAATACTCACATAATCTGCCGCATGCATGCCGCATACATGACCAACACTTTGTAAAGATCCATTTGAGGGTTATATTAGCTGTGTAAACTTTGTTTATGCACTATTCAAGGCAAGCGCGAGCTCCGTGGGCGTGGAGCACGAGAATTAAAGGGCCAGTAGCCCTGAATCGGCTCATGTATAATGATGCCCAAAGTAGGCAGTTAAAAAAATGAACTGAATGAGCTGAAACTTCACAGACACATTCAGGGGACACCTTAGACTTATATTACATCTTTTTAAAAAAAGTTCTAGGGCACCTTTAAAGGGATAGTTCTCTCAAAAATGAGGATTTTTGTCATCATTTACTCACCCTCAGGTTGTTCCAAACCTGTATAAATTTCTTTGTTCTGATGAACACAAAGGAAGACATTTTGAAGAATGTGTGAAAATGAACAGTTCTGGGGCACCATTGACTTAAATAGTATTTTTTCCTACTGCTGCCCCAAAGCGGCCTGGTTACATACTTTCTTCTTCTGTGTTTAGCAGAACAAAGACATTTATACAGGTTTGGAACAATTTGAGGGTGACTAAATGATGACAGAATTTTAATTTTTGGGTGAACTATCCCTTTAACTTGTTTAATTACACTACCATTTATACCTTCTTTTGAAAGAAGTCACTTATGTTCACCAAGACTGCATTTATTTGATTAAAAATAGTAATATTGTGAAATATTAGTACAATAACTGTTTTATATTTTAAAATGTAATTTATTCCTGTGATGGCAAAGCGTAATTTTAAGATCCATGATATAGTTTCATTCTACACTGACAGAAAGTGAAAAATGAAAGAAATTTACTGAGGAGAGAGAAAGGAGAACAATGGAACATGATGCAGTCCAGACTTCAAACCTGCATCCATGGGATTACTAAAAGAAGGGTCCAAAACTAACACCATCCAAGTGCCAAACGCAAGTAAAAATTGGCTTTAGTGAGTAAATAAATAAAACTCTTCAGCTGGCTGGTAACTTTATTACAAAGTGCAACATAATACGTGCTCTAACTGTAAGAATGATTATCTGACTCTAGCTGTAGGAAGTTACAGGAGCTATTCAAATCAAAGACATACTGTCTGCTAAAGAAACCATTTGTCACATGTCTTCTAACTTTTACCTCAGTGGAAAATTCACCATCATAAGTTCATCAAGCAAGCCTAAATGTTTTTTCCCCTCAGAACGCCATGTGGCAACACATATGCTGAATATTCCTTGCGTTAGGCAACCAACACAAAACTCTCAGGAACAAAATCACAATGTATTTTGGCACTGTTGATTTTATGCTTTGTAGCAGGGCTCAAATACAAGCAAATTTGATGTAATTACTCACTAGGAATATAAATGTGTGTGATATGGGTTTAAGGGGTATGTATAATTGGTTGAAGCTTTACATTTCACTGTAACATTGCATGTTGTGTATGTGTGTTACTACTGGTGAGCTGTATAGTCCCAGAAGTGCTGGCTTGCTGGAACACTTCATTATTGCTATAGCTGCTTTGTGTTATGTTGCTTGTTACTGTTCACCATCACTGTGTGACTTTGTAGCCATCTTAATACAATTTGTGTCAGAACTCATATTACCTCCATATCTCAAATGTGATGCTTTAGGTGTACAAAATGGTGTACAAAATATATACACGACCGTTCAAAAGGGGTCAGTAAGATATTTACTATTTTTTAAAAAGTAATTAATACTTTTATTCAGCAAAGATGTGCTAAATGATAAAAAGAGACATTTATAACATTACAAAAGAGAATGTAATATTCAACATAATATACATGAATATAATATACAGTATATTCAAATTAATGCTGTTCTTTTGAACTTTCTATACAAGAAAACCTAAAAAATTATAATTTTCCACAAAAATATTAAGTAGCACAACTGTTTTGACCACTGATAATAATAAGAAGAGAAAGAAGAATTGTTTCTTGAGCACCAAATAAGCATATTAAAATGATTTCTGAAGGATCATGTGACACTGAAGACTATGAAGAGTATACTGTAAAAAATGACCGTGATTTTAACAGTAAAAGACTGTAAAAATGCTGCGGTGAAAAACTGTCAATTGGTTTACAGAAAGTTTCCATACTATATTTGGTGAATAACTGTAATAGATCTAACAGTACATTTAATGTAATTTTACGGTAAAATACCGTTAAATTCACAGTTTATGGAAGTGAAAAATAACAATTCATTGTAAAATTTACAGTGAAAAAACGTAAATTGACATTCCCACAATTCCCTGATTCATCATGTGACTCTTATCACCACTGTGTTTGGTGACTGTCAGTGTATTATAAAGGTACAAAACAGATATTAGTACTTCATTAGGTTGGTAAATTAACATTATATCAGTTAATGAAATACGTTATTTTACCGTAAATTTAACAGATTTCTTTTTTTTTACGTTGCTACTGTATTTTTTACGGTAAAGTTCTGGCAACCACAGCTGCCGTTTTTTTTAACCGTAAATTTTTTTTACAGTGTAATGATGCTGAAATCAACTTTGTCATCACAGGAATAAATTACATTTTAAAAATGGTTACATTAGAAAACTTATTTTTAATTGTTAAAATATTTCACAGTATTACTGTTTATTACTGTAATTTTTTTATCAAATTAATGTAGCCTTGGTGAGCATCTTTCAAAAACATTAAACATTATAAAAAGCTTCCAGCTACTTTTGAACTATAGTATAATTATGTATCAAATAATACAAATTGCAGCCTTATGGCTTAAAATATTAACAGCTGGTTGTTATTTTTTTTACAATTCACCCACCATTATCTGCTGAAGCAAAAATGTCACTACTGTACACTGCCCCAAGAAGTTATCTATCCATTTAGTTCCACTGAGGTCAGGATTCAGTTCTGATTCCACCCCATTTCATGTTATCAGGTCAGTGGGGACTGTGGAGGTAACAGCCAGGTGCTTATTGCCTTATATCTGATGAAACGACAGAAGTCACTACTCCATCTTGGACTAATTGAGTCTCTCTGACACTGTAATCTGAACAACTCTCACCCCAGACAAACACACCGGCTAATTAAAAGAAGCTTCATTAGGACAGAAAGAATAAAGTAGAAAGAGGACAGCACTGAATGAGATCCCTTAAGTGATTAACAAACAGGGCAAATCAGCACAAGCCATGATACCCATCACTTACTAAATAGGACACAAGACAACTGTTAAGTTTAGGTCCAGTTCACTCATTTAAAGAGGATTTATGCTGCATTATATACTAGGTTGGATATGAGTAGTAGTTCAACGGATCACAAAACTCACGGTTCGGATCATATCACAGTTATTAAGTCACGGATCGGATCATTTTTCAGATCAGCAAAAAAAAAAAAAAAAAAATTGGGGGGTGGGGGGTACCTTTGCATTTATTACTTAGCCCACTTTAACTACTCTGATACCACAGCAGAAACTACTATAGCCTAACTAATACATTATTAAACGCACCTCTCTCTCCGTGCGAGCATTGTATGTGCGTCTGTGCGCATCGATAACAGCGCTGCGTGCGATACCAAAATAAATCCTCTTTTGCCCCTTCTAGCACTGGAATGGTTTTATATCTATTTAATGTGTAAACTAGCCAGACAAAACACGTGCAAATGATAACCTTTCAATCTATTGCGGTTAAACTTGCAATTGATCCGCGAATCACATGCGTCCCGAACCATGGGGCTTGGTCCGTATGGGTCACGGATCAACACCGATCCGTTTACCCACTAGATATGAGATATTCCTACCTGATGTCACGACCACAGACCAGGCTGCTCGGAAAATTATGTATTTTGAAAGAAACAAAATTCCATTTGTTTGACATTTGTACAGTTGAGAGAAGATCATTTATTTCATATTTAGTACATCTGTTCTAAATAAAAATACAGGTTATATTGTAAAGAAATTTAGAAACTTTGATTTACTGGTTAATATTAATTGCTTAAAGAGAACTATAATGCCCCTTTTACAAGATGTAATATAAGTCTCTGATGTCCCCAGAATGTGTCTGTGAAGTTTCAGATCAAAATACCCCACACGTAATTTATTATAGCTTGTCAAATTTGCCCCTATTTGGGTGTTGGCAAAAACACTCCGTTCTTGTGTGTGTCCCTTTAAATGCAAATGAGCTGCTCCCACCCGCTTTCCAAAAGAGGGCGGAGCTTTAACAGCTCACAGCTCGCAACAACAACAAAGCTAGAGAATCTTACGCAGCCAAAATGACATTGTCAGTAATGGTGTTCAGCCTTACATTGTTCAAAACGGAGACAGACACTGATGGAAAGACTCAGGAAGAATGCAACTGGATGTTTCGGAATGATTAGTGGATAAATTTATGTAGTTGCACTGGAGTTGATTCAGTTGATTGTTGTTTGTGCTCAAACAGCAACATTAACACACAAACTAAAGTTAAAAGAATTGAAATCATAATCAACCACTCCTTTAAAAATTTTAAAGATTTTTGAATGTCATACCTGGGTTATGCAACATTCACAATTGAACTGAGAATGCCTTTTAAATTCCCATTCAGTTGCTCAATCTGAATTGAGGTAGCCAACAGGATGCAGAACTCAAATTCGAATTTGAACGTAAGGAGGCCTAAATAAAATGGACTGAATTTCGTGAAGTTGTTGTTTACAGAACATCCCTTCGGATGCTATACATAGGTTGTGCAAAATTCATTATTGAAAATGCCTTTTAAATTACCATTTAGATTTTTGAATTGAGGTAGCAGTAACAAGATGCAGAATTCAAATTTAAATGCAAGGAAGTCGAATTAAAATGGACTGAATTTCAAAGAAATCCATATAACTTCCTTAGGGATGTAACCAATTTCATTTAAATTCCCACTCATTCATTAAAAGGAAGCCTAGTTCAGACGGTGTTCTATTTCACTTTTCCAATTCTTTAAGGGTTGGATGGAACCCAGCATTAGCCTTGTTTTAAGATTCTGAGAGGGTTTCATTTCTAGTAAAAGCATATCATTTTGCAAGTCGTCAGTTATATTGATTCGGTTGGCATATCTTGGTTAGCTCTCAGGTATCACAGCAGAAACTCACTGTAGATGCCCCATTAACCAGTCTGCAAGCCTTTTTCAATAGGATCCAGTAAGACTTAAACAGGTCAGTTTCCCGCGACAGCTGTGTCCAAGGCTTGATTTAAAATGGTCACTTTAGGCGGGAACACATACTGACAGTGTCTGCTTAAACCCTGAGAGCACCTGGCAGGAAAGCGGCAGCAAATAAACCTTTTCCCTTTAAAATGTAAACGCCATCATGTCAGCTGAGGTGGTGCAGTTTTCCTCACAATAAAAAGTGATTTATTCAGTGTTGGGTGGCTGTCAGCGTGTTTCTCCAGGCCTTCGGCGACTCTAATTTATACTTAAATTGCCTCCGAGGAGATACGGCGGAACAAGCCGAGAGACTAGGGGTGTCTGACTGCACCCCCGTTGACTCGTCCGCCCGAGCCCCCGGCCACGCCCCACCCATTTGCCCCTGCCCTCTGCCTGTCTCGGAGGTGAAGAGCTAGAAGAAGGCGTCGTAATGGTCTCATCTCCTAATGCCATTACCATCACTCTGAGGTTAAAGAGATCACTCCCAGGATCAATGACGAGCAGAAGACGCCAGCAGACACCAGTCACAGAGTGCCGAATTAATGCTTTGCCTCCTAATTGATCGAAAAGTGTTGCCAGAAGGTTCAAAGGTATTAAAAAAATGACTGTTTTGCTAATTTACAGGCGCTGTCAACCGGAGAGAACGGAGGGAGTGGAATGGTGGTGTCTGGGTAATGGGCTAAGGGCAGACTTACGTAGCATGCTAACAGCACACTGTTGACTAAATGGCTGCTTTTCTGTGTACAGGTCATGAGTCTGTAATTTATGACTTCAATTTTGAAGGTTTCTTCTCCTCTCTAGATATGGCTCATCCTAATGACTCGCGGAGGCTGCTGCAAAATGCATAAACTTTAACCCTGCGCTTTTTCCAGAGGTAAAGCACCTTCTTTAGTGGAAGAGAAAATCAGAAATGCTAAGTAATTTTGGGTCTTCGTAGTCTGTTAAGCTGAATGGCATTTGCACTGATTTGCAAATACTGTAACTAACAAATAATCTTTAAAATGTAGTTTTAAAAAAAAAACAGAACTACTGTTTTCAACATTGATAGTAATAAGAAATGTTTCTTGAGCAGCAAAGCAGCATATTGGAATAATTTCTGAAGGATCATGTGACTGAAGACTGGAAAAATCAGCTTTGTCAACACAAGAATAAATTTTATTTTAAAACATATTACAGTGGAATAGTAATAGTAATATTTCACAATATTACGGTTAAAATTGTACCTGAAGCCAATCGTATGGAACGATACAGTAATGTACGTGTATTTGAATTATTTACATTTTTAAATAAAGAAATAAATATTTTGCTGGTAAAATGTATAGTTCTGATGGTTCATCAACTAAACCAGAATAAACCAGCCAGGACCAGCATGGTAATTCATGCATTCTGTGCTGCCATCACTGTCATACCAATCATGCAGATATCTTCAGCTTCTTTTATTTATTTTTTTTATTTCTAACACCATATAGCATAACCACAGCCCCGGGGGAGAGAGAAATAAAGAAAGACAGATAGACTGGGGGTATTTCTGCTCTTTTCCATTAGCTCATGTTCTTATCCTGCTCCACAGCTGACTGATCAGCAATCAACACCAGTTTGTTTCAATCAGCCACTGCAGCCCTACCTGCTAATTTACTCTATGGCCCGTTAGAAGAAAATTTGTGTGCTTGTGAGTGTGACAGAAGAGAGACAGAAAGACAGCAGGATGCAGGGATGATCTCTCATTAGTGGATTCATTACCTAAAAGGCACCTGGATTTATGGTGCCCCTGCACCCAATTTGTGAGGTCCTAAATCTATTTAAAAAATAAAAAAAATCAAACTACATGGAATTAACTTGTTGATGAGTAACTAACTAAAAGCAAAAACGGTCCACAACTATAAATAAACTGGAGAAATCATAACACAGCAGGTCCTACCTTACATTTACAAGCCAATCATCTTTTTCTCAAAGATATCACCTCTTGGATGCACATGTGAATTAGCTGGACCAGCCTGAAAAATATGGAAGCACAATTTATGATACAAAAATAAGACAGTTTACGAAATAAAAGAAGCACAATACACTGATGAGCCAAAACATTATGACCAGACACAGGAGCAAATATCATTAATCATCTCCTAACTAGTGTTGTAGTAAAGACCACCTAAACCGAGACCAAGACAAGACTAAGATTTTAGGGGGTTGAGACCAAGACAAATTGAGACCGAGTCAAGACCAAAACCAGACAAGCACTCCTCAAATTTATCTGAAAGATCCACATTTACTGCCTGAGAAATGATTAAAAATGTCTTATTTTTAATCAATAATTACAATTAGAATAATAAGACACTATATAGAGTTGTTACCAATCAATTGGAATCACTAACCACAAAGTTCATCTTTAAACTGCAGAGGTGGAAAAGAAGTTGCATAAATAATGTTGAGATTAATGTTTTAAAAATAAAATTTTGTTTATTGAACATTTGTAAAAAAAAAAAAAAAAAAATGCTCATATTTGTGAAATCAGCCCTCTTTCTTGTGATATTGCTTAATTATATCATATTATAATATAAATATCAAGATCTTATACAATTACTTTTTTTTTGCAATCATAGCTTGAATTTTGTGGAAATTGTGTGTATTGTGTGATTTTTTTTTTTTTGTGACAAGCCCTTGTTGATTTCTGACCTTGCACAACAATAACTAAATTAATAAATTAAATTAGAAATAAGTTACTGATTGCATTTGAAGCAGGGAGTTTTACATCCAATCAAATTAATGATGTTAACAAAGAAATCAGACAATGCAAAGGCAATTTAATGACATGCAGTTGTGGTCTTGACCGGTCTTGAAATAAAATCCTGAGTCCTTTTAGTCTGAGACCAAGACAAGACTAAGACCAAATGCGGCCGAAACCTTCAAAAAATGGTCTTTAGACCGGTCTTGTGTACTACAATACACTCCTAATAAGGCCACATATTAAGATTTGGGTAGATTAGATGGTAAGCAAACAATCAGCTCTTGTAATCAACATTTTGGATGGAGGAGAAATGAACAAGAATAAAGTTTTAAGTGACTTTGATGAGGGCGAAATTGTTATAATTAGGTGACTGGGTCAGAGTATCTCTGAAATGGCAATGCTTGTGGGTTGCTTCCAGTCAGCAGTGGTGAGGGAAACGAAGGCAATCCCGTATGGTCCGAGCAAACAGAAGGTATACTGTGGCACAAATCACACAAAATTTAAATGATGGTTATGGGAGGAATGTGTCACAACACACAGTGCATCGCACTCAGCTGCGTATGTGGCTGCATAGCCACAGACCAATCAGAATGCCTATAATGTCCCCTGTCCACCATCAAACGTGTCTACAATGGGCACGCGAGTGACGAAACTGGACTTTGGAACAGTGGAAGAAGGTCATCTGGTGCAATGAGCCCTGTTTTCTTTTACATCATGTGGATGGCCATGTACGTGTGCGCTCTGGATGCATTGCAGGATGACAAGCCAGTATAGTATGATGCTCTGAGCAATCTTCTGCTGGGAAACCCTGGGTCCAGCCATTCACGTGGACATAAATTTGACACGTGCCTCCTACCTAAACGTTGCAAACCAGGTACAACTCTTCATGACAAAGGTGTTCCCTGGTGGAATTGGCCTCTTTCAGCAGGATAATGCACCCTGCCACACTGCACACATTGTTCAGGAATGGTTTGAGGAACATGATGAAGAGTTCAACTCCAAATTCTCTAGATCTCAATCCTAATGAGCATCTGTGGGATGTGCTGGACCAACAAGTTCACTCTACGGCGGCTCCACCTCGCAACCTACAGGATTTGAAGGATCTGCTGCTGCTAACATCAGATGCCACAGGACACCTTCAGGGGTCTCATAGAGTCCATGCCTCAGGGGGTCGGCACTGTTTTGGCAGCATGCGGAGGACCAACTGCATATTAGGCAGGTGGTCATAATATTTTGGCTCACTGCCGTATATGATATCACCCTGATTGAGACAAATTTGTACCAGATAAATGCTCCATTTGCAGAAATTTGACAATTATATATGTACATTAAGAAATTGTCCCTTCAGTAGCTTCAATGCAGTTAGCTATTCTTTTTTTTTTGTTTTAATCAGCTTGACAAACTAGTGTTCGAGCAGCTTCCTCAACACAATTTGGGTGTTTCAAAACAGCGCATCCCTCTTCTTCCTTCCTTAAATTCCCCATTTAGTCAGATAATGTCATGTTGGAGACAGATGTGGATGTGGTTGGCTCGTATTTAGCCATGCCCTTACGCAACTGCCGCATGCCGAGCCAAGATGGAGGATGTACAGCATATTCAGATACATTAACAACCTTGTTACCACTGATAAAGGCCTCACATGGCCTGGAATCTTCTCTCAGGCAAGACAAATCTATAAATAGAGTATACACTACATGTGTGAGTGAGAAAGATTAGCTTTCAACGCGTCTGATTTATATAGAGCCGGGGCAATCCCTTACAGTGAGGGTACAGCAGTCATCTCTTCATGTCTGTAATTCCCAGCATTGCCAGTGTGTGAAAGCCTCTGATACTCTTTTAGCCCCAAGGTGTAATGTTTGATAATATAACTACTGCTTCTGTCAAAGCGTTTTCTGTGCAAATACATTACAGGCGCCTGGGACTCTAAACATTTATATTAAAGAGCAGAGAATGAGGAAGGAGCGAAGAAAGAAGAGTGGAAAAAATATGCATTGATTAAAAGCCCGAGATAGTCCATCCAATACCGCCCAAAGAACATCAGTTATTTTGCATTCTGACAAGCCGATTGATAACTTATACGCGCGAAGCAGGAATGACAAATGCAGATGGAAAGTGGCTTTGACAAAAACGATAACAGCATCAGTCTCCGGGGGCCACGGAGGTACGCATGCGAGCTGTTTAAAATATTTAATCATTTTATGAAGGCTGCAAGATGTTGTTTGACCCTGGAGGAGCGTGAATGTCACATGGATCAGAAAACTGCAGAGACTTTGAAGTGAGACAAGGAAGGGAGCAGTTCCCGTAATGACTCCTACTTGATGTATTGTAATTTTCACATGTTATTCTGTCTCTGTGTCTGGAGGATAAGTAGAATCATCTAATCCTGAACAAGATGGGAAGAGAGAGAGAGAGAGAGTGAGCGAGCGAGAAAGAGAGAAATCGGGGTGTTTGTGAACACTGAAACGTTATCAGATCTGAGCATCACGACTACAAAATGTTTTGCTTGTCCATTTTTTCATCTCTGGACAGAAAGCAATAAAAGTGGTGTGTAAAACACCTCAGGGCCGAGGCTGTCGGTGTCAAAGGTATCAAGATTTTTAGCATGTTAGCTTATTTTGCTGCTCACAGCCATGTTCGTTCTTCAGACCTCTCAAAGTGTCATTGATCTGAGTTGTTGTCCTTTATGACAGTTCAGTTTGTCAAGCGTGCAGTTTCTACTTTCTTGTTGCAGTTTTGGCAACATTACATTTACATTTATTCATTTGGCGGACACTTTTATCCAAAGTGACTCACGGTGCATTTTAGGTATGCATTTTATGAGCACATTCCCTGGGAATATATCAAATGTGTTTATGTCCTTCAAAAAGTATTTTTATTTAAAAATATGTATATAAATAAATATATTTAATATATATTAAAATATATACATTTAAAAGATACACATATACTGAGAAATAATATCAAATACAAAAATTTGAAATGTAAGAGACTGAAGGTTTAAAATATACAGTCAAACCAAAAATTATTCAGACATTTTTGATATTTTTGATATTTTTTTACTAGTGGGTGCAGGACACTATAGTTCATTTATGTTAGTGAGGATAGCAAAATAAAGTAAAACGTGAAAATCCAGTGGACTACCAGTAAAAATCTGGAACCAAAATTTATTCAGACACTTTGACCTGACCATGTTTTGCTTAAGTGTTATCTGACATAATTAAGAGTATTTTTTCTGACACAGTAACTCTCGCAAATTTAGAATATTACATAATATAAAATGATGTAAATATTAATCTCACTTTATTAAACAATGTCTTGGCTGCTGACCTTTGATGATCCAATTCAACTGAACAACAAGCAAAAACATCATATTTGTGTTTCATTTTGTTTTTTATTTCTGAAGTATAAATGTCGAACTTTATTCTCCTGTGTCCTATTCTTCTGCAATCCAGAATGGCAGCACAGCTAAAAGGTTTGAGAAAATCACCATTGAAATAACCAATGAATTCTGACAACAGCTGTCTTATAAATGTTTTATCCAAACGCTCGAATCATGACAAAAAACTATTTTTAGGCTGGATCAAGCTAATGCGCATGCGCAGACCTAAATGCGCGTCTCTTCTGCCATGTTTTAGAGGCGTGCGTCTGACTGTTTCTATAGAAACCGGAGCTTCTAACGGCTGCTGCAGTGACGCGATGACTTTACCAGTCCGCGATTGGCTCTTATTTAGAAGGCGGGACTTATTCCACCATATTGCGCGTTACAATTTCTCCCATTCAAAACAATACGAGTGACACGTCTTGTGTTATTCTATAGTCTTTGGGCTTATTCATTTCACTTATGGTGTGAAAGGGCCTTTGCATTTGCCAAAAACAGAAATTTTGTTTTTTAGCATTAAAAACCAACAAGCAACCCCAGCGTCCTGTTGCATAAAGGGGGTTTCAGTTGCTACCCAGGTAAGTTTGAGATAAATTTGAGCAAACTCTGTTTTTCGGGCTCAAGACTGTTGACTGGTTTTTAGCGGGTTTCATTGCCATGGTAACTTAGGCTATAAGGATAACCTGCTCCAGATCAGGTTTTATTCTGGGTTAGAGATCGCAGACCAAAACTAGACAAATCAGCTGTGAGTAAAGTGACATATATGTGATGCAAAAAAACCATTCCCCCTGTATATCTCACTCCAAATTCTCACGAATTTGCAAAAAATAATAAAATTGCCCATCTTTTGCTGCTAATTATTTATTATATTTATATTATATGAATTAAAATTATTTATACAACAGTTATTTCTGGTTCTCAAATCTGATTGGCTGAGAGATGTGCAATATTCTCTCAGTATCAGCACTGGTACCGTTTCACCGTTTGTATCACTCCACTTGCAGTGACTAAATTTTTTTTTTAATTATTAATGTGTTTATTGTTTGCTTGTGTTGATGTCTTTTATAATGGCTATTGTTGTTCATTTCAATACTGTTGTTCAATAAAAATTATTTGTTATAAATAATATGCCGCATTTGGTATTAAGAAAGGGTCTGTCAATAATATCAGCGAAAGTTACATCATTACGCCATTAGATGGCGGCAAAGACTTTCTTTATGAGTGAGTCAGTACAATGAAGTTGTTTTAGCGCTGTGATCCCCTTAACTTTTAAAAGGACAAAGATACCGAAGAATAAATAGACATAGACTCGAAGAATAAATGCTATATCAGATGCAGGTAATACACGTTTAGTCGATCTCTCTCTCATAATACCATAATACTCTACATAATACAATAAGCTTCAATGAAGCGACTCAATGTTCCTTTGTTACTAGTTCTAGTGACATTTTAGAATTAGTAACAGAGGCTTTGGCTCAACAGTTAAACTGTCAACTTGATATTTGAATCCATGGCAGAAGTAAGTAGTTCTGCACAAAAGAGGGTTTTAAAGACACTCCGTTGTTGCTCTTATTTATTTACACACTTGTGGCATCGAACTGTTGTATAAACGCATTATCACACTTGTGGTATGGCTGCATATCAGCACGCTGTGATTACCTACGGCCGAATCACAGCCGTGCTGATATACAGCCATATTGCATGGCTACGAGTGTGATATTGCTCATGTATAATTCCTATAATATAATCATAAAATTATTATACTAATTTACAGTTATTTTAAACTTTGTTTTTAAATGAATATATATATATATATATATATATATTATATATATATATATATATATATATATATATATATATATATATATATATATATATATATATATACATACAAGCTTTAATATATAAGCTTTTAAAAAGATTAAAGGGTTAGTTCACCCAAAAATGAAAATAATGTCATTTATTACACACCCTCATGTCGTTCCACACCGGTAAAGCCTTCATTCATCTTTGGAACACAAATTAAGATATTTTGATTAAATCTAATGGCTCAGAGAAGCCTGCATTCAAAGCAATGACATATCCTCTCTCAAGATCCATAAAAGTAATACAACATATATAAAACGGTTCATGCGAGTTCAGTAGTTATACGTTAATATTATCAAGCAACTAGAATACTTTTTGTGCACCAAAAAAACAAAACAGCTTTTCAACAAAATAGTGATTGCCAATTTCAAAACACTGCTTCGTGGCTTTGCAAATCAAATCAGTGACTCAGATCTCCTATCAAACGGCTAAGCTGCTGAAATCACGTGACTTTGGCGCTCCGAGTCACCGATTCGATTCGGAAAGCAAATCAGCCATCACTGTTGTTGAAAAGCCGTTATTTTGGTTTTTTTGGCATACGAAAAGTATTCCCGTCGCTTTATAATATTAAGGTAGAACCACTGAACTCGCATGAACTGATTTAAATATGTTTTTAGTACGCTACCTTTATGGATCTTGAGAGAGGAAACGTCATTGCTCTGAATGCAGGCCTCACTGAGCCATCGGATTTAATCGAAAATATCTTAATTTGTGTTCCGAAGATGAATGAAGGCTTTAAGGGTGTAGAACGGCATGAAGGTGAGTAATTAATGACATTATTTTCATTTTTGGGTGAACTAACCCTTTAAGCTTACGTGTATTCTTTTAAGCCATTTATGAAATTATAAAGCCTTTGTATTAATCACTTGCATTGAGATATTCAGATATTGTCTTTTAGCTGTCTTCTCAAACTTTCGCTGCAGCAGCAGTGTGCATCTCTGCCTTGTAAATGCATTTATGATATATCTTTTCATAATGATCTCTTAATCTTCAGCAGAGAAGTGAATAATTGTGCAGGCTTTCTCTCAAGAAATGAAACAGGCCTCTGATGTGAAAAAGTAACTCAAAAATAAACTAACATTACTTTCCATAAAAAGTAACTAAGTAACGAAATTAATTACTTTTTAGGGAGTAACATAATATTGTGATGCATTATTACTTTTAAAAGTAACTTTCCCCAACTTGTATATTGAAGTTGTCACGTGAATGAGGAAAGACAGATCAAGACAATTAATAAAGTTTCAAAACACAAAGTTTAATAATACTATTCCAACAAGCAGGCGAACAGGCAGTAGCAAAACACACTCAACACAACAGTGACCAGACAAAGAGTGACTGAGAAGGCACAACTTAAATAGTAACTCAAACAAGGTAATTAATGATACAAGGCTGCTATAAAAGAACTCATAATGACAGAAACCATGACAACCAAGGAGTGGCAGGAAAATGAACAAAGGGAGACAGAAACTAATGCCAACTAAATGTCTATGATAACTAAACAGATTGAAAATAATGGTGACAGATGTAACCTGCAGAATGTTATTACATTGATACAGATATTAAATAGACTATAGGGCAGATTTACTAAACAGTGCAAATTATTGTCTGAGACATGCTTTTTTGGGGCAGTAAATAATGGCAGTGTAAACAATGGCAAAAACCAGTAAATTGACTAGCACAAACCTAGTAAATCACCTTGCATGATTCATTTAAATACTCTCCTCCAGCAAATTTTGCATCTGAAAGTGGTCAGAAAAATGTCAGCTGTCCACAGCTTTTCAGTGCTATTTTTTTCAGTGCATGTCTTTAGTAAATCCTGATAGTAGTTTTTTTTTAATGCCAAAACTATATATATATATATATATATATATATATATATATATATATATATATATATATATATATATATATATATATATATATATATATATATATATATATAAAAACAAATTCCAACCTCCCAGAGCATGTTTTCTTTTCCATACAGACATTTTGTAGCCTCTAAAATAGGCAAAAGGACCAATGTCCTTTCAACCTGATTCAGATCAAATAGTCATGTTTTAGCTGTTGTAAGGAATGGTTTTCTCTATCCTCCTTAGAGAACATTTTTAAGATCATCTAACCATTTGGCCATAAATAATCCATGATGGTAATTTTTATCAAGCAAAATTTGTCTGGTTGAACATTAGCTAATTGGCTTGGCAACATAAACTGTTGCACAGATGAATGGAAATTTCTAGTCTTTAAGTGAACACATGTTTACTCTCGTCTTCCCCTCTTATTCCAGACTTTTTCTCAAGTAATTTTACAAACACACATCATTGCAACATTCATTAGATCTGTGTGTTCAAAGCCCCGCAGTGCAAAAACATACAAGCTCTGAGGGAATAAGTAGTTCTTCCCCTTCCTAGTCGATCCCGGTCAGTGTGGGGTTTTTGCAGTTTGTCCAAGGACTCAGCTGGTCTCTGTCCATATGGCTTTTCCACATTCCTGTCAGCAGGGTGCTGCTCATATCAAAGAGTTTCAATCCCATGTCCAGCCAGGGGCCCTGTCCTACTCTGATCATCAACTCTCAATATGCTAGCAAATTAGTCCAACAACATCCGCTATTGCAATCGGCTTATGCTAAATCTGATGTCTGAGAAGCAACTCTGACAATTAAGAGACATTTGTTAATGAAGAAGATTAAAGGGTGATATTAAAGATTTAGAAAGAAGAAAGAGAACGAGCATTCAGGCGTTTCTGAGAGCCGACTGAAGAACGAGGAGTGCAGTGTCTTCGCGAGACATATTAGATATACGTTCCACTGAATACGCAGTTTATAAAGACAAAATGAGAATGACCTACGAGAGACGGAGGGCTGAAAACGAGAACAGACTAGGACATGTTCGACATCAATGCTTGAGAAAAAAAAAAAGAGCGATTACCATTTTAATGTATCGATGGTAGTGTCCTGAGGACGACTGGAAGACCTACCACGGGCTATCATTCAGGAACAATCTCCTGCGCTGCTACGCCATGTAAATCATTGCACAGGGCTTAAGGATATCTGCAAATAAAGGCTATCAAAAGAGATTGATAACAGCTAATGTAGCCCTCAGGAATCAAGAGACAAGTCATATGCTATATTTCCTGGCCTGAGGGCCGGGCTATTATTGTACACCCATGCTGCGTATGGAAAAGGCTCAATGCAATTCAACATCCACTTCATTCTCAGTGCCGTGTGTTGGTCCAGGCTGTCATAATCGATGTACATTTTATATAAATGCCTTTGGACTACGGTAAAGTGGGGGATGTGTCTTGGGCTTCAATAGCAGTATGTTTCAACACTAAAGTCACAGAGCCGGATTGCATGCGTGCCCACTGATGCCACACATCCTCTTGAAATGGATAGCAGACATGCCCACATAATTAAACGCATCAGATAAGCTGGGCTATTATGGTAATTAGGAGATGTTATTACTGTGGATGTTGATATGAGATTTGCCTTTAGGCCTGAGTTACCCCTCTCCTCCCCACCCCAACCCCAACCCCACCCATGTCCCCCAAATGTGATACACAGACCCACCCTTTGACCCACTTACAGACGCTCACAACCTCAAACTGACAGCACATTCTGATCACTCACATTCACTATTGATTGACTGTATATGGAAAAGCATGGTAATATACAGTAGCCAACAGATAGTCAACAACCAACAGATTGAGTTTGGTGTGAATTGAAGCACATTTTTGCCTTGGATTAAGAGAAATAAAAAGGTATTTGTCATGTTGCCATTATGAGAAATACATTTTTGAGGAATTAATCTCCCAAATGTGAATTTTTAATCTCATAATATGAATGTTTCCATGATTTCAACTTTATATATTGTCATCAGTGTTGTTATAGTTCACCCATAAATGAAAATTTGATGTTTATCTGCTTACCCCCAGTGCATCCAAGATGTAGGTGACTTTTTTTCTTCAGTAGAACACAAATGATGATTTTTAACTGCAACCGTTGCCGTGTGTCAGTCAAATAATGGGAGTGAATGGGAACTCTATCAATAAGAGTCGAAAAAACTTGTACAGACAAATCCCAATTAAACCCTGTGGCTCGTGATGACACATTGATGTCCTAAGACACGAAACGATCAGTTTGTGCGAGAAACCAAACAGTATTTATATCATTTTTTACCTCTAATACACCACTATGTCCAACCGCGTGCAGCACTCGCTTAGTGAGGTCTGATCGCACTCTTATTGATCGAGTTCCCATTCACTCCCATTATTTGACTGACAGACGGCAACGGTTGGAGTTAAAAATCATCATTTGTGTTCTACTGAAGAAAAAAATCTTGGATGCGCTGGGGGTAAGCAGATAAACATCAAATTTTCATTTTTGGGTGAACTATCCCTTTAACTAAAACTAAAGAAATAAAATTGAAATAAAATGCTAAGGATGAAGATGTGGATCTAAAATAGCAGCATGATTTTATTTAACAAAACAAAAGAGTAGAATTCAACAATTCGACTAATCCAAAACAAAGAGCAGGCAACACAACAGTGTGCACGGTACACAAACAACACCAGACAATAAAGGAAAGAAACTGAGGGCATTAAATATACAGGAACTGTAACATTGGTAACACTTTACAATAAGGTTCATTTGTTAACATTAGTTAATGTGTTAACTAACGTGAACTAACCATGATCAATACATTTGTTACTGTATTTTTTAATGTTTGTTAACGTTAGTTAATAAAAATGCAGCTGATTATTGTTTGTTCATGTTAGTTCACAGAGAATTAACTAATGTTGCAACTCTTGATTTTAGTAATGTATTAGTAAATATTGAAATTAACATTAACAAAGATTAATAAATGCTGTAGAAGTGCAATTCATTATTAGTTCATGTTAACTAATGTAGTTAACTAATTAATTTTATTGTAAAGTGTTACAAAACAATTAATAGTTTGAAACAGAACTAAAACAGAAAGGAAACACAGGAAATGATGAATAAACTAAAAGTCCCTGAAAACAAAACACAACAGATGGTGTGAAAAAACAAGATAAAAATATTACACTTAAAAACGAAACAAAAATTTGAAATGTTGCAACAAACTGAAATAAATACATTTAAATGCTAAAATTACTGAAACTAAAACTAATAAAAATAAATGAAAGCTAAATAGAAATATTTAAAATGACAAAAACACGTAACAAAATGACAAATTTTACAATGAAAATCGAAAATATAAAAATAAAAAGACTCAAAATATTAATAAATACTATAATAGTACAGTCAGTAAATAATACTGATTTGCCTTTGTGACTTTATATCTCACAATTGCAGCAGCTTATTTCGAATTTTAAACCTTATCTCAAAATTATCTTTTTTATTTTTGACTTTTAGACTGAAACAGGCTTCCACAGGGGAGAGACTACCTGTTGGTTAGGGCTGCACGATTAATCGCATGAGATTGTCATGCGTGTTTCATCAGTAAAGACGGTTATGTGATTAGCGGTAAATGTCCATCACCTGCTTTTAAATGGAGCGGCACTTAATATACAGAGCCGTAGTTCGCGGACAAGCTACGGAATATCGTGTTCATAATCGAAGGCGATTCATCTGCGATTATGAATGCGATATTGCGTAGCTTGTCCGCGAACTACGGCTCTGTATATTAAGTGCTGCTCCATTTGAAAGCAGGTGATGGACATTTACCGCTAATCACAGAACCGGCTTTACTGATGAGACACGCATGACAATCTCATGCGATTAATCGTGCAGCCCTACTGTTGGTTAACCTATAAAGGGCGGGGAGAGTATTTTCAGATTTTGTTTGGTGCCACCAGTGACACATGCAGCTTTAAAAACATTCATATATTACAATGCTATTTTTTTTTAAAAAATTTTTTACTGTATTTAGCTTTGTTAATTAATATTAAAGATTCTCTAAGCGATCCTGAGCGGAGTTCCTGTTGACATTCAAAGTGTTGTCAAACAAAACAGAGGCTAGCTAGACCCTCCCTCTGCCTCTTCCTCCCCTCCTATCCGTGCTTCCTGAAACAGTCATGAACGTGCATTTAAAATCATTCTTGTCGGGTATTGGCTGGAGCGTGTTTATTATGATTAGTGGTCCAGGCTGCACCAGTTTGTTTTTGTTGTTGTTTTTGAAGCTTGTGGCGACTACAGAGACTGTGTTTTTTTACAGTGTGTTCAGGGGACAGGCAGCTAGCGGATAGTGAGGAGATGTTTGCTGTATTTGACAAAAAATGTTTTGGCCTAAAAACGCGTGACATCGCTTAGAGGACCTTTAACAAACTATTAACTATGTTAATTAACTATGATGCTTTAGATTTATTTGATGCATTGATTAACACAAGTCATATCAAGGAAAGAAGTCTTGTTCAGTTCATACAAGTACAATTAGTCTATCTTCTTAAAATGGCTACTTACTAGGAAACTAAAACTAACCCTCAAAAGTATCCCCCCCCCTCCATAACTATAACAGATCAGTCCATATGTTAGTTAACAGTATCTGCTATGGCACCATCTCCCCTGCATTCTATAAATACCCTGTACTATCTGTGTGCCAGCGTCCCTCCCCTTGTCGCTCGCAAAGGAAGTGCTGCTCTGTCCACCAAGCCTTGCACTGTGTGCCACTTTGCCTTTCTCTGTGAGTCCTGGCTGCTCTCCCACCTCACCCACTGTGCCCTTCAAAATGCCAACCCTCTCTCACACCTGCAACGCTGTCACACTGGCACTCGTCAGTCCTTGCAGTCGCCCAGAAGCGCCATGCCCAATCAAACTGAGGGGTATACAAAACCCCCTAAGATTTTTGAGCAAAAACATAATTTTATTTTAATATTATTTATAATATAATATAATATAATATAATATAATATTAAAATGTATATTAATTATTTGTAAAACACATTGTGACATTACTAGGTACAACTGCTTTTTAGCACAAATATCTACTCAGGCCCTGTCCACACGACCATAGGTATTTTCAAAACCACAGCTTTTTCTATGCGGTTTGGCCATTCATCCACATGCAAATGCAGTATCAGATAACTGAAACCAAACCTTTTTGAAAACTCCTGCCAGGGTGAAGATTTTCAGAAACTCTGGCTGCAGTGTTGTCGTGTAGCCGGTGAAAGCGGAGATTTTGGCTTGTGACATCAGAGTGCGCGCTGTTATCTCATTTGTTTGACGTCAGATTGTGCGGTGCTATCTTCTTTGTTTACATGTTGTTAGCCTACCAGTTTTTTTTTTTTTTTCAGGCTTCTGATTGGCCAACATAGGTTTACGTTTACGGTTATATCGCCACCTGTTGGTTTGGCATGCTCTGCTTCATAGCGTGTTTTTGCATTTTCATGTGGACAGAGATTTTTTTTTAAACAAAGGAGTTTATAAAAATATCCGTGTACGTGTGGACTAGGTCTGAGCATCAGAATGGGTAAGAAAGGTGATTTAAGTGGCTTTGAATGTGGCATGGTTGTTGGTGCCAGACGGGCTGGTCTGAGTATTTCAGAAACTGCTGATTTGCTAGTATTTTCACATGCAATAATCTCTAGGGTTTACAGAGAATGGTCCAAAAATAGAAAATATCCAGCGAGGGCTCACCAAAATTGGACAATAGAAGATTGGAAAAGTCTCAATTTCTGAACATTCCCAAAAAACATTTGGATGGTAGGGTCAGAATTTTATGTAAACAACATGAAAGCATGGATCCATCCTGCCTCTTCCTCCCCTCCTATCCGTGCTTCCTGAAACAGTCATGAACGTGCATTTAAAATCATTCTTGTCGGGTATTGGCTGGAGCGTGTTTATTATGATTAGTGGTCCAGGCTGCACCAGTTTGTTTTTGTTGTTGTTTTTGAAGCTTGTGGCGACTACAGAGACTGTGTTTTTTTACAGTGTGTTCAGGGGACAGGCAGCTAGCGGATAGTGAGGAGATGTTTGCTGTATTTGACAAAAAATGTTTTGGCCTAAAAACGCGTGACATCGCTTAGAGGACCTTTAACAAACTATTAACTATGTTAATTAACTATGATGCTTTAGATTTATTTGATGCATTGATTAACACAAGTCATATCAAGGAAAGAAGTCTTGTTCAGTTCATACAAGTACAATTAGTCTATCTTCTTAAAATGGCTACTTACTAGGATACTAAAACTAACCCTCAAAAGTATCCCCCCCCCCTCCATAACTATAACAGATCAGTCCATATGTTAGTTAACAGTATCTGCTATGGCACCATCTCCCCTGCATTCTATAAATACCCTGTACTATCTGTGTGCCAGCGTCCCTCCCCTTGTCGCTCGCAAAGGAAGTGCTGCTCTGTCCACCAAGCCTTGCACTGTGTGCCACTTTGCCTTTCTCTGTGAGTCCTGGCTGCTCTCCCACCTCACCCACTGTGCCCTTCAAAATGCCAACCCTCTCTCACACCTGCAACGCTGTCACACTGGCACTCGTCAGTCCTTGCAGTCGCCCAGAAGCGCCATGCCCAATCAAACTGAGGGGTATACAAAACCCCCTAAGATTTTTGAGCAAAAACATAATTTTATTTTAATATTATTTATAATATAATATAATATAATATAATATAATATTAAAATGTATATTAATTATTTGTAAAACACATTGTGACATTACTAGGTACAACTGCTTTTTAGCACAAATATCTACTCAGGCCCTGTCCACACGACCATAGGTATTTTCAAAACCACAGCTTTTTCTATGCGGTTTGGCCATTCATCCACATGCAAATGCAGTATCAGATAACTGAAACCAAACCTTTTTGAAAACTCCTGCCAGGGTGAAGATTTTCAGAAACTCTGGCTGCAGTGTTGTCGTGTAGCCGGTGAAAGCGGAGATTTTGGCTTGTGACATCAGAGTGCGCGCTGTTATCTCATTTGTTTGACGTCAGATTGTGCGGTGCTATCTTCTTTGTTTACATGTTGTTAGCCTACCAGTTTTTTTTTTTTTTCAGGCTTCTGATTGGCCAACATAGGTTTACGTTTACGGTTATATCGCCACCTGTTGGTTTGGCATGCTCTGCTTCATAGCGTGTTTTTGCATTTTCATGTGGACAGAGATTTTTTTTTAAACAAAGGAGTTTATAAAAATATCCGTGTACGTGTGGACTAGGTCTGAGCATCAGAATGGGTAAGAAAGGTGATTTAAGTGGCTTTGAATGTGGCATGGTTGTTGGTGCCAGACGGGCTGGTCTGAGTATTTCAGAAACTGCTGATTTGCTAGTATTTTCACATGCAATAATCTCTAGGGTTTACAGAGAATGGTCCAAAAATAGAAAATATCCAGCGAGGGCTCACCAAAATTGGACAATAGAAGATTGGAAAAGTCTCAATTTCTGAACATTCCCAAAAAACATTTGGATGGTAGGGTCAGAATTTTATGTAAACAACATGAAAGCATGGATCCATCCTGCCTTTAGTGTGGGGGATGTTTTCTTGGCACACTTTGCATCATTTAAATGCCACAGCCTACCTGAGTATTGTTGCTGACCATGTCCATTCCTTTATGACCACAATGTACCTTCTTCCGATGGCTACTTCCAGCAGGGTAGCGCACCATGTCACAAAGCTCAAATCATCTCAAACTGCTTACTTGAACATGACAGTGAGTTCACTATACTCAAATGGCCTCCACAGTCACCAGATCTCAATCCATTAGAGCACCTTTGGGATGAGGTGGAACGGGAGATTCACATCATGCATGCTGTAGCTGTCAATATGGACCAAAATCTCTAAGGAAAATTTCCAGCACATTCTTGAATCTATGTGTCACATGTCTTGTGTTTCTGTTTCCCCTGTGACCCAGTTTTCCCCAGTTTGATTAGTTCACTTGACCCACCTGTGTCTAGTTAATTAGCAGGGGTGTAAATCGGACAGTTCATCACAATACAATATGATATCGATTCTGTCAGCCAGCGATACGATATTTGCAGATACCTCAAAAAATTCCACGATACGATTACGATTTGATTCAATTCAGGGTTATATCGATCGATTTATCGATATTTCGATATTATGTATCATGTTTATACAACGAGTTTATACATCTGTTGTGATTGCGATTCGTTCTGCATCAGTTAGTGTGTGCTGTATATTATCTTTAACTTGCCTGTACAGCTTCGGAATGCAACTTTCACTGAAGTGCTGTCTTGATGGAATGCTGTATTTCGGCTCCAGAGTATGTAGTAGGTGACGAAATCCTTCATTTTCAACTATCCTGTAGGGTCTCATATCCTTGCATATAAAAAATGCGATCGCGGACGTAATGCTACCTGCTCTTTTGGAGTTGTGGGGCATTGTCTGGGCATACCTTGTTGGAATCTCCTGTGTTGCTCGTATCGTTATCTTCATCTCTGTCAAGCTTTGATATAACTGTAACAGAGGAACGGACCAAAACAGGATAATTTTTTTTTTTTGCTGCGTTTTTTCCCCAGTTTTTGTTTCTTTTTTTCCCTCATGGCTCTACCTGCTGTCCAGCTCCTCTGCCTGTAGCAGGGAGAACGCTCGCTGGAACTACACGCCAGTGACTTTCTCCAGCTTGTGTGCCAGACTACCTTACCGGAATGCTCGCTCTGTGTATTTTATCACACCGGCCTGAGCGAGCGGTCCAAGGCACATACTCCAGCGGGCGGTCCAATGGAGGACTTCGCCGCATACGTTGAGTGGTTGCTGGTGAACAACAACTCTCTGTTCACCATCTGCCCTGCTGAGGATGACACCAGCATCGCTCCACATCCAGAGACCAGCCACCCGCCAGAGACTACGTGCACGATGGAGAGACGAGAGCCCACCGCAGACTGTGGAGTTCAACCTGCCGGGACGAACGAGACCGAACTTAATGAGAGGACGGAAGGAGTCTTCGTCCTGGGGTGTGAACCGGAAGGTGTGACTGACCAGGTGCGTGAGCCAGTTACATCGTGTGCTGCCGAGAGAGTGTTAGTGGAGTTCGAGGGCTGGGAGGAAGGCCCCGCCCACAACCTCACAGCGGTGGATGGGATCGTTAAGGCCACTGGAACTTTTTTGGATTTATTAGAGTTGTTTGAGGAGGTTAATTCCCTACGTCTCCTTTCCCCACTGGTTCCGTCCAGCCCTGAACTGCCTGTCTCCCCGCTGGTTCTGTCCAGCCCTGTGTCTCCTGTGTTCCCTCCCAGCCTCCCTCTCCCACCTCCTCATATTGCCTGCTCATCATTTCGGCCTCCTCTGGTACCCTTCAGTCCTTCTTCAGCTCCATCATTCAAGTGTATGGACCCGATTCAAAGCTTCAGGCCACCAGCACCATCTAGGCCAGAGGATCTCCTGGCTCCGCCTCCAGCCTTCGACCCCAACTTTCCACCGTGGCCTGTCGATGCGTCACCTCCGCCGTGGCTCCTCCCTCTCTTGGCTCCACCGGAAACCCTCAGCCTCAAGACTCCACCGGGCTCCCTCGTCCCACAGGCTCCGACTTGGTCAGTCGTCGTCCAGCTGGTACCTTCGGTTTCACCTGTCTCCTCCTCCCCCCCCCCGTCTCCTCCCTTCGTCCTCTGTCACACCGCCTCCGTCTCAATCTTCAGGTTCCCAGACTCCACCTCGGATGCTCGTCTTCCCGGCTCCATCTCAAGTGTATGGACCCGATTCAAAGCTTCAGGCCACCAGCACCATCTAGGCCAGAGGATCTCCTGGCTCCGCCTCCAGCCTTCAACCCCAACTTTCCACCGTGGCCTGTCGACGCGTCACCTCCGCTGTGGCTCCTCCCTCTCTTGGCTCCACCGGAAACCCTCAGCCTCAAGACTCCACCGGGCTCCCTCGTCCCACAGGCTCCGACTTGGTCAGTCGTCGTCCAGCTGGTACCTTCGGTTTCACCTGTCTCCTCCTTCCCCCCCCCCCGTCTCCTCCCTTCGTCCTCTGTCACACCGCCTCCGTCTCAATCTTCAGGTTCCCAGACTCCACCTCGGATGCTCGTCTTCCCGGCTCCATCTCGTCTCCAGATCCAGCAGTGTCGGTTGGACTCTCCGGCATGCCAGCTCCACCTGGATCTCCATCGGCCGTCCCCAGGGTGGTGCCTCAACACTCCACTATGGCATCTCCTGTTCTCTACTCCACCCTGGGGCCTCATCATGGTTGGTCTCTGGACCAACATCTGGCCCCTCCTGCTCCAGGCTTCCCCTTGGCTCCTCCCACCCTCCACTCCCCCTTTGACTATTTGTTGTTTTCTGTGGACTTTTGTTTTGTTCCTCTGCCCTTCGCCCTCCTCCAGAGCCTCCCCCCCTCAGTTGGACTCTATACTCTGTCACATGTCTTGTATTTCTGTTTCCCCTGTGACCCAGTTTTCTCCAGTCTGATTAGTTCATTTGACCCACCTTTGTCTAGTTACTTAGCTCATTACCTTGTTTAGTTCTCTTTGTTGGTCTCTTGTGTATATATACACCCAGTGTTCTCCTTCACTCTTTGTCCGTACTCGTTTATGTGTACATGCTGTCATTCCTTGTTGGAATTTCCTGTGTTTTATTAAAGAATTGCTCATATCGTTATCTTCATCTCTGTCGTGCTTTGATATACAGCTACTGTAACACTATGCCATGAAGAATTAAGGCAGTTCTGAAAGCAAAGGGTCCAACCCCATACTAGCAAGGTGTACCTAATAAAGGTGTACATATAATTTATGATTTTTTTTATTTCTTACCAATTTTAATTCTGTAACCTGAAATATTTCATAGTGAAATAAGATATTCAACAAGATAAAACAGGGCTAAAATTTATCAAACTGATTTTTTTTTTTTATCAAAGAACAGTTTTGGAAGATAAGATGACACACTTTTTTCTATTGTTCACAATAACACCAAGAATCTGTATTTAGAAAGTAAACATCATTAATTTAATTTCACGCTGACTTTGAAAATTGTCATGGGCATAAAACAAAAAGATAAACACCTCGACTCCATATCCAGAGAGCTTTAAAGTCATCTGTGAATGATTCACTGAAACAAACATCCAGGTAAAACCTATAAAACTGTAATGTTGAATGGCAAGTGGTAAATGCATGTGACATTGGAAGACTGTAAGCTCCTTATTGTTAATTCCAACCTGGGCTCGTATTGTTCATTATCATTATTCGACCAGCTGAGAAACATGGCAGACAGTAAAAACAGAGGGCTGAGAGGAGGAGAAGATATAAATAAATAAATATATAAACCAACGGGAGACGTAAAGATATCGTACGGGGAGCAAATGCGAGAGACAAAGCATGAATGAAAATTGATTTCTGAGTTTTGTTTGTTTCAATAAAGGCAGCATTACCTCAAAGCTCCGTCTTCAGAAAGACTTCTCAGAACAAAATGTGCTATTAAGACAATAATAGGATTATTATTCCTGTTTGTTTGTTATGGTGGATCAACTAAATCAGGGTTAAAAGAGAGGAGATTAACTCGGCCTCGTTATCGTCGCTTCATGAAATTAGCACCAGACGCAAGACTCATCTGCATATTCATTTATTGTTGTGAGAATCTATCCCTTTAATTAGACATTGAGACGAGATAGGCACTTGTTTTTCGATAAACACACAGTGACAAGCACACATCCAAGCCTCGACTACTAACAGACTTTTTTTTCATATTCTCTTACTGCATTAAAAAGTGTTCACAGCACCTATACGAAATGGCGAGAGAAAGAAGTGGGAGGTGATTTCTTCTTAAGTTGCATCAAAGTTGAAAAGCAGACGGCATGTAGCGGAATGTGAGCCAGACGTGTGTGTGTGTGTGTGTGTCTGTCTGCACGCATATGCTCATGCAAAAGAGGTTCTGTGCCTATATTTGTGTTTACACGCCATTGTATGTAGCTACCTGCACACATTTTTTGCAAAGTTTGCTCTAAACGAGCAATTAAACAGTCAAATGAAATTGTCATTTGATTTTAATTACTGTGTACAAATTGAGACAGCCCTTGAAGTCAGCTGTGTTTCTTTCCATTTCTGATGATATGTTGTTCAATGTGAGAGGATAATAAGACAGGCTGTTAATTAAAATCCCTCGTTATTGTCAGACGGAGTGACTAAACATTGTCTATACCTTCAGTGAGTAAAGCTGTTGACACAATATCACGCAGACTAAATGCATTAAATCACACCTGCTGTAATTAGAAGCACTCTACTTATTCACAGCTTAATATATCTGACCTGAGATCAGATTCCTGCTTCTCAAACGCTAATCAGGGCCATACAGGTCACACTGTTTACAAAACACATGTTGCTGATTATTAAGCAAAACAAAAGTGATTCAAATAGAAGATATTCCAACATCTGTTTCAGGCTGTCCAGTAAGCCAGATGTGAATAGAATAATAATACTCAATATAAAAAACATAGACTTTACTTAATTGACATCTACAAATCATGCACCTTTAGGATGCTGCGGTTCATTTAAATTACTGTGGAGATGATCAGCCATTATTGGTAAATAATGATATAGTCCAAGAGTAATGGGTTGTTACTTCTGTGTCCAACAAACAAACAAACATACAAAATTACCATGGAAACCAAAGCTTCTGCTAAAATTCTTACTACAGTTACTGTTAGTACAGTGTCTGTAAATTGTACCTTTAGGGGTACAGCTCGTCATTGGGGCAGTACCCTTAAAGTTGCACATTACCAAGTAATTCAATATGTATCCTTAAAGGGTTAGTTCACCCAAAAATGAAAATTCTGTCATTAATTACTCACCCTCATGTCGTTCCAAACCCGTAAGTTCTTTGTTCATCTTCAGAACACAAATTAAGATATTTTTGATAAAATCCGATGGCTCAGTGAGGCCTCAATTGCCAGAAAGCTAATTAACACTTTCAGATGCCCAGAAAGCTACTAAAGACATATTTAAAACAGTTTATGTGACTACAGTGGTTCAACCTTAATGTTATGAAGCAACGAGAATACTTTTTGTGCACCAAAAAAAAAAAAAAAAAAATCTACTTTATTCAACAATATCTAGTGATTTCAAAACACTGCTTCATGAAGCTTCGAAGCTTTACGAATCTTTTGTTTCAAATCAGTGGTTCGGAATCTCAAACTGCCAAAGTCATGTGAATTCAGTAAACGAGGCTTCGTCACGTCATAAGTGTTTCGAAATTTCAATGGTTCACCACTGGGGGGGCGTGACTTTGGCAGTTTGAGACACGATCCGAACCACTGATTTGAAACAAAAGATTCATAAAGCTTCGAAGCTTCATGAAGCAGTGTTTTGAAATCACCCATCACTAGATATTGTTGAATAATGTTGTTAGGGTGAACCGCTGTAGTCACATGAACTAAATGTGTTTTTAGTACTTTTCTGGGCATCTGAAAGTGTTATCTTGCTGGCAATAGAGGCCTCACTGAGACATCGGATTTCATCAAAAATATTGTAATTTATGTTCCGAAGATGAACAAAGATCTTACAGGAGTGGAACATCATGAGGGTGAGTAATTAATGCAGAATTTTTATTTTTGGTTGAACTAACCCTTTAAGTTTCTACTGTGAACTATTTAGGGGTAAATAAGGTACAAACATTTCTCCTTGACGGTACCAGTGACAAGCTGACAAAACAATTTTTGCACATTTTTTTCTGAGAGTGTACCTTAAAATCTTAAAGGGAAAGTTCATCCTAAAATGAAAATTAAGTCATCATTTACTCACCCTGGTGTTGCTATAATCCGTATGCCCTTCTTTCTTTTATGGACCACAAAAGGAGAATATTTTAAAAAAATGTCCCGCTTGCACTCATCCATATAATGGCATCAATGCCATATGACCAGCAACAAACTTAAAAAAAAAAAAAAAAAAAAGTACTCAAAAGTATCACAGAATGATCCCATGCGACACATACCATATATATTGGTTTGGTGAAATACAAACCAAAATTTAATGTATTATTTAACAAAATTCTTGACCTAGGTCGTTGGTCTTTTCTGCATGGCTGCACGATGTGCATGTTCTTGAGACAATATTTGCACCGCAGTTCACTCTGTCTCGCCCAGATAAAGCACACAAGAAATCAAGAATTGGGAGTAGAATAAATAATAAAAAGTGTTAAAGTGACGTGGCGTGTAACCAAGTATGGTGTTCCATACTCAGAATTTGTGCTCTGCATTTCACCCATCCAAGTGCACAGACACAGCAGTGAGTATTGATCACACACACGGAGCTGTGGGCAGACATTTTTGCTGTGGCGTCCGGGGAGCTATTGGGGGTTAGGTGCCTTGCTCAAGGGCACCTCACTTGTGGGTAATGAGAGTGGAAGAGAGCGCTGTTCATCCGACTCCCACACCTACATTTCCTGCCTGTTCTGAGACTCAAACCCACAACGTCCGGGTTACAAGTCCAACTCTCTAACCCAGGGGTTCTCAACCCTGGTCCTCGAGGGCCACTGTCCTGCAAAGTTTTGCTCCAATCTTGATCAAACTCACCTATCTGTAGCTTTACAGTTATCCTGAACAGCTTAATGAGCTTGTTCAGGTGTTTTTGATTAGGGTTGGAACTAAACTCTGCAGGACAGTGGCCCTCGAAGACCTGGTGGCAGAAAATGACAGTTCTGCAGTAGCAGTCTATGGAAGCCATGGAATAAAAGAATAATAAAAAAAGTTAATTTTGAGTTTATATCTCACAAATCTTAGAAGGAAAAACAGAATTGTGAGATATACAGTGGATATGGAAAGTATTCAGACCCCCTTAAATTTTCACTCTTTGTTATATCGCAGCCATTTGCTAAAATCATTTAAGTTCATTTTTTTCCTCATTAATGTACACATAGCACCCCATATTGACAGAAAAACATAGAATTGTTGACATTTTTCAGATTTATTAAAAAAGAAAAACTGAAATATCACATGGTCCTAAGTATTTATGTTCCTTAAATAGAACTTAAATGATTTTAGCAAATGGCTGCAACATAACAAAGAGTGAAAAATTTAAGGGGGTCTGAATACTTTCTGCAGCCATTGTACTCGTTATTCTGTCTTTTTTCCATCAGAATTGTGAGTTTATATTCTGCAGTTCTGAATTTCCCCCCTCAGAATTGTGACATAAACTCACAATTGCGAGTTTTAAAGTCCGAACTGGGAGATATAAACATGCAAATGCAAGAAAGAAAGTCAGAATTGTGAAATAACAATGTCAGAGGCTATGTTTAAAATTTTCTATGCAAAATGTTATAGGTTTAAATATTATTTCATGCTGTAACTGCTATGTATGTATGTTCCTTATGAACTGCATATGTAAATATTATGTAGACAAATTTATGCTTAATAGTTGATTAATCATTGCGGGTTTCATCAGTCCAGTCTGTGACTTGCAACATAAACATCTGTGTTAAGCTTCAAAGGGCATATTCAACAACATTATTCTATAACAATGAAGACTATACATTTTTGCAATTCCAATTCTGACATCCAAAGTCACAACAAAACATTTTTCTCTTATTCTGTGGATTTTGCCCATTTTCTCTATTTTTCTGCCACAACTATGCGTGAGCAGCTGCAAGTGACATAACCGTGACGTCTGCTCCAAAATGGTCAATAGTATTCATTAAATAACTGAGCATCTCTCTCTCACACACACCCTGTGTGCCAAACTTCCTAAATGATGCCTTCATGTTTTAAGCATGAAAAATCACTTAATTTAGATATTTTAGAAAATAAGACTTAATATCTTACATAATTTTCTTCTCAAGCAAATGTACCTTGATTTAAGAATGTTTAGACACTTGTACTGGAAAACAAGAGAAAAATACTTAGATCAGACATCAATTTTTGAAGTGTAATAACCCCTCTCCTTCCGCTATGCAAGTAAGGAAAGCTGCATGTTAAATGCATAAAGTGTCCAACATTCCACGCTTTGTTTTTATCTGTAAAACACTGTAAGTGCATCATCCTGGTATTTCAAGTGCACTTCTTCTTGTTGGAATTTTCAGCCTGAACACACTACTCACATAGGTTAGTGCATAAGCACGCAAATTGGAACCTTTTGATTAACAAAAGCAAACTGTAAGAGCAATTTGTTAGCAATATTCTCATTGCATACTCTAATAACCCCTGAATTTATTTTCAGAGCAGGAGACGACTGAGAGGTGTGCGTCTACAACCAAACGATATAAATTTAGCCCTGAAAACTATTTTAAAAATGAAGAGACCTCTTATCAAGCCTCTAAAGTGTGCAGCACTACATTAGATTTGGCTTGTTTTATTCCCACTGCTTTACTGCCGCTCTCTCTGTAATGTAATGACCACTTTAGGCTCATTTTGGGATAGGGCTCTGTTCACATGGCTGCACAGAACAGTCTGGTGCGGCATCCCCCCCTCCCTTCCCTTCCACCTGCTCTCCAGAGAGAAAAATCACACGCCGACAATCTCACACAACACTCGGCAGACAGAGCGCTGGAACATCAGAAGATGGACAAGATGCCATGCTGTACGTCTTTCCCCCTCCATCTCTCTCTCTCTCTCGTTACATGCTGTGCCCTGGTGCTGTTGAATGTCTGTCCATCACACAGATCAAAAAGCTGCTCCCTTGCCCCGCAGCTTCATGGGCAGACTGTTCAAATTAACCCTGTCACTGCTGGGGTTAACAACACAGGAATCTTCACCCACCTCGGTTAAAATTCATGACACAAACTCATAGTCAAAATATTTCCAGCACTTTGGGTAATGCTAATTACCGGCAACATTAACTTGCTAACATGCTAACGCAACTATGGTGTAACAGAATAACCTTTGTAACTCATCTACCGTCATGACATGTGGTCCACAGCTCCCTCAAAAGATTTTACTAAGCCCCTGGTAAATTTGGATTGTAAATCTGGATGGTTTGAATGCACTGAGAGATTTATAGACAGATCAGGATACCAATGAGGGCGAGGTCATGTGATCATCACCCGGTCTGGGTTCTCCTGCAGTATTTGCTCTGCTTAAGAAGACAATTATGATTTGATGAATTATGAGTTCAAATGCTATAGTTAAAAAAAAAGGGGGACAGTCTTACAGAAACCGGTTGCAGACAAGTTTCTGAGGCATATAACGTTATGTCTAACCACATCAAATTTAAATGAGTTTTAGACAAAAACAAGCAAATGTTTAATAACTTAATGTTTCTTTGTCAGCAAAAATATAAACTTAAGTTGAAAGAAAAGAAAAAGTTTGATGTCAGAAAGATTTTAAAAAAGAAATTATTTTCTATTCAGCAAGGATGCATTAAACTGATCCAAAGCGACAGTAGACTTTTACATTGTTACAAAGAAAATCTATTAATATAATTACTCAATATATGTACATACATTATTTTATTTTATAAATGCTTCTTCTTTGAAATTTCTATTCATCAAAGAATTCTGAGAAAGAAAAAAAAAGGATCACCGTTTCCCAAAAAAAAAAAAAAAAAAAAAAGGCAACATTGAAAATAATAAATGTTTCTTGTGCCGCAAATCAACATATTAAAATTATTTCTGGAGGATCATGTGACACTGAAGACTGGAGTAATGATGCTGAAAATTCAGCTTTGCCTTCACATTTTACATTTTAAAATATATTTAAACAGAAAACAGTTCTTTTAAACTGTAATTTATTATAATATTACTGTTTTATTGTATTTTGTTTATCAAATAAATGCAGCCATTTATTTGCATGAGCATGAGAGACTTCTTTCAAAGACATTTTAAAATCTTACAGACCCCAAACTTTTGAATAGGCCTGTAAAATATTAATGAAAGTGTTATTTTATTGCTATTTCACAATATTGCCATATTTCTAACATAATCACTGAATACTGTAAATATGGTGAGCATTCAGAGTGGCAATTTAATGTACTATACTATGCTTCTGTGTTTTTTTTTTTTTTTGCATTTGACAGATGCGTTTCTCTAAAACAACTTACAATGCACACAATCAAACTCATAACCTTAGGGTTGCTGGTGCCATGATCTACTGCTTGACCTACAGGAATACTGCAGTTTTTTGAGGGGAAAAATTTTATATGTGCTACACATTTTTAAAAACAACCCCCGACCCCAAATCTCAATTTGGGATAGGAATAGTGCTGGAAAATCATCGTGTCAAAGGTCAGTCTGCTGTACACCTCCTGTCGCGCTAATTGAGTTGATTACCTGAACTTGCTCCTCCCAAACTTTGTTAATAAAACATCATAAAAAAGCAAAACTTGCTCAAACAGAAACACATTATGTACAAATCAAAATTACATTGACAGACATATTTCAGCATGAGACATCTGTAAGGACAAAACACTCTTCTAAACTCTGTGCCTCGGTATGTCTGTAACACTCACTCAGGGTGGCACATGGCTCTTCTGACATGTTTGATTTGCTGCCTTCCAACACAGCACTGTGTGTATAAATAACAAAAGTGACTCTCCCGGCACTGCTGTATGGGGAGGAAGGTGAGGATTGCCAGTCCTCGGCTCGTCTCCCAACTGTCTCACCACTGGCAGTTCTGATCACAGAGTGATGACAGCCTATGATTGTCAAAATACGTGTCACTGACTGGCAGCCCCAGCTTTGGCATGTGCTGAAGCTCAATTTTCCCTTTCTTTTTTTATTTTGTCATCTCCCTTTCTGCTTTCTCCGCCATCCATGGGTTTGGTTAACACCAGCCGGATGTGGAAGAAGAAACACACGCAGGTGGGAATTAACTCGGTGTGTGTGTGGAAGAAGTCGCACTCTGTGTCACATGTTCTGGTTGGTGTGTGTGTACGTGTGTGAGGTGACAGGGAACAGCATGGGGACGTGTCAGCCCCGAAGTAGAGACCGTAGTGTCTGCGACAGCTTTCAGATAGAGCTAGATCTACCTCTCCAACTCCAGAGAGCGACGAGAGTGCATGATTGACAACTTGCCTTGTGGTTGTTGTTTTTCAAAGAGTGTCAATAGAACAGCAGCAGACCAACAAGATGTGTATGGGTATGAAAGAGGCCCCAAAAAATAACATTCTGTCATCTTTTAAGGCCCGGTGACACCACAAATGATAATTATAAAGATAACTATAACAATAACTATATTAGCGACCACACCAACACACTATAATGTCCTGTTTATTATAAGCACATGCTGCAGTACTGTCATCTGCTGCTTTAAAGGGTTAGTTCACCCCAAAGTGAAAATAATGTCATTTATTACTCACGCTCATGCCGTTCCACACCGGTAAGTCCTTCTTCGGAACACAAATGAAGATATTTTTGTTGAAATCCAATGGCTCAGTGAACCCTCCATAGACTGCAATGACATTTCCTCTCTCAAGAACCATTAATGTACTAAAAACATATTTAAAATCAGTTCATGTGAGCACAGTGGTTCAATATTAATATTATAAAGTGACAAGAATATTTTTGCTGCACCAAAAAAACCAAAATAACTTATATATTGATGGCCGATTTCAAAACACTGCTTCGGAGCATTATGAATTTTAAATGCTTAAGCTCTTTAAAGCATGATGGATTCTGATTGGCTGTCAATGTTTTATCATCTGGAAAAAAAATCCGTTCCTCTCTGCCATTATTATTATAGTTGTGGTGTGGACTCAATTTAGAATGTATGTTACACTCTAAATGTGACACTGGATCAAAACCAGTCATAAGGGTCAATTTTGTTTGAAATTGAGATTTATACATCATCTTAAACCTGAATAAATAAGCTTTCCATTGATGTTCGGACAATTTTTGGCTGAGATTCAACTATTTGAATCTGGAATGTGAGGGTGCAAAAAAAATCTAAATATTGAGAACATCAAAGTTGTCCTTAGCAATGCATATCCACTCACAAAAATACATTTTTGATATATTTATGGTAGGAAATGTACTAATTATCTTCATGGAACATGATCTTTACTTAAAATCCTAATGATTTTTGGCATAAAAGAAAAATCGATAATTTTGACCTATAAAATGTATTGTTGGCTATTGCTACAAATACACCTGTGTGACTTATGACTGGTTTTGTGGTCCAGGGTCACAAATTTGTAAAATGTAGAATGATCTATATTTATATCTTTTCTATATCTTTATCATTATAGTTATCGTCCTATTTGAAAAATTGTATTGGTCGCTGCAGTTTTCAATTTTCCATGCAGTTACAATGAACATTGACTGAAGGTTTCAAAAGCTTCAAAAAGGACACAGAAACACCATCTGCTTGCTAATCCATTACATATCGAAAACTGCTTTCGTGTCCAAGTTTCTACTCCATTTCAAGTGAGAATACTAATTCAATAGCCAGTTTTGTGAACTATTCATTTATAGCTAAGCTTTTAAAAACTCGTATTTTAACACTTTATAAACGATGAATCACTGTCTGGCCAACTAAGATTTCACTACGAGAGATGAGATAAGGGTTAGAATTGAATAGAATAGCACCGTCAGTATGACTCATGTGATCAATAGAGTGATCAATATGACTCATGCACTGTATTCCAACCAAGTCTTCTGAAGCCATACAACAGCTTTGTGTGATGAAATTAATTATATACTGAAATCTTGACATCCACACTGGGTCTCAAACGAGTCTATCCAATAAATCAGTTGACTGAAAAAAACTGAATGATTTAACGAATCGAGTACAACTCAATGACTCAATGAAAAAGTGACTTACTGTAACAAAACTATGATTTGGATTGACAAAATTGGATAAAAATAGCACCTTTTGGGTTAAACACACACACACACAAAAGAAAGTCATACAGGTTTGGAACGACATGAGGGTGAATAAATGTTGACAGAATTTTCATTTTTGGGTGAATTGTTTCTTTAAAGACGACACACTAGCAAGCTCTGCTGATGTGCCTGAATAATTATTTATATCAATTTCTCCTTCTATTCCTACACTCAGTAAGCTTCAACAATTATTATTTTGAGTTACAATGAATTAGGAATCGTTATGTGCTTCACAGTAGGTGCAAACCCTCAGGAGACCGCACATTGCAAAATCAAAGATAAGACATGTCTTGTAATCGGCCGCCATAGCGTGTTGCAGCTGATACACCCGTCCCATGAGAATCTCGCGAGGGAGATACATTTGATAGGTTGCGTGGTAAAAACAAACCAAAACAGCGCTACTTCCCAAGGTTCGTGTCAAGTCCCACTGACTCGTGTTGTTTGGCAAGGCATGCTTTTAGCGGAGATGATTAGGAAGTTTGAAATGACAGCCACCCGATCTATCTGCTCTTCAACTTTCCTATTTATATAGCCATTCATATTCATGAAGGATGAAGCGCCAGTGCATTTAACGTTATTGCAAAGATGAACTTCACCCTCGCTGGCAGCTGACGGGGAGAGATTACTCTGGCCGACTGACAGTCAAGTGGCAAGCTAGCGTGCTAAATCAGAGTACGGACAGCGTCCATGAAAGCGAGGCTCATCTACAGACTTGTAAAAACGCCTCTTCACTTCACTTTGGGCATTAAGTGGATTGTTTGCCAGATAATACATCTCGTACAGAAGTATACATACGAGCAGGCCTGTTAAAGTAGCGGAGAGAGACGCGCCGCCCGATACCCCTTTAATGGGCTTTGCTGCTTGACGTGCACGGTGTACTGCGGTAAAACTTGCGCGCGGCGATGATGGTAATGTTCTTACGTGTGTTAAGCTTGAGTGTGTGTGAGAAATGTACTCTTCACAAGCAAGAAGGCAGTTAACCTTTAAACAGATGGATAATTCCAAACAGCACTGTAAAATTAATAGACTCTAAACATTGCCGCTCAAAGCAGCCAGCCATGTCATCCCGAGCATTCATACATCATTCCAAGCAAGCATCTGTCTGTGACAGTTATGGGACGTGTGCTTTTGAGGAATAAAAATTGCTAACGGTGAAAATGTTTATGAATCTCAAGTACATGCTGGGCATACCTGAGTGTGAATAAGGCCATCACGGCACTGAGCGATGCTCCGTTCAGATCATGGGGAATGCCGGGAAGAATTCTCAAAGCATGGATGACTCTGTAGATGGGGGAATAGGGTGATTCCTTAGCCAGAAATTAAAAAAGGTCCATATGCATACAAAAATATACGTACGCCACACAATGCATTAGATACAAATATCAAATCAAGTGGCATTAGCAATCATGGTGTTTGCATTCACTACCCTGATAGCACACGTACATCTCGGAGACGTCTATTTGATGTGTGTGTTTACGTCTGGAAGATGTATTTTTTAGAGTGTTTGCTCATCTGCAATACGTCTATAGGACGTATCCTGTCAGATGTCAATTAGACGTTTAGAAGATGTTTATGATTTAGAATGTATGTAAAACTGACATCTTAAAGATGTCTATCAGATGTTTGTAAACAGCAGATGCTTTCCAGATCAAGTGATCTTTAACATCTTGCAGACGTACATGTGCTATCTAGAACTTCATTGGTTGCACAGAATGTTTGTGATTCACTAAAAAGAACAGGCTTGTAATCGAAAATTCTTATTTTGGTCATTCTTCTAAGACTACAATCTGTGATTCTGAAGTACAGTATCCACACCGGTGTGGTGACTGACAGCAAACATTAGATTCATCCGCGCTGAGGAGCCGTGCCGAGGCTCAACGCACGTACAGATAATAATTCGCAAACAACTGCAATTGCAGGTTTCAAACAGAGATGGCAACAAAGAGGCAAAATTATAGACTGTGCTATAATTCTTTAAAATAAATGTCACTTTGTTTAATATTTACTGTGGTTTTGTGTCTTTAATGAGAGAAAATCCTCTCAGCCATGCTCCAAAATGTACCGCAAAACCTTCCCAGAAGAGTAAAGCTGTTATTGCAGCAGAGAAATTAATTCCCATGATTTTAAAATGAAACGTTTAACAAGCACATACGGGTGTAGTCTTCAATTGTCCACATTCTTTTGGCCATATAATGTAGTTCAAATTAATAGGATACTGAAAAACATAGCTGGCGACATTGAACATCCACGGAGGAGAATTATCTTAGGCATCATAAACCTTTATGACCATACCGAGCTGATGTGAGCTGCCTAAAGCATCACTTCTATCCCAGCTTGTCCAAGTAAATTCCACTCAGCACCACTAGCGTGACATTAGCCCATTCCCTGTGAAGCTAACTACCGTTTAACAGATGGACTCCATACACTGCGTCAAACACAACCCCGGGCCAATTTAGTAAGTTAAAGTAATCAATGAGCTCCGTTGGCCCAATATGCAGGATTTCCCCATCGGTTCGGCCTTGTCAACCCTACTGCGGTCAGAGCAGGACCCCCAGCTGCCCCAATAAACCCCTCGGCCTGGCTAATCTTGTTATTACAGCTAAGATAAGGATTAACGCCTCTGCAGGGGAGGCAGCCGCCAATATGACCTCTGATATGCATAATGCATGGATGGACTGATGGATGAGGCCTGTGAAATACCTACAGAGCAGTACTGCTGCATATATTAGCACTGAGCTGGAAAACAGGAATAGTATCTTTGACCTTTGATCGATTGTGCGTGGATGCAACTTGAAAGGTAATGTACTGTTCGTAAAAGCAGGACTCTGGTTTTCTTGCGAAGACATGACTCAAGTACAATTGAGTTTGATTGTCGGTAATAGAATTATGGATCACTCATGATGGGTTCCAATCGTGCATCGGAGTGGTTGCTTTTCTGCTTCCATTCTCACTGGGCTTCCACCAGGTGGTCAAGGTTTTGTTGGTTAGCTTCGCACTGTTAGCCCCTTTTGGTAGATATGATGTGATAGATCTGGTGAGATGATGTGGCTTCTTAGACCGAATAAGGCAGTCGTGTGTTTATTAGTCATGTTTAATCAATCAACGCATTTCAATCTTCTGTTTATTCAGCTACAGCGATATGACACGTGTTATCTTCTTCTGTGGCAGGGCATATTTGGAGTTTCTTCGCAAGAGCGCCCGCATTTACTACTGATCACAGAGCCGTACAGCTCTGACAAGCTGCACATAAAATAATCACAGCCTTTGCCAAATCTCGTGTGGTTATCTTGATAAATCTTGCAGCTTGTCTGGCTATCACCAGACCAAGCTCAATTTAAAATTGAAGATTGGTCTGGGGAGTTTGCCATGTATTTTCTACTGCACAAGAGGTGTGATCAACGAGCATTATTCACGCAATTGGATAGTCCTTCAACCAATCAGATCAACGATCCGGTTGACGTACTTTGCAGAGCGACGCGAAAACTCCAGACAGGTTTAGTTTGTATTGGTTTGTAGCATTGATCAGCGGTTTGCAGAAGCAGCAATGGCACTGAGCGATTTTTGCAGGTTGTGCAAAAAAAAAAATTAAAGTGAGTGGTATTTACACCCAGTCGAGCGATTTGTTTGCTAAACTAAAGAAGTCATTCAGCATCGTCGAGAGGTTAAAAGGAATTGGATTTATGGTCGTGCTTGCCGTCGCTTCTCTATCGTCATCGTGTTATACCCGCCAATAGCGAGCAAGGTCGATAAAGCCAGTCTGTGATTGGTTCCCGCAAAAGTGTAACAGAAGCAGTAGAAATGAATGTACGGGTTTCCAGACTGAGTTGCCGGGCAAAATCAAATCGCCGGCAGATCCGGCTGGGTTTACCCAGTCTATCTTGTAGCCCTACTCAGCAAAATGCATCTTTCCACCACTGATGAACATTCATCACTTCCCATGTATTTTTATGAAATAATGTTGTACAAGCTGTCACTCACCTGAGATCACAGCAACAGCAAACCACAACAATTCAATCACTAACTGATGGTAGAGGTGTAACGGTACATAAAACTCACAGTTCGGTACGTACCTCGGGTTTTGAAGTCACGGTTCGGTACGGTTTTCGGTACAGCAGGTGGAGAAAAAACTAAACATAAAATTGCTTTTTTATTATTAAACAGTGGTTTACTGAACAAATTGTGTTTTTGTCTTTAAATATATTAAATTATAACTAAACGTTTCTTAAGGATAAAAAAAAAAGATCTCTGCTAATGCTATAAACTATGTAGGGAGCCCTAACTTGAACATTATGCTTCTATAATATTAAAGGTTAACAACTGAGCCCATACTATTAGCCTAAATTCAATTGCTTTTTATTTTTAGATAAAATAATAAACACTCAAATAACAAATTGTATGTAAACATGTAAGCTGCACATAAGGCAGTTTTTGCATTATCTTCTAAATGTTTTTACTCCAATTCGTTGTTGAAATATAATAATTTCTACCCAGGGGCTGTCATTTTCACAACAGATTTATTTAAACATACATTAAATAGCCTAATCAGGACATCACTAAAAGGTTAAGAAAAATATAATGATTATATAGGCTAATACAGTGCATAGTATATTAAGCAAAGGAGTTCATTTCTCTAGTGAACTACAGTTACAAACTTTGGACACTGAATGGCTTTTCTGAGGTAAATGCTACATGACATATTGTTTACAAGCTTTCATTGATGTCTTTCCGCAGTTGAAACACTGATTGAGCACAAGATATGACCGTTTCAGTAAGTTGTACTGTATCTTTCAACATACCTTCACATGTTCTTTCAAGTTTATTCTTTAACTAGTATTAGTGGGAAGAGATGATCGCGTTCACTTGCGCTCCGCGCTCGCGCTGCCGGTTGAACTGAGGCGCATGTACACGCCGCATCAAAGCGTATCAAAACTGCATTTTCTGTTTAAACTTTGTGATTTTGTGGACAGAATTTGAAGGATGACACTTTGTTTCTATCGAAAGTAACAAAACGCAGAATTTATTGCGATTATTGGTGGTTAGGCTACAATGTTGCAATGTAATGCTTCGATACACAGGTGCATCGAACCAAAAGCCCTGTACCGAAACGGTTCGGTACGAATACGTGTACCATTACACTCCTAACCGATGGACAAAATTAAGTTTTTTTCTTGTAAGAGAAGCTGTTTCACTTGGATATACATCACAATAAGAAAGAAAAAATTATCGCAACTTCTGTATCATACTGACTTTAATCAAAATTAGTCCAACAGCGCTGATATAGCCTAGTGGTGGTGAGTATTTTACAGTGACTCTTTCTGCATTTTACACCAGTAGGTGGCGACAAGTGACAGCTTTTATGAATGAGTCATCAAATCATTTATTTATTCCATTCATTCAAAACATTGGGTCAGTCAGTAAATCACTCATTTAACTGATTTGTTCAAAAACGCTGAATTTGGAATCGCATACTATTAATATTCCTGTAATAGAAAGATGTAGTCAGAATAGTAAGAGTAGTATGTGCAGTTCTGAATTCAGCAACTGATTCTTACAGAAATTAAAAAAATTGATGTTTTTTATGAGTAAGACATTGAGTCACTTATTCAACCAATTCATTCAGTCACTACTGTTTAATTCTGATTTTTTTTTTTTTTTTTTTAAATCTTCACTATTTAGTTGGTTGAGAAAAATAGTCCAAGTGACTAGAAATATTGTGTCTATAATCTAAGTTACTCAATATTAATTTCTTTTATATTGGGTAAAGAAAATGTGAGTATTATATTATGCAAAATTTAATAATTGTTTTTTATGTTGTCAATTTATTGTACATAGCAAATTATTAAAATGTTACCTCGAAAATATTGACTTTGTATTCAGTTTATCTTTTCTCTACACATTATTTTTAGAGTAATTCTAGATATTTAAACCTAAAGAGAAACATTTTGAATCCAATTGAAATCACTTCAAAAATACATGCAATAAATGCATTGTTATTTTCTCTCTCTCTCTCTCTCTCTCTCAAACTTTCCATGGAACCCTGAGAACTCTCTTCCGGCTGTTTGAAACCTTCTCATATCATTATGTCTTACCAGCGTCCCATTTATTTTAGTTCGTGAAATGGACGTTTGTTGTTTTGGTCCAAAGCCTTTAATGTCATAGCTCAGGCAAGCACTTGGAACTGTGTGTATTTTTGTGGTGGCATCAGCCAATCAGCGCTGTCATTACGTCATTTTTAGCTCAGGTAACAACAACCTGGCAGCAGAACTGAGCAAAGATGGATGATTTCAAATCACATACCGAGCAAGTGCTGTTGAGACTATTGGGAATGCTAATGGTTAGCTTTGACATGGGATTATACTTACATTGTTCCCATTAACCCCAACTTTAGGATTTTTTTATATAGAGCGGCATTTTAAAAAGCAGTCAGTTTATAAAAAAAAAAAAAAAAGAATCAGCTGTGATTGACATTCGAAACTCTGACTTGTCAGATGGTGAGTTCAAACCATGTTAGAAGAAGAAGCGCACAGGTTTTTCCAGAAGGAGAAGCAGGAATAAGGAAGACCACTACAGCTCTCTGGATAAATTTCTTCCCCTCTCCGTCTCTCCTTGTCTCCCCCCACCCTAGTGTCCCCTGTTCTCCGTGGACCACTGACAGCATGCCTGCACAGAAATGCGGCGTTACCTTCAAATTATGCAGGAGCGACTCGTGCTCGTCCGTGGGTTGGCTGCACGCCGCTCGACATGTGTCAGGGCCGCCACGTCTCCGCTGAGCTAATGATGCTACACCGGACAGCCCACTGTCCTTCTGAGCGTGCGTGTGTGAGCCCAGACGTGACATCGTCAGTAGAGACCCTCCATCTGATTAAAACAAAACAAAACCAAACCAAACCAGAAAAAGCAGACGGGGGAAAAAAACACACAGCGCAGACGCGTGTCAGGTTAAGCTGGCAATGGGGTGGACATGCTCGCGTTGTTTGTAAAGGTGGAAGGTGGATTGTGTGGAACACAGTTTTGAGTGTCTGACTTGCAACACAACAGAAAAAACACACACACTGGACATCTTGTAAGGCAGGACATGTGTAAACTTTTCTGGACTGTGTCCGAGAGAAAGAAAAAAAAAAGACTGGACTGAATACAGGATTTTTTTTTTTTTTTTTTTTCAAGAAATCAAAATTGACAATTTTTTTTTTTTTTTTTTTTTGTATTTAATGTCTTCATAATTTTTTTTTTGACAGCCAGCGTCAGTATTTTTGATCATTTTCACAACTTTCATGGCCCCCAGAATATTTTGTTGTATGAATATCTGAAAACACAATAGTCCTATATCAAAAGAAAGAAAAGAGTATCTGCTTTTAAACAAAATAAAACAAGTAAAAGACATTTTATTCTAATTCATGCATTCTTATTTGATCAACACTTGAATGTGGGTAAGTTTCATTTAAAAATTTGAACATTTTGAACAAAAAACTGAGAAAATCATATTTTTTTCAAAGGCATCCGGGTCGGATTCAGAATGATGATCAAAACATTGATAAAGTAGATCGCTTCCAACAACACACCTAAAGCTTCACAGTCCTATACCTCTTCATGGGTATAGGACTTTCATTCGGTAACATTGAATTTTGATTTATATGCTGTTAAATGTTTGATGATTGCATTATTTTACACGTACATAAGCAATGTTTCATTTGTTTCTGCTTCTACTTAGTCTGTGTTTTGATCCAGAAATTCTTTACTCTTTTGGAAGATGCGTAATAGAGCCTCCTTACTATAACAGTAAAAACATGGATTGCCAGAAAATTCCGTCAATGGCAGGGAAGTGTTTGGTCATAAATGACGGAAAATTCAAGTTCCAATTTTTTTTTTAAACTACTCTCTTGTATTTGTAATGTTCAAAAGTCTGACTCATTCTAGTGAATTGGCTTGTTTAGACAATTCAATTTACCTAATAAAATATTTTATTTTTTACTATTCTAATGTGTAGCTGTGAGCTGTTTTAGATCTGGGCCCGTATTCTTAAAGCTTCTAAGAATCCTCTCAGAAACTACCCAGTTTAGCTTAAAAATTTCTATGTAGGAGTTTTAGCTTAAGAGCGATTCGGGACCAATCTGAGAGCAACTCTGAGTGAGGAAAAGACAAGAACTTTCATCTTAGTGAAGAGGTGAGGCTGACCCTGTTGCTAGGTATGACAGTCTATTGAAGACTGTGATTGGTTGGTTGTCCAAGAAGGAAAAAAAAGAGTGTCTTTAAAGGTAACCAGTTATGTCCCCTTTTACAAGATGCAAAATAAGTCTCAGGTGTCCCCAGAATGTGTGAGTTTCAGCTCCAAATACCCAGTGGATTTTTTATTATACCACGTTTTAACTGCCTATTTTTGGGTGGGAGAAAAAAATATGCACCAGGATAAGCTCACACAGCAAATATAACAGATCACGTAGGTATGGCATGTATCTTGTGGACGTTTGCTAACATTCAAGTTTGTTAGCGCGCTGCACGGCTAACGTGGCTAAAGCTACTGTTGGAGAGACTCAATAAGAATGAAGATGCGTTTATGAATTATACAGACTGCAAGCATTTCGTGATTAAAAATGAAAATAACGACATGGCTCTGATCTCCGTGAATAAAGTATGAAACAACGGTAACTTTAGCCACATTTAACAATACGTTTGCAACACATTCAGAAAGACAATTTGCAAACATTGAAAATATATATGAACAGTTGGTATCGATCCATCTTTGAAAATCAACATTTTTGCTAATCTTGTGTTTTGCTGACCTTCGTGTGCAAAGCAGTCTGGTGTAAAATGACTTGCACAGACTGGTGTATGAATTTATCTGGACACATTCCCTTCATAAATCAAATTACACTACTGCATCCTTAGTGGCTCAGATGCCAGGAGTTTATGGAGACTCATGTTTACTATTATAGCTGTTAACAGATCAGTGATAATGTTTACATAGCTGAGATATATCACGAGCTCAGGGAGTGCTGCTTTCCTGCAGAGTTTTGCTCCGTCCCAACTCACCTTCCTTCATGTAGCTTTAGTCATCCTGAAGACATTCAAGTGTGTTTTATCAGGGTTGTAGCTAAACTGTGCAGAACAGCTGCACTTTAGGACGTTACTAGTACACCATTGTCACTTGTGAAAACAAAATGGCGGCGCTGTGGGTGGAAACGTGCAGATTAAGGGGCGATAATATTATTATAAGATCCTCTTCCTACGTCACAAGGGGAGCTCATTTTTTCACATGCTTGCAGAGAAAGGCTTACCAAAACAAAGATACTGGGTTGTCCTTTTTCACATTTTCTGGTTTATTAGATTCACCGGGGACCCGATTATAGCACTTAAACATGGAAAAAGTCAGATAAGTAGGGTCTATTATACAGTAAGCCTTCACTTTGAAATTACAGGCATAATTTTTCCTGTTTTACTGTACTCACACACACACACACATGCACACACATATTATATATATATACAGTATACTGTCAAAAGTTTTGGGACACCTTTTTTTTTGGAACTAAGGGGCCAAGCCCAACCCCTGAAAAACAATCCCCCTCCACCAAACTGTACTCTTGGCACAATGCAGTCAGGCAAGTACCGTTCACCTAGAAACCACCAAACTCAGACTCATCCATCGGATTGCCAGACAGAGAAGCGCGATTCATCACTCCAGAGAACACGTCTCCACTGCTCTAGAATCCAGTGGCTGTGTGCTTTACACCACTGCATTCAACACTTTACATTGCAATTGGTGATGTAAGGCTTGGATGCAGCTGCTCAGCCATGGAAAACCATTCCATGAAGCTCTCTATGCACTGTTCTTGAGCTAATCTGAAGGCCACACGAAGTTTGGAGGTCTGTAGCTATTGACTCTGCAGAAAGTTGGTCTGTGCGCCTCTGCATGCGCTGACTCCGCTCTGTGATTTTACATGGCCTACCATTTTTTTGGCTGAGTTGCTGTTGTTCCCATTTGCTTCCACTTTGTTATGATACCACTAACAGTTGACCATGGAATATTTAGTAGTGAAGAAATTTCATGAATGGACTTATTGCACAGGTGGCAACCTATCACGTTACCATGCTTGAATTCACTGAGCTCCTGAGACCCATTCTTTCACAAATCAGTCTGCATGCCTAGGTGCTTCATTTTATACACCTGTGGCCATGGAAGTGATTGGAACACCTGAATTCAATGATTTGGAGGGGTGTCCCAATACATTTGGCAATATAGTGTATATATATATCTTTATTTTTTATTTACCATGCTGTTAATGTATTTGATAGGAAATGAACAGCAACACAGTAAGAGGTTCTGAAAGTGCTGTAATTGTCTGATCACTTTGTTTATAGAAGGTTGTGACAGACCCAAATCATCACTGCTGCATATTTGCATATTTCCAGTTGCCAAATATGTTAATGTAGTTAATGTAGTGATTACTTCCATTTCTGGCACTATGGTATTGCTGTGCTGTGTCAGAGATGTTAGCGTGTCTCTAATAAGATTGGTCACAAACATGATCCTTGCACAATCTAATGTGTAATCTAATTGTCACTAGGAGCAACTCTTTGCACTAAAGGCCCGTACACACCGGGACGAATATCGCACGCGTTTATCGTCAGCGTTTTTCGAGACGTTTTTTGTGTTCACACCCAAGCGATTTTCACCGGCGATGTGCCGAGTGAAAGTGCAAATTCACTCCCTGACAGTATGTGGCGCTTGTGCTTAACGGTAGTGCAAATAAACATATGATATTAATAAAGTTAAAGAAGATTTAAAAAATACATATATAAAATGGCATACATACATACATAAATATATAGTGCAAGTGAACGGTAGTGTAAATAAACATATTTATGAAACAGACATTCTCAACTATATTTCTTGAATGTAAAAGGAAAAAAAAAAGGAAAAATACAGAAAAAATACTGTGGCAGAGCACCCATAGTGTGCGTCTCAATCAGCTCTCTACTTCACTAGTCAGGGAACTGATCAGGGATTCGGCCACATTCATTTATATGGTATACTGATACACGACCTAGGAAGCTAGGGAGCTGTTTGAGACGCAGGGATAGTTTGTAGGGGTCTTCCTCGTCTACTTACTTTCTCTTCGTCGTCTTGTGTGCTCGGCTCGTGCTTGAGCGTCACCAAGTCGTGTTTTACTGTAACTTCAGCAGCTCCAGGCACGTGAACAAAAGCGCCAATCTCATTGGTCGGCCAGTTTTTAACGCGGCGCGTCAAACCAAAAAAACGAACCCGAGGCGTTTTTTTAAAAATGACGCTTTTACGCCTCGCGTTTTTCGCGTCGGTGTGCACACTCACATTGGCGCCCGTTGTTTAGTCACGAGGCGTTAAACGTCGGCGAAAATCGCGCGCGATATTCGTCCCGGTGTGAACAGGCCTTAAGATTTTTCATGAATACTGATTTTTAACATTTTTACATAAGTTAAATGCTAATATTTAGTTGAATGTTTTATTGTTTTTAAGTTAGTGTAAATTTATTGTCATCCAAATCCAATTTTATTCAAAATGCTTGTTTAGAGAAAGAAAAATGCACTACCTTTTTTAAGTTTGGGGTCAGAAAGAAAAATACAGTAAAAATACTCTAATTTTAAAATTTAAATGAACTTTTTCTATTTTGATATATTTTAAAATTACACACACTTGACTGCTTAGCTACTTTAATTTATAATTAGCTTGTAGCTTGCCATACTACAGTTTGAAAGTACATTCCCACATTGAAAACATAGTAGAGATATTTGTTGTAGAGTTACTTTTACTAAATCAAAGGTGCAAACATGACAAGTCATTTCAGCAATAATACCCATCTGTCATTTAAGTCTTTCAGTTGTTGATGAATACTGTGTAGTAAAGTAAAGAGAAGAAACACTTTTCACTTGCTGTACCTGTAAAGCGCGAAGATAAACAAATGTGTTAAGCCAGTCTAAAGCCTTTGAGAGGAAACTCAGCTGAATCTGAAAGAACAATCACAGAAACGCAACAACAAAGTCAGTTACTTTCTCTCAGCTGCTTGGGCCGTCAGGGAGTAAGAATACACATTTTTCAGCAACGAATAATGGCACAGAAGCATATTTGTGCTCATTAATTCACACAGATCTTTCTCGTTCCCTGCCTTCTTTTTCTCACTCTCACTCGCTGACTTTTCCCTACATCAATTTAATCTGAAATTGCATACAAATCCCACAGCAACATTTGTAGAAGCTTGTGTCTCACAAAGCAGTCTTGCATAGATTCAAAATTCAATCATTCACTGTTGAGTGAATGGCAAAAAAATAAATAAAATCACTTCCAGCTGCATTCAGACATCTTAATAGGTCAGAAATTGTAAGAAAGTCTTTTAAGTCTTAAAATCTGTAACAGGATGAAACAGTCCTCAGAATGATACAGTCACTATGGGTCATTATAAAATATTTTAATATAATTTAATATAAATAATTTCAATACAATCAATTACCATTTTCTAAGGTGGTGTCAATATTATCTGAAAATGCTTACCTCTTACCTCAAACTATAATCAATCAATTATAACATTAAAGGTGTCATCGAACGTTTTTTTTTACAAGATGTAATATAAGTCTAAGGTGTTCCCTGAATGTGTCTGTGAAGTTTCAGCTCAAAATACCCCATAGATTTTTTTAAATTAATTTTTTTAACTTCCTATTTTGGGGCATCATTAAATATGAGCCGATTTATGCTGTGCGGCCCCTTTAAATCTCATGCTCTCCGCCCACGGAGCTCGCGCTTGCCTTAAACAGCATAAACAAAGTTTACACAGCTAATATAACCCTCAAATGGATCTTTACAAAGTGTTCGTTATGTATGCGGCGGATTATGTGAGTATTGTATACTGTTACATTGTTTACATTTGATTCTGAATCAATTTGAGGCTGTGCTCTGTGGCTAACGGCTAATGCTACACTGTTGGAGTGATTTATAAAGAATGAAGTTGTGTTTATGCATTATACAGACTGCAAGTGTTTAAAAATGAAAATAGCGACGGCTCTCTTGTCTCCGTGAATACAGTAAGAAACGATGGTAACTTTAACCACATTTAACAGTACATTAGCAACATGCTAACGAAACATTTAGAAAGACAATTTACAAATATCACTAAAAATATCATGATATCATGGATCATGTCAGTTATTATTGCTCCATCTGCCATTTTTCGCTGTTGTCCTTGCTTGCTTACCTAGTCTGATGATTCAGCTTGGCACAGATCCAGACGTTACTGGCTGCCCTTGTCTAATGCCTTTCATAATGTTGGGAACATGGGCTGGCATATGCAAATATTGGGGGCGTACACCCCGACTGTTACGTAACAGTCGGTGTTATGTTGAGATTCGCCTGTTCTTTGGAGGTCTTTTAAACAAATGAAATTTATATAAGAAGGAGGAAACAATGGAGTTTGAGACTCACTGTATGTCATTTCCATGTACTGAACTCTTGTTATTTAACTATGCCAAGACAAATTAAATTTTTCATTCGAGGGCACCTTTAAATGAAAATCTTTCACACAAACATTAAACAAAGCACCAATGAGATGTTTAAATGATAATCTATCTAAAAATCTATTTAAAATCAATCAAATTAACAACTTTTTCAACAATAAAGGTGTAGAAAATCACCATGTATAAATTTGAACAGCATTTTTTCATATCTGAACATTGAAAAATTATTGAAAAATAAACACAAAATGATTTGTCGTGTAAAAGTAACAAAAGTAATGAAGGGCCACTTGACAAATGTAAAACAAAGATCAAAAAAATAGGCTAATATGGCTGCATTTTTATTACATGGTTCAACTGATCCAATCAGGGCGTAACTTTGTTTTAAAAAGTGGGTGGGACACGAATGTGTATGTGTGTATGTGTGTGTGTGTGTGGGTGGTGGGGGTGGGGGGGTGTATTGTATTATTACAATAATAATAATAATATGATATTACAATTAATATGATAGTTTCTTCCTTACATCTGCTATAATACAATATGTCATTAGTCTCAAGAGGATGTACATTAGTTAATAAATATGTGGATCCACTTTTGATAATAGATTGTCCTGGACTAGTGGCAGCATTTTCATTTAGCGTACACGAGGTTCTGGGTTCTAATCCAACCATGTGTATATATATATATATATATATATATATATATATATATATATATATATATTTTTTTTTTTTTTTTTCTCATTAAAACCAAAGGTGTTCATCAGTGATTGTATATCAAGAGCAGAGACACGTTTATGTGTAATTTGTTTTGTGAGTTCAACGGAACGAATAGAGAGTCTCTGCAACAGTTAAGCGATAGATTGAAGCACTCGTCCGTGTAAAGAGAGCGCAGTGTGCACGAGCGCCAAGAGAACACTGTTGCACCTCTGATAACAGTGACAACGAGCACTCAACATGATTTCAAAAACAACACATCCCAGCACCAGATCACCTATTATTAACACAAATTGATAACCAACTAGAGGTGTTTCTTTTGTATTAGATGTCTGTGCCGTGAGATGTTTCAAAAAGTGGTGGGGATATGTCCCACCCGTCCCACCTGCAAATTCCGCCTATGGATCCAATCCTCCCAGATCACATATGACCCATGAACGTGTAAGCAGGAAAAAAGCACATGGATTCCAATATTCTCAGATCAGTTTCAGGCCTCATTCATATGTGGAAATAAATCTGATATGAATGGGATGCGTGTATTTCCGTCTGTCATGTTAGCTGACAGATCAAATATAGAGTGCCCCAGGGATGACGCGCTTTTGTAGGCCAACCCGGAAGTTAGCGGTGCGCGGGTTCCCTCGACTGAAAGCCTATTCATTTTTCCCATAGACTTTTGGAAAATCACAGAAAATAAGCTCTGTGTTTAACAAAGGGTTATGACACTTACACGTTTTGTCTATCAAGATAATCTTTACAAGTTAACACAATATTTATAGATTTTGAAGCCTAAATAAAGTCGTCAGATATAAAAGGCTAACAGTAGGCTATAAACGGACTACAGCACACCATGGTCGCGGATCAACGTCGTCACTACCAAGCTTCCTCAAACTGTATTTAAAAAACAACTTTATTTACAAACATGCTCACTGATTATGATATTATGATCTGCGCTGTGTATGAATACTTATCCACTTTTTCATGAGAAATTCCGCCGAAGGAAGTAGTCCCTTTTAGCAATTTGTTAGCAACCACCGATTTTAAGACACAGTAAAAGTTTAAAAAAATCACAAGTGGGTTATAACTGGTGTGTTTTATGTCATAGATCAAAACGTGAAAGTATTTAGAGGCTTTGTTAACCACAGACCTTATTTCAGGCGATTTAGCAAAAACCCATTCAAAAAACCCATAGACTTTACGGCGTTGGAACCGGAAATCCTAAAATGCTAACTCGCTTCCGGGTTTTGCCTACAAAAACGCGTCATCCCTGGGGCACTCTATTCCCATCAATGCGAGTCGTACGTCATTGAAAAAGCGATGGTGGTGGATGACGTCAACTGCGATCACATGACTCTTTTTTTCAAATGGCTAAAAATCTATTTAAAATCAATCAAATTAACAACTTTTTCAACAATAAAGGTGTAGAAAATCACCATGTATAAATTTGAATTTAAATCTGAACATTGAAAAATTATTGAAAAATAAACAAACGCAAAATGATTTGCATTTGTCATGTGTAAAAGTAATAAAAGTAACAAAGGGCCACTTGACAAATGTAAAACAGATCGGATATTCCCATCAATACGAGGCGTACGTCATTGAAAAAGCGATGGTGGTGGATGACATCAACCGCGATCACATGACTCTTTTTTTTAAATGGCGCAATGGAGGACGAAGGCTCAACCCAGTGGAGTCATGCTGAAATTTTATGTCATGAGCGTGGGGTGAAGAGACAAAGCAAACAAAAATACAGTGTTGTTACAGAAAACTTTAAAGATGGTGCTTCTGTTGCAGATTGTTTTTATTTCCTTTTCGGCCTAAGCTTTTCCGGGTCAGTACTTGGGTTGTTTCGCCAAGCATATAGTGTAAATGCAGATATCGGATATTGGTCACTTTTAAAAGAAGATGTAAGCTGGTTGTCAAAAACCAATTGGATATAGTCAACAAATCAGAATTGGGCATCAAGACCTGCAGTGTAAAAATATTTTTTTTAAAAACTGATTTCTCTCCTTAGATATCCAGCAGTTTCTCTACATTTTGCCTGTGTAGAAAGCGTGTGCCTGACTAAGCTGGACTTGTTCTTCTTCCCATCATACCCAACTTGACATATCCTGTGCAACATTGGACTTAACTCTCTTAACCTCTACATAAAGAAGCCAGAGAAGTTTCCGGCCGGGTTACGGTGCCACTCCCCACGGCTTTGCATTCAAGTGCAATACAGCGTCTGAGCGGATTGAGCTGAAATGTAGCTGGTCGTCTCTGCTCTGCGTGAGTGATGAGCAGTAGAATAGACAGGCTGTCACAGCACACCTGTAGGCCTGGCAGCCGAGTCCATCACCGGGCTGAGCCTTCACAGAGATTAAAAACACTGCATCCATTAGGCCCCATGTCAGCCGTCATTATTCTATAAAGAAGCGATTTTGTCACATCTCCATTCTTCAGGCCGCTATCCGCACGCAGATGAATAAGTGGGACGTTCCATCTCCAAACACGGCTCACTTTTGACAGGAACACAACCATTTGTGACGCCGTCTCCCCAACACTTCACACATCCGTTGGGAAGGAAGCATCAAATAAGTCTTAATGCAATGATCCCGCAGTCCATCACCTGATGGGACTCAAAGTTTTCCAGCCATATTTATTCTCGGAAATGTATGTTTCGTCCTAGAGCTGCCAATCAAACGGGCTCACAATTTATTCTGCCGTGTGCATTTATCTGACAGCCCTTTGTTTTCTACAGTGTTCAACTGTGATTCAATTTTACACATTCTGCCTTGTAGTTTGACAGCTGTCGTTTGACAGGAACACAGGCCTCATTGCGGACAGCTTAAGAATAACAAATTCAGTCTAGAAATAGTCAGCGCAGAGGGTGTCAAATGAGTTTTTAAAGGCTTAAAACATTTAAAATTGATGCAAGGAACACTTTAAGTTGTCACTGTTGGTGCATTTCAAGCTGAATGTGTTTTTTAAGGTTGAGTATTTGACTCAAGGAAGCCAGGTTTTGGGGTTAAGGTGAACGCAATAATGAATACTCTTTCATCATTTACTCGCTCTCATGTCATCCGTTTTATGTTTCATCTATGGAACGCAAATGAAGCCATTTGGCATAAGGGTTTATGAAATGATTGGTGACAGTGACTAAAACATTCTGATAACCATCTCAATTTGTGTTCTACAGAGACTGAAAGTCTTTTGGAAAGCAAATTATGACACTTTTTCTTTTCTTTTTTTCAATATACCAATGAATGTTTTTGGACAAAAAAAAAAAAAAACTGTCCACTTAGATGGATGTTGGCTAAAAGTTGATTTTTTTTCCATTTTATATTCAAAAATACTGTCATTCACAGCCCACAATGTGTCATTCTCCAGATTTCATTATATTCAATCTTATTCCTCTCAGGAGAAAGTGTGCAATTTGATAGGGAACTTTTAAATTACGATGAGGTCTCACAGCTTTGCCTTTTGAAAATGACAAATTGTAACCAGTTAAAATTCATCATAGTCCTATCATCAATGAATTCTTTTGTGTGGCATCATATTTATGCTTCACCGTCTGTTTGTGAGATTGAGCAGCAAAGAAACAGACTGAGATTATTTATTTCCTGTTTGCTTGGAGTGAAATAATAAAACATAAGAGAAGGTTAAGCTGATGAATTCACAGTGATGAGTTGCATCAGTAATGACACTGATGTTTGACGTGCAAAGACTTATTCAAAATTATGCTTTCTTTCAACCCTTTGTCCTGTCCTTAAAACATCTTAGTATTTTAGACAGGTAAGCGAAAGTGGAGATCTGTTTTGACGATCAATCAATCAATCAATCAATCATCACCATGGTCAATGGAATTAAGAATTTCATTCTAAATGCATACTTTCACAAACAGAAATGTATTGCTATCGTGATTAATGTTGTACTTGCAGCGACATGCTTGTTTACTGCTAAAAATGTTTCTGCCTTACACACAAAGTTGCAGGGCATTCAAAACCTCAGTGTTTATGTTCCGTCTTCAACATTGTCTCACCTTTGTGTTTTTCCAGAGCTTTAAGACGCAAATGTACGCTTTGAAACCTTTTGTTTTCTCATAGCATGTGAAATCTGCGCATAGGCAGCAAGACACTTCTTTGAGAGAGACCTGGCACGACCGCTTTATCATCATGTGCGTCGGGACCCCAGATGTGGAAGGAAATGGAAGGCTTAATTTTATAATACACTTAAATCTGTTCCATACTCAAAAGGTTTGATTTCAATAACAATAATGCTTTCAGGTTATTATATTGAGGATGTTCCAACATGTGGAAAAGTTCTGCCAAAACCATGACTTGAATGAATTAATAGTTGTAAATCTACTCCAGAACATATTCAAGCCTAAACTTGCTTCCTTCATGTGTAAAAATAATTCTCTAGATGACAAATTTGACTATTTATGCAAAAGTAGTTGGTTACTTTTGGATTTATATGGCTTAATATTTCTGATCGTTTGCACAGATATGCTGCCTTCCGAATGAAAATGAAAAAGAATTACAGTAATTGAGGAAAGCAAAACTAGCAGATGGAGGCTCAGAATATTCAGTATGGGACCACTGGGAAATCAAAACATGCCAATTTGAGTGAGAGGATACTCTCAAATAGGGCAACTAACAAGGGGTTTGATACTGCAACTCCCTAAAGCGGCTTCAAATGGAGATTGAGATTATTGTGCAAACACTGCATATTTCAGTCCTTTCCCCTTCTTGTTTCGTTTCCCCTCAAGCCCCCTGTGTCCACACGTATAATCACTCAGTAATTGAGCTGAAAAGAGTAAATCTTTGATTCCCACTAGAAATTGGGCATTTATTTCTAAGTCTGAAAACCCCGTGAAATGCTTGGAGAGTGCTTGTGAGAACAGGAGAGAGGGAAAAAAAATATGCAAATCTGCTTAAACTGCGTCTATCTGCCGATGTTTCACTCTGCTCTGCAGGTACTCACAATGTCGCAGTTGTCATGATTGCTGTAATTTACATAGAATACGTACAGGGACTGCACTAAGATCCAACAAAAAAAAAAAAAAAGGAGGTAGAGCTGGATCAATGCTACAGAATCGGTCCTGAGAAGCCAGATATACAGGCTTTACGGAAAAGCGTTAAATCCACAAGTTTTTTTTTGCCCATTTTGGCTCCAGCGAGAGAGTTTCCTGTTTACTGGCAGGTTTTGCGTCTGGAAACATCTCTCATTTACATACAGCAAGAAAAGGTGCTGCATTCAAACAATCACAAAAGCAAACACGGACAAGGAACTTCAGAATATTTCGACTCTGAAGTAAGCTAAGATGCACTATCTCAAGTTAATTGCTGATTGTAGGAAAAGAGAAAAACACATGAATGACCAAATGGAGAACAACATTAATCAAGAAATGCTTCAGTTTTTATTTTACAATTAAGGGACAAAAACATTTTTTTTTCTTTTTTAATTAAGGGAATTGATGGGACTTTTCACAATGGCATGATAAAACATTGAAATGTACTGTATTTCATGTTTTGCATTGCTTGGTTCCCTCTCATACGCCATGCATCAACATCGATGCAACTCCTTCAGTCAATTCGTATTTACCACATCAGAGAACTTTGTTCAACTAAAGGATGAATCGTGGTTCTACAGCACATATACTGCATATACATCTCTGTACATATTATTTCCTTTTTGTTAACTATATATAAAATGACAATATAAAAGAATGCACACCATACAAACAATGTTGAGCTGCGGCAATTGGCAAGATATGATGATGGAAATTTACACATCTTCGCTGATCATTTAAATATATGTGCTGTATATAAGATTTCAATGAAGTCTTTACAGGTTGAAACCAAAGCGAAACCATAGAAAGAGAAATAGTGGTACCAAAGCATACGTTTCAAATTGCTACTGTATAAAATGATACTTAAAACAAAAAAACAATGATTATTAAAAACAAAGAAATGCCTTTGAAAAACCAAAGTGTATAATCATAGGCAGCCTGTCAAAATCTTCAATATCCTTCAAGGTTTAGAAGACTCAACAAAATCTACAATTCATTGTTTTCACTTCAAAGGGTTGCAGTTTGATTTATGTCAAGCCAATATCTGAAAATCTGAGCTCAAATTAACAAAATAGCTCTGTCTCATTTTATACATATTCTCATAACATTCAACACTACAGAGTGCTTTAATGAAGTCAGTCTTTTGATGTATAGTAAGTGTACAACGCAACTCATTCTATTCAGAAGTTCTTTTGCCATTTTCTTTTAGACCATGCCCATGGATACCATGTTTGTTTCATTTCCAATTCAACAGAGTACAAATTGTAAATTCTGTTTGAATATGAAGTCACTCAGAGAGAGAGAAAAAAACGAAAAAAAAAAAAAAAAAAAAAAATGCACATAACCGACACATATCAGATAAATACAGTACAAAGCAAGAAAGAAATCAAGAGACTGAAAAACGAGGGAAGAAAAAACAAAACAACGAAACAGATCATGGTCCAATCAGGCAGTTTCACGACAGAAGTTGGACTGATTTTGAAGGCTCAGTTCAGGCGCAGTGCAGTACAGTGATGTAGTGCAATGATTCTCAATCCAGTCACTTCACTGCCACCAGCCTGCTTTCCTTAGGCTTTTTCTAACTTTTCCAGCTCAGTAACAAAGATCAGATGGTCCTCCGGTGACTTTCCATGCGTTTTGCTGAGGTGCAGTTTCACTGCGTGCTTGCTGACAAAAGTCCTATTGCACAGTTTGCACTGAAATATGGAATTAGAGTCCTCATCAGTCAAGCCAAGGGCACTGAATGTCTTGTCTGTGATCATTTTTGTGACTGCTTGCTGGTCTCTTATGAGGTCTATTGATAACTTTGAGAGGTCTTTCAAGCTAAAGCCCAAGTGGGACTCTAAGTGGTTAATGTATGTGGAGGGAGTTCTGAACTGGGAGGCACAATCACTACACAGGAACAGTGGCTGGCCCGAGTCTATGTTCTTCAGAAACTTGGTTCCACCTGTCCGCCTGAGTTGGTACTTGACGTTTGCCAACCAGTGGGAGATGGTGGTCATGGAGAGACCTGTAAACTTACAAATATGTACACGCTCCTGAGGACCTAGGTCTGTAATGATGTACTTTCCGTCAGTGGTTTCTCGAAGGCTGGACGCAAACTGAGCCTGAAGAATCAACAGATGCTGAGGGTTCCAGTTTGATTGCCTGCCTTTCCTCTTCTGAACGGGTGAAAGATCCTCCAGCCCATCCTCAAAAGCACAGCCATCTGCATCGGACTTTTCGGATATAGAGGAAGGGGTTGACGACTTTGGCGTCAGGCGACCTGTGAGGTTCTTCACCATGTCAGAGATGTCCATTAGGGCATTCTCTCGAAGAGGAGATGAGACTGATTCAGACAACGTTGACAAGATGGGTCGGGTGCTGTTTGTGATGCTGCTGTTGCTGATAACCATGGATGAACAGTTGTTTATGGGCCCATTGCCACTTTTGGACTTCGTCAAGTCCATGGGCTGATCGTCGTCATTGTCATAATATCTGTTGATGGACTCGACTTGCTTGACCTGAGCGGGATTGTACATGGGCTTTTCAATCATGTTGTTGCTGATCTTGTACAGCATTGCTAGCGGGTCCAGGAGTGGACTGACTGTTTTGGAGGCCTTACCCAAATGAGTGTTCATGATAGACTGCAATGCACTGAGAGGGTTGACTAAAGGCTGCTCTGGTGAGTGGTCAGTGATGATTCCTAAATTATCGCAACCATTGCTGACTTGTGTTTTGTGGACATCCGTTCCGTTTTTTACAGGATTATCTGCATGGCTTTCCTTGTATTCTCCTTCCCGAACCGAAATGTGGTCTAGGTCTTTATCTACCATTCCATTCTTTGTTGGCTTGCTAAGATCTCCTGGTCTTTGAAGGTCCTTACGGTCTTTGAGGACAGGAGAGGGTAATTCAGCAGTGAGATGTTTGGAAACACGTTCAGTTGATTTTTCATCCCTGTCTTTCTTTGAAGGGATTTTTCCTGTTACTTTCTCCACTAACTCTTCCATTGCTAGAACATTGCTTTTATGGTTTGGAGGTGGTGATGGGCTGCTTGGAGAATGGATCAGAGTGCTGGAGTCAGAGGTCAAAGATTTCAAGCTGCTGGCGTTGAATGTTGGTTGAATCTGGACACTCTGGACAGCAGGTATAGATTGTTTCACAGATCCTTGGAGCTGGTAAGCGGCATGAATGCTGGGATATCCACCCCAAGTGGGCGTACCAGTCTGAGCCTTACTGATTGCACTGGAGACTGTATTTTCTAATGATTTGAGAATATCTAGTCCACCTTTAGGAGACTCTTCAAGATCCTCTTCTCTTAGATATTTGTAATGGCTGGTTTTGTCCGTTTTTTCCACCTTCTCAACAGGATCCTCTTTCTCTTGCTTAATTTTTTTCTCCTCAGGTTCTTCCACTTTCTCCTCCTCCAGCTCCTTTCTTTCATCCATGGTGGATGGGTGTATTGGTGAATCAGGCTGGGACTTGATAGTGGGAGCTGGTAAACGTGTTGTTGTAGGTGGAAGAGGAATGGATTGGATTTTCTCTTCCACCACAGGGTCAAACACTAATTGCTTTCCCTTTTTAGAGGCGGAGTTTGTGACTTTGAGAAAATGTCCAGTCACCATCATATGGGCTGTCAACTGCTGCAAGGTGTCATGGGAACTCCCACACTCCATACACTTAAGAATTTGAGCTTTTCGGGCCTCAAACTGCCAGGTATAACTTGCACCATTTTGGTAGCCATAACGGTTATTAGCTGTGACATATGGGTTGGAAATCTTCTGATCTTTGGTGGGCGCAGTCTCTGCCAATGGAATGCCAGGGGTGCTGGAGATCGACTCAGGTGAGCAAGGAGACATCAGGTCTTGGAACGCTCGCTTTTTGGTGGAGGGCACCAGCTTTGAGGCAAGAGCTGGCATTGGTTCTTTGAGAGGCACTTTCTGGTAGTGTTTAGTTTTGATCATGTGGACACTCAAGTCCTGTAGGGATTCAAATGAGTGGCCACAATACATGCATTTCAGGACTTTCTGAGCATCTTCTTTGCCCTCCATCTCCATTAAGGATCGCTTCCGTGGCTTGGACCATTTCTTTCCCCTGTCCTCCTCCTTGTCCTTGTTATCATCACGGTAATGGCCCGTTTCATTCATGTGCACCGTGAGACCTACAAGCGTGTCGTAGGCTGCACTACAGTCCTTGCATCTGAACTTACTGGCACCCGTAAACACAGGCCCATACAGCTTATTGTTTTGCCGGTACAGCTGCACTGTGCTGAAGAGACTTGGTTCAGGCATGAGGTGGTAGGGCGTATGCTGTAAGGTTTTAGCAAGTGCTGCTTGGTGCCAGTCATATGCAACACCCCCACTGTTAGCACCATTGATGTTTCCATTGTTGGCATTGTTTAATGTGGTGGCTTTTGTAGAATTGCTGCTCGGCGTCACATTTGCCTTTGTGCTAGCGCTAGCATTGCTGCTGCTGCTAGCTCCGCTGCTTGTAATATTACTTGCATGGCTGTTCACAACGCTGTTGTTCCCCTTGTGGCTGCTTGGAGTACTGTTAGTGCTACTAGCACTAACCTGCTTGCTTTTCATAATGTCCTTTGTGATACTCGACCAGGAAGCATCTGAAATCAGGTTTGCATAGACGGCTTTCATCTGCGCCAGGCTGTCCTGCAATGATAGTCCGGCATCTGTCTCCATGTCTTCAACTTCCTCTTTATCCTGGCCCTCCTTGGAGGAGGTGCTTTTGAAGTCAGCCAGGTGATCGCTGGTGTCGCTGAGGGGTGAGCCGTACCCAGCGTCTGGGTTGGTGCCATTGCTGAGTGGAGAATTCTGGTAGCTCAGCTGTTCACGCCCATCGTCTTCTTCATTGCACAGGTACTCTGCGTCCTGACCGTCTAAGGAGAGCCCGTCGTCCTGCAGGTGCTCCTCATCGATCTTAGCTGCCTTAAGCTCGTCCTCCGGCACATAGGCTGAGAAAACAAAACAGAGGGGAGGGAAGAAAAAAAAGAGATGAGACAAGAGCCCCCAAAAAGTGCATCTCTAACATGGATTGTTGAATAAGTAAATTCACTTTTACATTTTTTTTTTTTCTTCAAACAAAATAGGTGTGGGAAAATGTATCATTGCATGTGTGTGTGTATGCATGCCTACATAATGATCCTAAAGAGATTTTTTTGTCAATAGTCCTGGCAGAGGACACAGGTTTGCAATTATAAAGTGGCAAACATCCATATCTTGACTATGATAGATAGCCCCCTTCACTGCTGAGACTAACAAAGCTATCCTGTGTAACAGCTCAGCAAGGGTAAAGAGGGCAGAGTAGAGTCCTCTAAAGAAAAAAAAAAAAAAGTATCTAGAAAAAATAAATAAATCTTTAAAACAAATGAACATACTAAAAAGAAACATGGTAATGTCCTGGAATTAAAAACTGTACACTATTATAAATAATGTAATGAAAGCAAAGGATATTATTTCAAAATTTTAAAAAATATGCATTCATTTACAATCAATACTACAAAATTACCCCAACTCCCCACCCCTTTGTTTACAATAAAATTACACCATATAGACTACTCTCTTGCTCTTTCTTGTCCTCCTTTTCCCTGTAGTTAGAGGGCACAGACTGTGTGTGACATTGATCCAGTTCTCTCATGCACTAGCCAAGCTAGACTCCTCTGAGTGTGAGATTGCGTCTGAGTTATTGCCAGGGATGCAGCGCGGGGTGCAGCTTGCCTCAATGCTGTTGGCAGAGGCGATGGAAGTTCTCGCAGCGAGTCATGCTAAAATGCAAGAGGAAATGGCATGTCATGTTGTCATGGTCCATGCTGTACTAACTCTCAGGGAGTCAAGAGTGTGTGCAGCCACAGGAGAAAAATAGAGAGTGAGATAAAAGACAAGAGGATACATAACCAACTTTAGTGCACCTTCCTTCTAGTGATAGATATACTGTATTCCAACAATATTTCAGCATTGACCGATAACCATGTCTGCTTGGGCGATTAGCAGGATTTGTTTTTGTGTCCGTTCCAAATTTGTCAAGATTTTTTGTTTGCAAATGAGTGTTTCATTTTTGCAATTTTGAGTCCAATTTATGTTCTAGGTTAAGAAGCAAAAAACAATGCCCAAATAATTAAATAGAGATGCAGGGTTAAAATGTGGATTAAAAAGATAGCTCATCCAAAAATTAAAAAATCTTTAAAATCATCTACTCAATTTCTTACCATCATGTTTCTTTAAACCTGTATGACTTTGCTGTAGAACGCAAAAGATGATATTTTGAAAATTCCTTTTTTTTTTTTACCCATGCAATGAAAATGGTCCAGCTTTGTTTTGGAGCCCACTGACTTTCAATATTTGGACAACAACAGTTCTCATTCTTCAAAATATCTTCTTTTGTGTAAGTCACATAGGTCTGGAACAACATGAAGTTGAGTAAATGATGAAAGAATTGCCATTTTTGGGTGAACCATCCTTTTAAGAACATAAATAGTGTCATTTTTTCGATTTCATGTTGATTTTAAATTGCTTTATATGTATATCAGTACTATATCAGCCACCCTGGTCTCTAAACCAGGATGTCTTCCTCCCTTGTTGATATTTTGACCAAAAAAGTCCCAGGGGATTGATAAGAACCAGTTAATGCACTGATTTTTTAGCAAAAACAGCATCGGGCCACAAGTGCGTGTTTCAGAAATACACATTCATGCTTATTTGTGAAAACACGGCTCTTTTTTGCTCTGCGTATTACTGCTAAGTGCACATTTATTTCTCAAGGTAAAAAGAGGATACTGAAAAATGTTGCCTACGCCACACACTAGAAAATGCTTATTTTCCTCAGCTAAATGTGTGGTAATAAGATGTACTGTCAGATGTATTACATGGGGGAAAGGAACAGAACAATAATGTTCACAAATGTAAGGTTTCATGTTTCAGCCACAAAAAGCTCCTTCACTCTATTGTGTGCCGACAGAGCTATGACAGAAAAAAACGGAGTGATAGCCCACTGTCGGCACCCACAGCTGCAAGACAAAAAGAGGGAGAGAGAGAGGGAGAGACAGAATGCTACTCGTTTAATTCGCTTAATGAAAAGAGAATAAAGGTCCATGAGACCAAGTGCTTAATGAGGAGCGGTAGGATTAAATTCCTGTTTCATCAGCTGGTTTCGATCTGCAGTGGGAGATAAACAAAATGAGCTCTCCGTCATCGAAACACATCAAAGTACCTCTTTCGAGCGTGCTTGTGTGTGCGCGTGTGCGCGCGCACGCATCTTCACAGCATGTCCAGCTATAAAAAAAGGCTCCTGTTCGCTTTGTGAGAGCGGTATTGTTACTATCAGCCATTTTGAACACAACACGAGAAGAAAAGCCAAACAACAGCCTGCACAACTGTGAAGGCAATGGGAAGAGACAGAGCAGGAAAAGAGGGGAGCAGTAAAGGAGATGGGAGTAAAGAGAAGAAAAAGAGACAGGCAGTGCTTGAAGAGTTGTTCCTTTATCTCAGCGAGCCACCAGGAGATGTCTGTCCGAGATGCCAAGATCCGTCTCAGTGGTTGAAGCAGATGTGCTGTCAGCTTCAAACGGCGTGCAGCTGAGCACACGTAATCAGAACGGACTCCGTACCTGATGTTTGTAAGGTGCCATTTACAGCTGCGTGGAAGAAGCTGTAGGGGCGTGAACAGCTGGGAATGTGGTGTATGTGGCGTTCCCGTTACTCGGATTTTCGTAAAGGACGCCTTCTGATCCAGAGGAATCACCGATTCCACCTCAAGCTCTCCGACGGATTTCAATCCGTCAATTCCTCGGAGAAATCAAGTAGGCAGCGTAAAGCGAAAAGGATTTGGTGAAATAAACATTACGAACTGTCAAATAAATCACTTATCCAAATATCGCTTTAAAAGAAATGTTCACGCCGCAACACGGTTCAGTGGATTGAAGCCCTGATAATTCCCTCAAGTCACTGCAGCATTTAAGACAGCTTATCACGTTAAAACAAAGAGAGAAGTTTTTCATCTTTGCTGTAATTACAGAGAGAGTGATAGAGGGGCCGAGAGAGAGAGAGAGAGAAAAGTGAGATGGGGGGCGAAGAAGAAAGCTAGAACGAGAGGGCTTTTTTAGCAAAGAGATGGGCAGAACCTGACACTAAATCGAGCGCGTCTTCTCAGCCCCTGACACCGCGTGGCATCTGACAGGCATGCGCGCTGGCATGTCACTGTCCTCGCATCAAGCCGTCAAACACGACTTGGCAATTTTTTGCCATCTGCGTCAAAAAAAAGGAACCCGCCAGACGACGGCAACGACAGCTCACACTTAATAACCCAATCAGAAGTTTGACTGCTGACATCTCTTATCGGGGGCCTGCTTTTAAACATCACGCCGAACAATAAGAGAGGGATTAAGAGGAGAGGAGGGGGGGGAGGGGCTTGTTGTGTTTGTCAGTCAAAAATAAGCCTGCATTGTACTGTCGGGAGAAAACGACACAGATAAGTTGTTAAGAATACACACAATTAAGCGAATCAATAGTTGCTATAAAAAGAAGATGCTTTTGATGCGGAGGAGAACGAGAAAGAGTTTGATTTACTGAGTGAAGCCGGCACTTTCCACAGATACCATACAAAACAAGGCCTGAAACTCTTTCAACAAATGTTGATCTACAAATAGGCACATGTATATTTATAAATTATATATACATAATTGTAAATTATATATATATATATATATATATACACATAATTGTAAATTATGTAATTGATCGTGATTAAAAACATTGAGTTACTCTCCAAATTAATGTAGAAACAAGTTAAAGACAGTTTATTTTAAATAATAGTTTAATGGCATCTTTTTTATGAATGAAGGCCAGTCTCACTGATACTAATACTGATGTCCAAAAAAAATTTTTTTTTTTTTAACATTGATTATAGACATACAACATTACAGTATAATCTAAAGCAAACAATTTCAATATTTATTAGGCTTTAAAAAATAACTTTATATTTACATGAACTTTAAAATTATTCTAATAAATGTCACGTTTACCTTTGGCATTCCTATCTGTCAAACAGGTAGGAAATATACAGAAATGAATAAAGTTATCAAACTCTTTATAAATTAAATACAGACAATTTTCTCTGTTACCTCTGTTCGTTGATTAACATTAATGACAGACATCACAGCAACTGGTTTATTAGGCTGATGTGACTTTAAGAGCTGCCGCTGCCGAACATGACGTGGATCTCATTTTCTCACAAATTTCAATCTAAGATATAAGATATAGTAATCTAAGTAATTTAATACTACTCTTATGAGGATACTCAACAAAATGCAAAAGAGAACTCAATACTTGCGCGTCTTTCTGTGCGCGCACACAGACACGACATTCACGAACAGCGTGTTCTCGTTTGTCTTGTGGTGCTTGAATGGTTTAAAAGCATTTGTGTGAATAAGAGCGTGATCATTTAATGTAACGCTAGCCAAATAATGATGGAAAAAACAGATGCTGCATTAACTGCGTTAAGTATTTTTGCCCTAATTTTGACATATATATACACACACACACACACAGTCAGAGTCTAGTCTATAGACTATAAGTTGAGACACCTGCTCAAATCATTTAAAACTACAACAAGAATGATCCCATCTAATTATTATTCATAAGCCAGGATGATAATATTTAGAATGTGCACACTTCTGCCCCCAAACAATCTAAAGATCGCTCTTACCCCCATGTGTTTGCGAGTGTTCTTTCAAACACAACACACCAGTATGGAGATACAAGAACAAAGGTGTGCATGTTCTTGAGTGCCCACCAACATCTAAAACGATCAGCCAGAGCACCAGGGCCTTGTGCTTGTGTGCATGTATGAGGTGTGCGAGATGTGAGTTGTGTGTGCGTGTATGCGTGTTGTGCAGGAAAGCGTGGCCATCTGTGTCCAGAGTGGAGCTGTCACTGTGGCTGCTGAGATCTCACTGATTTTAGACAGGTGACACAGCAACGGGACATGAGCAGGACATACACACACATACTCACACGAGCAGAGCTCACAGTCTCAGCCAACAAAGATCAGCCGCAGAGTGAACCTCCTTGCTATAGACACCCATGACACCACACATACAAACACAGCCAGTGCCAGCTCTTAGAAACACCACCCACATACGAGCACTCGAGCGTTGAGATTCGCATACAGTTGCCCAACAAACAGCAGAGAATTAGCAAGCCGTGACTCTAGACGAGATTGTTTCTGCAAGCAAAACTCTGAAAATGCACATTACACCTCTATTATTTTTTCAGAGTTGAAATAACAGGAAATGAGACTAGATTCGAAGCCACATGTCCCGGATGCGCCCCAGAGCACAATGCTAACTACTAAATGAGAACTGGCCACCAGACTGAGCCTGGTTTCTCCCATTGTTTTTTTTTTTCCTCGAGTTCTACTACTGAGAACCACACTTGAACCGAATTGAGCTGGATGATCAAACTTCTGCAGAGCTGCTTGAATCAACTTTCATATTTGACAAATTTTGCAACACTTATTAAACTGAATTAGAGCAGAATAATGACACTATTGGTTTCTGTTGAGCTGCTTATAGTTCAACTGAACTCGTTTCACTTTACAGTTATTGAATTGAACTGTCTTGAGCTGAATAATGACACTTTCTTTTTAGAACTGCTTTACAGCAGAATTTGAATGTCTTGTATTTAATATTTGCATTATTGATTCTCTTATTTTCCTGTTTATTACTGTGAAGCTGCTTTTAAAAACTGTCGGGTGTAAAGTACTCATATTGCCTTAAAACGCTGGCTACGGAAGCAGCTTGCTACGTTTTGTAACAGTGATTTTGGCGGCCAAAAACATCTGCTGTTCTTCAAAAATTCCATCCTTTCTGCCGCTTCCAAGAAGTCCGCCGGACAAAACCAGGTCTGTCTGATTGGGCTGGCTGGTGCACTTGAGAAGTGTCAGGCCTAAGTGTTCAAACTTAAAGAGGGGAACGAGAATGCTCGCGGACAGAGCGCAGATGCCGATGGCCTCTCCTTCCTCAACTGTCACTGTGCGGCCCACCGTCGCCTCCCTCGCTCCCCCGCCTCCTCCTCTCCTTATTTATTTATTTTATCGAGGAGGAGAGGGGGCAATCACTACAGTCATTTGCACTACTAATGTCCAATTCTGCCTTCCCTCAGTCGGCTGATTTAGCCGGTCAGAGTGGTTTTGGAGTGTGCAGAGGAAAGCCGCGCCGTTTACCCGACATTTTAATGGGAAAACTGGCAAGTCTTATTTGGCTGGCCGATGTGGTTTGTCACTGGGTCTCCATTACATGCCACTCAACTTTGATGCCTTTGGACAGGGCTGATCAAACCATGTCTTTTGACCTACGCAGCACGCTGAAGGCAGACAGAGAGAGAGATGGAGAGAGAAAGAGAAAAGGAGGAGGGGGAGTGGGGCAGGACACTGAAGGCTGTAAATAAAATGACATTATTATTTCCTCTGTCCTATCATGTAGAAAAGCCAATTATGGTAATGCTCTGCATGTCAGTGAGAATGCAGCAATCTCTCTCTCTCTCTCTCTCTCCCTCCTGCTCCCCTTTTTCCAGGGCAGTTAAAACAAGGCTTCGGTAGCATGATGCTGTCTGCCCCAGTCCACTTATGGCCTGCTGCAATCTGGCAGGGCTGTCTGTGGAACTGGCAGCGGAAACTGCACTGTTTCTAGAAATGAATGCAAAGTGTGTGTGTTACAACACATCGACTACTGGCTGAAAAAATAAAAAAAGCAGTTTACCAATATAAACAGTAGACAATATGCTGTGTAGCAATCTGTGGCGGTTTCCCAGACAAGTTGAACGTTGTTAATGTGATGTAAATTGAAAAAAGTAAACAGATAAATAATATACAAATCTTACCAGTGATAAAACGGCATATTACATATATTTACCAGAATAGGGTATAGCGTTTTCTCTTGCATATGAGTGAAACTACGCAGGTCATTATGTAACTTGCACCTCATATACGTTTCAAATATTATCATATGGTGGCATAACGCAGAAATTATTCAACACAGTAAACATTTTTAAGCATTTAGACTTCTAATAGTAAAATATTAACTGAGGTAAAAGGTCACGATAGATGTTTTCATTGGTTTGGGAGTTGAATCGCTCACGTCACTTTTTCAGGGTCAGACTATCATTCTTACAATTCAATTTAAACCAAGTATTATGTTGCAGTTCCATGCAAGTAACTTTGTTTTAATTCATCTTCAATGCCAATTCTTACTCCCATTTATCCCATTTTTGGACCCTGCCTGTAAACCCTTTTTGCACTCACTTTCTTCATTCCATTTATTCAGAACTGTGAATAATGATCGTTGTTTCTATTCTGTGGACACAGGTTGATTGATGGCTGCTGTTCAAAGTAATAAGGGCACCGTGGAGATGGACAGGTTTCTGAGGGGGGTTTGGCTTGTAGATCTGACCCCCACCTTCTCTCTCTCTCTCTAGCCCAATGTGAACCTACACAAGGAGAAAAGCCTTCACATTTTTCACCATCTTCCACACAATCGTCCTCTTTGAGGACTTCCTTTGTGCTCTGTCTCCGGGCTTTTTTCGTCCCTTTTCTCTGCGAGACACATCTAACTTTATTACAGACTAAACAAAAGAAGGCTTTGAAGTGCAGACGGGCGTTTTACACGGACCCTGCCCACCTCTCCGTATCCGCTGACAGTGATTTGTGCTCCTGCGGACACTCTGGAGTAGGCTCTCTGAATTAATATCTGCTTTGCCTCTTTAAGCATCTCTTGTAAAAGGCTGGCCCAGCCCCCTCCCACCATCCTCCGTGTGGAATAGGCCACCATATGGCGGAATAGCTTCAGGCCCCTGAAGAACTGGTGTGGCATTCCATTCTGCGCTCCAAATTCATCTTTTCGCTTTAGATACTTCCGGACGAGTATGGATGGAGGTATATAAGTAGGGCAACAGACCGCTCCATTGAAAATACTGAGAATTACATGAAACTGAGAGGAAGAAAAATAAACATGAATAGCCTGATAATTGTGCATGGATGACAACTCTTGATATATAATGACTTAAAAGCTATTACTTACTAATTACTAATTTTTAATAACTTTTTTAACAGTAATTTTCTATCTATCATAGATAAATTTAATGATTTTTAATGACAATTTAAATATTTTAGAATACTTGGGATTTAAAATATTCAAAAAACAATATATTGTGAAAAAAACAATACTCATCAGATGTCACAGGTGTTCATAAGCCATTAAAAATGAAAAAAAAAAATCGAATTTAACTAAGGCTTTCTGTATCTCTTTCAATGTATAAAAAAACGGTTTTGTTGAGTAGATGAACAAACTAAAATACTACTGTGTAAATGCTTTCACCTCACCTTGCACTGACACACTACAATATCACTCACTCATTTGCCAACACACACAGACGCGCACACACACGCTCCAATGTCAAGTCCATACTTATGCAAAGTGCGGCCTACTTTGTCATTTAATTTTTAAAAACCCTAAGGTCGTATAACACACTTTCCCTGTCATTTGCAAGTACATTAACTCGGTGGCCATGCGACAGCCAAATTATGCTAATGGGCTGCTAAAATGGGTCATATAGACAGTGCGTTTTACATTAGCTTCAAACAATAGGGAGGGAAGAGCAAAGCAGAGGTGACAGCAGCACCGGGGGAGTGAGACGGGGTCTGTCTCCTTTAGTCGCCGTTACGTCCTCATTCAGAGCAGCCTGTGAATGGACATCTCACGGCTGCGCAAACCACAACAAGGCGCTCACGGCCTGTCATCCCCCAAGACTGCTGAACGGCGATATCAAAATGCTTGCTGAATAATGAAAGGGCTCAATTAACGAATTATTAACAGCAATTTACTTTACTTGGGTAATACACCCTGCAAGAGTACGGTGAGGTCAGACTTATTTTAAGGAGAGGAAGCGCAAGTGCAAAGCTAACGTTCGCTTAGCTACTTAAATATAACACGAATAGCTGTGCTGCTTATAGAAAAAAAGGGAAGAGAAACAGAAAAGGAATGTGCAGTTTACGTTTATTTATTTAACACTTGACCCTTAACTCAAGATAAAAATTAAATTACAACGGCCTGAAAAAGTAGGCAGCATAAACTAGCACACATGCTACTGTAAGACCTCCGCTAGGCCAGAGATATAGCGAAAAATCATTTGAAACAATTCAAGTGCATTATTGTATACACTTTTAAAGTGCTTCTCCTTAAGATGTTTGCAAAGAAAAAAACTGTGGGAACTGGATGAAAAAAAATCTTTGGTAAAAAAAAATTCAGCTTTTTTTACTGGACATTTGTCAAGATTCAGTTAGGAAGAACCAGTGCCTACCTAATCTGTTTCATTTGTGCTAAATCATTATCAGGTCTACAAAAATAATTCAAATTATATTTTTTCAAACAATAACACATTGGTAATTACGCCTAATGCAGCTACTCAGACCACTGACAATTTTCATTTAAATAAAGTGCTAAAACAAAAAAAATGAAATTACATTTTTTAATTCTCAAAAGTGAGGAAGCAATCAAAAGATGAACAAAAAAAAGTTAAGCTATTCTAATATATCCTTTTTTCTTTTTGTCCTTTAAATTCATCCTAAGGGACAGAAAAGTTCCCCCAAGTGAAGAATCACCCCAAGACGTTCAGACTGAAGCAGCTGTGCTGCGTGTTGTTATTGCGCGAACTGCACACAGTGAATTACGGAGAGCCGAGTAAACAAGGAGAGGCTAAACGAGTGCATGTTAGCTAATTAAACAGCACTCATGATTGCTGAGTAATTGAAGGTGCCTCAATCTTCACCTGAATACTTCCACAAATAATTACCTTCTTGTAATTAGCGCTGTTCGTAGAGTGCTTGCGTGCGACACGCATCTGATACACACGTGTGTTTCAGATGGAATTTAAGGAAGATATCAAATCAAATATTTGAATGGCTTGGAAAATTAATGTAATCGAGGTAAATTAATGTTTGTAAACAGACATTTTGTTTTATTGTAAATATATTTAATTCATATACAATTAAAATGTGTTTCTGATAACCTGTGGTTCGCATGAACTAAGGTGAAGGGCTATGCTAGCAGTTAGACCAGAGAAGAATGAATATAACAGGCCTGATTTCCAGGGGTTCTGCTTGATCCTGGTGTCTGAGGGGGGAGAAGAAAAACCCTGCATGTGCATTGCAATCAATAATGACTTCAATAAGTGATTTTCCAACCATCCATGCAGCTGTCTCTAATAATCTCCTCAGCTGTAAAATAAACACAAATATTTCATATTGTTTGTTTATCCTCAATCTCCTGCTGCTTGATCCTGCATTGCAGTGTTTTTTTCTGTGTCTATATATTTCTTGCTTTCTCTGGGTGTCTTTTTTTAACCAATCCAGGTTTGGTCGTAGCGGTTGGCGGGCCGTCGTGCCGTCAGGCGCAGTCAATAAATCACCTTTTGCCGTTGTCATAGAGGAGCAGCCCAGCCGTGAGACAATGGCCATTATATCCTAAGCACTGCAGTCTCGTCCCCATCTGGCCCTTTATGGGGGAAACCACTCTTTCGGTTGAGAAAAAAAGAAAAAAAAAAAAAAAGCTTACGTTTGGTCATGCAGGTTCAAAAGCTTCACTAATCCCAAGCTAAACCTGACGGTTTGGAGTCCACACACGCCGCCCGTATATTGCGCCTCCCCTACGCCGTGCCCTCGCCGAGAAACAGATAACACGCCATCCACCCTGGTGCTCAGAGACACAACAATGTCAGAACAGACAGAGAACCCCCATGCGGAGGGAGCTATGAAGGAAACAGAGAGCGAGAGAAAGAGTGAAAACGAGGATGAAGGAAAGAATTGTGTTTTTTTGTCTCTTTAAATCCCAGAGCACAGTCTCTCCACTAGGCCATCACCTGAGCCGAGTACCTGACAGAAAACTCACCAGCCCAAACACACACACACACACACACACACAGCAGCTGCTCCCATTGCCTAGCAACTACCAGTTGATAGATGATCCTAAATATGGATAATTACCATAAATCAGGCTGCTCTGAAAGAGAAAAGATGAAAAACAGTAGAGCCTGCAGTACGAACGCTGTGCGACCCTCATCAACATGCTGCTATCTTCCTCGGCTCTTCCTTCATACTCTTCCTCCGTCATTCCTCTCAGACCGCCAAGAGCTTTGGCTCTAAAAGACAACTTTACCCCTCGAAGGCCTCAGATATATGAGTCAATATGAGCATCTAAAACACAAACTTTACATTGGAGCTGTGGCTAAGTGGTTTGCAACACACTGAGCCTTGGTTCTTATGTCAGTTATTTGAATTCGAACCTTACTTGTGATGTTTTTCAACCCCGCTAGCCTATTAGTTATAAAAGTAGCAAAAAGAGGGAGAGAAAGAGAGAGAGAGAGAAAAAAAATCAAATTTAGCAGGAATGCAATACACGTGTTTGTGGCTGTTGTGCTATTTATCATGAGCTAAAGACTTCCTGTCAAATCTGTGACTGAAATGCAGCTGTTTGGTGAGAGGTGGGTTGTTTGTAATCTAATCTGGAGTGAATCAGAGGAAAAACAGCCATGAAGCAAGGCTCCGTTCAGCACCTGGGAGTGCGGAGAGGAGAGCGTCCAGCAATCGCTCAGTGTGATAAGTTCCTAACTCTGAGGAGTAAAATATGACTGCAGCAAAGTACAAACAAGGTTTGATAGCAGATCATAGATTAAGGTCTAAACCATAACAAAAGTGATTGCGATGAGAGCACTTTGTCGAAAAAGTTTCTTGAAAGAGGACACTTCTGATGAATGGCCGTAATCAACATGCGACTACAGAAAATAATTCATGTAAAAAAAAATATATATATAAATTCTACAGGCTGAATCCTGGGAAGCAGGACAAAGAAAACAGCGAATGAGAGGAGGGAAATGAAGATGGTCAGCAGAACGAAAGAAAGTAAGAAAGAGAGTAAGAAAAAGAAAGAATGGCAAGACGTCACACAGAGGGACAAGAAAAAGTGAGAAGGACAAAAAGCACCTCCTCTCTCAGGCCGTGACCTCACCAGTTCAGTCTAGCTGAGTCTGGTTGCACAATTACCCATCAATCAAATGTGCCAGTGCCTTCATCCCACCCCTCAGCTAACGCACACATACATTCCCAGAGCCTGACCCTTCCCTGACCGGGAAACCCTGCACATGCGAGAGACAAATATGGGCACCAGCCATTCGGCGGAGGTCCCCGGACGCCCACACTGTATATACATACAGCAAAATGACAGAGATCCTGTAGGATACAAGCAAATATGGACAGTTGTCAATGTTCATTGGAGAGCCCCTTCACACATACACACCCTGGAACATTGACTTTCAACATCCTGTAATTCTATAGGAGTACAGAATTAAAAACATTATTCCTGATTTCCTGTTTTATATGATCTGTGATGGAAGCCCCTAAGGGTCAGCTCACTGTAAACTTTAGCAGCTCTCTGAAGACCAGACTGTTACTACTAGATATCAGGTTGCGCTCCAAAGAGCATCTCTACGCTGGGGAAAAAAGGGGACCAGAGTCATAAATAATCCTCCATACCGTCCCATAAAACAGACGGCTATGCTCTTCTCTCTACCGTCTACCCTTCACTCCCTAAACGAAAAAAAAAAAAAAAAAGTGTCTGATGTCATCCATATTCACTTGTTCGATTCATGCCTGCTCAGAGAGGAGCTTGTTGGTGTTGCGTTTGCCCTTGGTCTACTCGGGGCAACTGTTGGCTCTCACATCAATGACATCAGTGAGGTAGGCGGGGAAAAAAAAAAAAAGAAAGAAAAGAAAAAAATGGAGCTGCTGGCAATATCACAGTATTTGTTGTGCCAAAATGCAAACTACAAAAATATTATTAAATGAATAGAAAATAGTTCATTGTAATAATAGCTCAACTAGCAGAGAGCAATGACAAGATCACTGGCTTTGATTACCAGGGAACAAACACTATTAAAATGTTTATCTTTAATGCCCTGTAAATCACTTTAAAAATAATAAATATAAAATTAAATAATAAAATTAGAAAGAAAATATCCTAAATTAAATAATTTAGTAAAATTAAAAATGTTAAACCTCCAATGACTCTTAAAACAAACAAACAGTGATAAACTACTAAAATACAAAAAATAAATAAAATCTAAAATGAAAAATAAAACAAAATAAACGACAAGAACCATAGCTAGAGATTGGACAATGACAATGGTTTGAAAGGATTAGGAACAAAATTTGAACCCGCATCATCCACATGAGCACCATGGCTCAATGTATCAGAACACATGTGCCATCCACTGCAACTGCTCTATATTGTTCACATTTCACAATAAGGAAGTTATGCGTCTTATAGAACATCCCACCTTCCTAAAGAGAGATGAAAGATAACTAGATAAAAGCAGCCAGGAAAACATGTTGCGGTATCTAACAATAAACCTCACCTCAGCTTGGACATATTGAGAGACTGAAGCTGAGGGATGGAAAATAATAAATTTGTTGGTTGGTGTCCCGAACACTCTTCTCTGACCCTGGGCCCAGCCACACAAAGAGCTGGAGACTCTTTCTTTTTTTCCAGAAGCTTCTGTGACGAGCGTGAAAGTGGGCTGAGAAAAGAGCGGAGTGTATGGAGGGTCCTGAGAGGAGCACTAAATCACGCAGAGGCCCACATCACACACAATCAATAACAACACATCAGAGAGAGAGAGAGAGACAGAGAGAGAGAGAGAGAGAGAGAAAATGAGAGAGAGAGAGAGAAAGAGAGAAAAAAAAAAAGTGCAAAAAGCTCATCCCTCAACACAACATGATATTCCCAGGCAGAACCGAAAGCATAGCAAAACTCGCTAAACCTTCCAGAAACAAACGACCTCTCCTTCCGCTCACACACACACACAATTAAACTTTCACAGCCTTCCAATTGCCCTCTAACAATACGCCGTCCCCCCCATCTCCTCTCTCTTGTTCTTCCCCTGCACCTAAATAATATTCACCATGATAAATGATGCCATAACTCCGATATCCACAATCAATCTGGCCTTTAAAGACACATCCATCTTGTGTAATGTTGATGGGGGACTCAGTCAAACGGAGAGACGTGACTGCTTTGCTGACCTGAGAATGGTGGGGGGGGGGGGACCAGCGGCCCCACTGACTGATGCCTGTCAGCTCACATCTGGCTGCAAAAATAAATTAGGCTTATGAAGACAAATGAAAAGGCCTGCCCCGCCACCACGAGGGAGGGAGGGAGGGAGAGAGATGGAGGGAGGGAGAGAGATGGAGGGAGGGAGGGGAACGTGAGGAGTAGTGGAGGGGAGAGAGAAAAGAGAATTTGTGAAAGGAAGAGCAGCAACCTGCTGAGAGAGAGAATTCCTCCTAAAGGGAAGATGACGTCGTACGGCACCATGTACAAATGCAGATTTTTATTCATTTAATCTTGTTCTTTTCCATCTTTTATTCATAGTTTTCATATCCTGAGGAAAAGAGCTTACAAACGACCTGCGAATAAAGTATCTGAACAAACTAATTAGTTCTAACTAATTCGTACTTGAAATGAAGATTCATACTCTGGACAGATGGGGAGAAGAAGAAGGGAATGGGATCGGCCATATTCGTTTTAGCATGTCTTAATGTATAATGTAAAAAATGTGCACGCTGAACAAAAGATTCACATTCAAATCAAAAGATTCATACTCAAGTATGGGGTATTCGGAGTATGAATCTTTTGCTCATTGCACAAATCATTTGCTCAGAACAGAAAATTCATACCGAGGACAAGCCAGATACAACTTTGCATCATCCACACAGCTGAAGCAACAAGTTTCAAAAAGTAAAATTTTCACTCTCAGAGCAGAAGATTGATCCTCAGAGAGAAAAAAGAAAAATTGGTACTTCGATTAGGAATCTTTTGCTTAGCGCACAATTTTTGTTATCTGAGCAAATTATTTGTGCTTCGAGGAAAAGATTCATGCTCTGAGCACAAATAGTTTGCTCTGAGCAGAAGATTCTTTTTAGGCCTTTCACACTTGAAATAGTTAACCCTGGGTCATTCTAAACCCCGGGTAAATGGAATCCTGGGTTATCTTGCTTCATGTTTCACGCTGGTTAACACCAGGTTAACAATTAATCCTGGGTATAGCTGACGTTTAACACTGTACATTCCTAAACCCTGGGTTAATGTTCTTACTTGCATATTTGCGGTGTCAGTGTCACTGATTGGATAAACGCAGCACGCGACCTGTTTACATAGGCTAGCTCCAGCACTGCGCATCCTCTTACTGCCGACTGTACGAGTTTATAGTGAATGGACATTTCGGACTATAAAAGGTACGAATAAAACTGTCTCTTCTTCACTCAAACTGTCACGTTTTCTGTCAGCATTTGACATTTACTGTTTATATACAATGCGCCGTGTTTCCGTTACTGTCCAAAGCCGAAAAATATGAGTACGTGATTGGTTGTCAGTTGCTAAACATCTAGCTGTAACATAGGATTTTCATGCAATGCGGGAGGTTTGCTACCAGAGCAGGGTTTCATAGCCCTGGGTAAAAATAAAAGCAGTGCTAACCCTGCTTCTAAATTACAAACGTTCCTTTAGCCGGGGTTAAAAGTGGTGTTTAGAATGATGATAACCTGGGGTTAAGCGCAGTGAGAAAAGCCCTATTGAGAGCGAGCCAGATTCGACATGAAGATTCATGCTTGAAACAGAAGACTGGTACTAGGAGTACAAATCTTTTCTTTAGAGCACAAATCTTGCTCGGAGCAAAAGATTCGTACTGAGCATCACCCACATAAGCAACACGGCTCAATGTATTAAAAGATTCACACTCAAGAGGAGAAGACCGGAACCTTAAGTACAAACTTGTTCAGAGTTCGAATCATCAGTCCAGAGTAGAAGATTCATACTAAGAGAAAAGACTTCGCATCACCTACATAATCTCTATTTGCCACCTGCCGTTACTCCACTTTGTTGTTTTATTGATCTTTACATGTAACAAGGATGCTATGCGTCTAATTCAGAGCATATGATCAAAAAGATTCATGCTCAGAACAAAGATCCGTACGAAGACTCATACTTCATAAACGGGATCTTTCCTTTGACGTTCTCTCTGGGTGGGGAATGCGAAGATTCCCATGACAGTCTCTGCGTCATTAAATGTTTACAGCGCGAGGATCATTACACACCACATATTCAGAGCCCGTTTAAGGGGTCGAAGGTCGGCTGCGCAGCGCTGGAACCCGGAGCTCAGAGTCTGTGGAATTCATCTATTCCCGCCCCTCAGAGTGAGAGACAGAAAGCACATTTTGAGTGATGGGTGAATGTGCCCTGTAGAGTAGTACACAGCGGTGTGAACTATATTTGACCCCTCTCCTTCCTGCTTTCTCTCTCTCCTTCTCAGCTGGTGCAAGTAGACTTAAGAATGAAGTTTGTTCGAATTGATGAATGGATTCCAGCAGAGAAACGCTCGCGCGATATAGGATATCTAAGATCTTCAGCTTCATTACGCCGGGTTTAATCACTTCAAATACACATGATTCCGTAATTAACACAGGAATTATGCGGTTGAAAAGTTACTACTGCAAAACGGCTTTTGGGAAGAAGAATAATACACAGTAAAAACTTTGAAAGAGAGCAAGAGAGAGAACGGGAAAAAGAACAGCAAGTTGGTGTGTAGATGACAGAAATATTACAGACCCATTTTTTGGCAACAGGCGAGCGGCGAAAAGGTGGGAGGGAATTGTGTGTGTGAGAGAGTGAAAGAACGAGAGAGATGGATTATGTGTGTGTGTGTGTGTGTGTGTGTGTGTGAGTGTGTGTGTGAGTGTGTGTTGTGGATAAGGGGGAATGAACTCTCCCAGGCTTTGTCATATGAGTTTTCCCAAGCTCTGGCCCCTTTGATAAATGACACATGTCATTCTGTCAGAGTGTGACAGTCCAGCTGGGAGGGCCTCTGATGTATGGCCGCACTGCAAAAGGAAATCAAGCTTTTCTGGCATGGACGCAGACCATGCCCTTTATATAAGGTCCCTGCTTTCCTACACTGCGTTTTTTTTTTTCTCCCATTCTTTTCTCCTCATTTTTTTGAAAGTGAAAGGAGAGCCTTTTATGAGCAAGGACATAGAGCTGAATTTGTAGATTGATTTAAGGTTTGCGGTGGGGGAATAACAAACCCAGGTCAGATGGATTATGGGTAAAAGGCTTTAATTCCACAGCTCTGGGGTTTCTCTTTACCTGAGAGGAAACAAACAGACACAATATCACTACTAGTACTACTACTAAGAAACAACCGAACTGTACTTGGAGAACGACACGCGTGATAAAAACATCAACTGGAAATGTGTCTATTCCAGTCTTCGTTGACAAAAACCAAACATCAGAGGAAGTACTAGAGAAATACTCAAATCAGCTTCATTGTCTTTACAGCTGTGACCTAAATTTAGTGTGAGAAAAGAGGATACTGTGTGGAAAGGAAGAGAGAGAGAGAGAGAGTGAGGGAGGGAAGGAGGGAGGGAGGGATAGAGGTTTCATTTTGTATTTTGTTAGTTGACAGTTTGCAGGAAAAGCTCAAGGATGGACGTAGGCGAACCACACACACAAAAAAAAAAACGTTCGCGCAGACTAATGTTTTTGCAAGGCCAAAATTAACACTGATTTGAGAGGAAATTGGGATTTTTAATTATTTTAAACATGGTAAAAATTGTTATACTCTTATTGGTGGCTGACCGCATAAACAAATTAGACAATATCCAATAAGCACACACAAGGGGCAGGGCTTATGTAGAACTTTAAATTCTGCTGAAATACAGTTATGAACAACAAAACATACAAGAGGCGAATGCTTTACACGTATTCATCTACAATCCTGAACTTTACACAGCCAGTAGGTTACAATCAACAGACACCTTAAAAAGACGAAGGAAAAGCTTTTGACATATTTAAGTGACAGGAAGAGACAGACACTTTTCAGCTTTTACACCACAATAACAGAACCGAGGCAATAAATCTGCCACCGGGCTCAAAAAACACCTCACGCGCACACAAGCCGTGAGACTGACACTAGACAAACAGGCAGTGAGACAAAAAACAGAACAGCGGCGATGAAGTTGTGGAGAAATCGGCACCTGGACAACAGTTTAGGGGAAAACATACACACAGACACGCCGTCAAACGAACCCTCGAGGGCGTGGTAGCGCTTTCCTGACCACCTGGGGGCCGTGAACTGTGGATGACCCCACGTTTGATTTGTGAAGGGTTAAAAGAAGGAGGGAATGGGAGAATGGTGTGGCTAAATGAGAGGAGAGTATCATTAACCAATGAGTGATGGGTTTTAGACAGTGCTGGCCCCTCCTCCCTCCATCCTCCCTGCACTGTCTGTCCCACAACATTGTCCTAACATTCAGCCTGAGAGCTGCTATCACTTAAACATCAAAACGCCGCCATTTTGAATGCAAATGGATGGAAACAATCGCACTCAACCTGCAAAGTAGCTCTGGTTCCTCACCGTCTGGTAGTTAAAACCAATTAGGTACAAGGTACAGTGATTTTATGGGGGAATATAAAGGGAAACTTGAACATTCACTTATTTGTCTATATAGTGTCAAAAACTCTTTAAAAAAAAATGTCCATGTCCATTCACCATCAATTTGAGAAACTAAGAAGATGTATGACTGCTGATAAAGCTATGACAATTCAGCAACTTGGCCTGTCCTAATGATTAAAAGTGAAAAATGAACAAAAGAGGTTAGACAATAATAACAGAGGTCATTTACATACACTACTATTCAAAAGTTTAATACTTTCATTCAGCAAGGATGCATTAAATTGATAAAAAGTTACAGTAAAGATTTCTATTTCACATAAATGCTGTTCTTTTGAACTATCTAGTCATCAAAAAAATCCTGAAAATATGCTGTTTAATATTTTTCAGGATGTTTTTGATGAATAGATATTTTTCACATTAATTTGATAAAAAATAAATATTTCTTAAGCACCAAATCAGCATTTTTTTCTGAAGCATCATGTGATTGAAGACCATAGAGTAATGACTGTTGAAAATTCAGCTTTGCCATCACAGGAATAAATTTTAATAAGTAGAAAATTTTACATTTTAATAATAGTACTGTTTTTAATGTATATTTCAAATTAAATTATTATTTAATAATTAAATATTATTTATGAAATTGTTCATTAATTAAAAGCAGCCATGGTGAGCATAAGAGACTTCTTTATAAAAATAAATAAATAAATAAATAAATAAATAAATAAATAAATAAAAACACCTTTTGAACAGTAGTGTAAATCTCGGGTGCTTTTCAGTCATTTTTAACCAAACATTTTTTTTTTTTTTTTTAATATATATATATATATATATATATTTTTTTTAAATAATGTTCAGAATGGAACAAACCTTGTTAAAGGTCTAACTTTTTTAACACAAAAAAAATATGGACATGATTTGAAAAGTTTAAATGATCCTGAAAAAAATAGCCACTTCTATTGTTGGCGGTCAAAATTGATCGCATTAGAAATGAATGTGAGAAAAATTGAATCTAGTGGAAACGTTTGGTACTGCGCCCAAACAAAATCTTACTGAAAGCTCATTTTTTTAAATATCAAACTCAAATTTTGAACTTGTTTAGATTTATGGCTTTAATTTTCTCACAGAGTAAAAAATGTTTTGGAAAATATATATTTCATATAAAATTAAAAAATAATATTTTTGCATTTTTCATAATAAACTTTTTACTTTACTTTTATTTTACTTTTTTTATTTTAATAACTTTTTGTTTAGTTTCACTTTAACTTTTTCACTTCAGTAACAATCTGCTGGGTGTCTTAAAGAGACCAAACTTAAGTTTGTGCTCCAAAGGCATTGATTTACAACAGTTTAAGCTGGAAATTTCATTTTCAGGTCTATGCTCAAAAAGTGGGTAATAACGAGTAATAATAAATGGATCATAACTATTCCATAAATATAATTTAGCACCATAAAATCCCCTAAAAATACAAAATATTAAATAAAAACATTATTGAACTAAAATACATTACATTTATTTCATTGAAATAAAAAAGATAATTTTTGACCGACACACAAGCAGCACCAGAGGGTTAAAGGTACAGGGAATCATGAAATCAAAATTATGAAACATTTTTCAGTGCATATAATTCCAAAGAAGAAATGCCTGAAACCGTCACAAACGTCATAAGGGGAACATCAGGGGGAAATGCTAAAAAACCTTAAAAATATATATATATATACCCCCTTAAAAAAGTGTATCTTCACTCCCAGACAAAACTAGACCTAATAGGAGCTGCTGCAGTTTTCAAGAGCACATACTTTGTGCAGCAGCTAGATATCTCCCCCCGTGTGCAGTATTGATGGACGATACTTGAAACAGAGGTATATTTACATGAAAGAAACGACACCTCAGTATTTATGACACGTCCTTGCCGAGGCTCGTCACACAGCGGCTGCTCTGACGGCTCTAAGTAGGGCTGGATTGCGCTGCCATAACCAATTTAACATGGAGACGGTGCGCTAGTGAAGAGGAGCTACACACACACGTGCACATACAAAAACACACCGACACACACATATGTCAACACCTGGTTTCAGCAGAACACAGAAACTTGTTTCTTGTCGGTCAATGAAAAAAAATTCCCTGGCAAGTCATTACCAAATATGATTGACACATCATAATGTTTTGGTTTAGAACCAGTTTAGGCCTGAGACACTGAATTTGTGACTCGACATGTCACGACTTTCAATCTATAGTAAGATCTAGAACGTCTATTGTTGATTTAATTCTTCCCGAGATAGTCTGTCTTGCTTTTATAAAGCTCAGATCTGTTAATGGAAGAGTAAATGTTTGCGGTCCTCGTTTTGAGTCACCTGGCTTTTCTTCTTCACAGCACATCTGTTCATCTCAAGTTCCCAAGCTCACAGACTTTAGGGGCTGAGCAGAACAAGTCAATGATCAATGATGCGTCCCTCGGTTAAAGTTCCACCAACCGTATGGCTTTCAGTCAGCTGGACAAGGTTAATAGTTGATCCTCATACGTGTCGCAGCCTCTGCGTGTGTATGTGTGCACACGCTGAAGTCTAACTGGGAAGCATATGGCTTTTTTAAAGAAAGCGGTGGCCAGTAGAGAAGAGGGCAAAAACAGAAAGGGGAGGGGAGATGGGGGCAGATTTGAAGGGGACACCCCCCACTGGTTTCTCAGACAGAAGATTCAGAGCAAAGCTTAGCACTATGATTGACACTGTCTGGGTGAGTCTGTCTCCAAACAAGCTTTAGGCTTCTCAGAATATGTGGCATTTGAATGTGATTGTGTCCAAATCACTATAAATACCTATAAAGTTAAGTCTGGGAGACTAGTCACAACATGTTCGCCCATCTATTAAAGTATATGTGGAGGATTCAAATCCAGTTCACGTCCCTCAAGGCTTCTGTGCATGAATGAAATGAAAACCAGACATTTTTTGTCGCATTAGTTATTTTGAAACTGATATCAACTCTGCATATATTTATCACAGATCCTGAAATATGAATGCCAGTGATTCATACTTTAGGAAATGATTCTAAGACAAGATGAATATATAAATCAAAGATTGGAAATGATATACAGTAGTGACAGAGGGATCTGTCCTGCCTGTTGTCCATCTAAAAAAGAATCTGTGCCGTTTCGCTATATACATCCCCTAGATGCCTTATCAGCACCATAAAACTGGGGACAAAAAAGGGAAAAATGATATTCATTACTTTCCAGTGTCCTATCAGTTAAATAAAACTTCTCCACACAGGAAAAAATACAGCCACTTGGAGGGCCTACCAGCTATCGTCTATGTGTGCAGACAGGCTTTTATCAATGAAGCTAATAAAAGTGACCCTCGGCAGGAGATGAGGGTGACACGCGGCTCTTTACCTAGCTTTAGGGGTGATGGACTGCAAATGTGGTCTTAAACACAGCACGAAAAACGACCAATGAAAGTGTCAGGGTAAAAACACAGAAAATCAAGGCATTTTGTGCGACCGTTGGAAGACGGCTCGTAAAAAAGGGGAGCCGAGTCTTTATGAGAGCGATCCGGAGCAGTGCATTATGGGGCTCAATGAGAGTGTCAACACAAGCTGGAGGCTTATCTTTATCCACTCATTGTGTGTCCAGTGGCTTAGCGCTCATAGAGGAGAATCGTAACGCCTCTGATCAAGAGTGGAGGGAGAGGGATCTCCATTCTTACATCGGCACATCAGGGGAACCCAGGGATTAGGTTCTCTTTTTAGTTCCTGTAGGGCAAAGGTCGCACTCGAGCAAACACAAATCCCATTCTCTAGCATAAAGAACATAATCCACCACTATGTAGGAGTGAGAGAACGATTTTAGAGACTTCAGAGTTTGTTGTACTCACCTCGACCTAGCACATACGCAAGCTTTGTTTTCACAGGTGACACGATAACCCAATTACCTTACGGCTTGTGAAAGTACAGCATTTACAGGAATAGTTCACCCAAAAATAAATACTCTGACATAAATAAATACTCTTACTCAGCTAAGCTGTGAAAAAGCAGAGGTTTTGAAGACTGTGCCGATCAGTCTTTTCCAATAAATTACAAGAAAAGCTTGCAAGTTTTTTTAAAAAAAAAAAGTGGTCCTTGTGACTTGAAGCTATACGAGTATATAACTTTGGGGCCGATAAGATTTTTTTAAAATGTTTTTGAAAGAATCTTATGCTCATCAGGGCTGCATTTATTTGATAAAAATACAGTAAAAATCAGTAATATTGTAAGATATCATTACAATTTAAAATGTCTTTTACTTTTGTATATTTTAAAATGCAGTTTATTCATGTGATGGAGCCATTACTCCAGTCTTCAGTGTCATGCTTCAGAAATTTGCTGATTTGGTACTCAAGAAACATTTATTATTGTTATCGTTGTTGAAAACGGTTGTGGCTGCAGAATATTTTTGTGGAAAATATGACACTATCAAAGTGTCACAGTAAAATGCTGTTACTTAAGATAGCATCCCAAGTAACAGCATTTATTTCGAAATATAAATATTTAGTAACAATATAAACAGTATTTGTCATTTCTGATCAATTTAATGTGTCTTTGCTGAATGAAAGTATTAATTTCTTAGAATAAAAAAATAAAAAAATGCACTGACCCCAAACTTTTGATCAGAGGTACATTAATTATAAGCTTGAAAGCTTCAGTTCCTGTTCATTGTAACTATGGTAAAAGAGCATTAAAAAAAAAAAAAAAATTCATTTCAGGTTGTAGAGAAAACAAAAGTTTGGAACGACACAAGAGTGAGTAAATGACGACGGAATGTTAAATTTTGGGTCAATTAACTCTTTAATAACTAATCAATGCAAAAAAAAAAAAAAATCAGATCTCAAAATGCCACACTTGTTGCAAAGGCATGAAGACACCTACAAAGCTCTTGACGATGGCTTTAAAGATGAAAGTGGAGTATTAAATAACCGCAGGCATGAAAATAAATGTAGCGGTTCGGTGCTCCTTCACACAGACATTACCCAGAAGCCCCCTATCTGGTCAGCCATAACTCTCGGTAACCAGGAGCACCTTCTACAGCAAAGAGCCATTCATTTAGCTGAAACAGACCACGACACCTCACTAATACTCTTGCCTTTTACAAGCCCCTCTCTCACACACATACTCAAACCCTATCAGCGTTCATCCAGGGCCGGCCTGAAATGGGGCTGTATTTCAACCCCCACAGAGGTGTTGTACATGTTTGTGTGTGTGGGTGCATGTGGGGCCTAAGAGGGGCCTGTCTCTGTAACGGCCACGAGTGATGGAAGGCCCAACAGGGCCACTAAGACTGTGCACTAAGATTGTTCTAGACCTCGGGGCCTCGGAGGAAACATATATCCACCTGGCAACAGGGCAGCATGCTATGAATGCGTGTGTGAGAGTGTGTGTGTTCACGTGTGCGGGCAGATCTAATCAAGGGCTAATAACAGCACAGAAGAAGTCGTTGGCCCTCGTAAATCAATGTGCAAAATAATTGCTAATACACTGGTTATCGATTAGCGTTGGGGCGACTCATTTTCGGAGGCTATGGCTACGAACTAACAAAGTGACAAGGGTAAAGTGTTATTTCTCTGCTGCGCAGACAGCTGGGCTGCGCAGAGGACTGAGGCAGGCAGTAATTCTTAATTGACACCTGTCAGGATAATGACTGCAGTCCCAGCTGCTGCGGGAGAATTTCTCCCCACTCCTGTTCATCTGTCAGCTCTAATACCTTTCTGAGCACCACTCCTTTCTTCTATCGCTCGCTCCCTTCTTTTTTTATTTTTTTCACTTCTTTTTTTCCCCCCACTTTCTGCATTTTTGAATATCACATTTTACCCACTAAACCCTTGGTTTCCTGTTCACAGTCTTCTTCCCATAGCCCTTTCTTGACTAACCGAGTTAAAAGCATAAGTTCTTTATATATAAAATTACATGCGTGTTTCATGCGAGTTAAATATACGTAATCTATTAAAACATTAGGTCTCATTCAACAAGCGTCCATGAAATCTGTCTACAAACATTTTCGCGACCAAATGATGATTCACCAAGAAGTTTTGTACTAAAATGAATTCCAAATGTATGAAAAAAAAAAAAATGAAACTGAAACCACAAAATTAGACAAGGTTAAGAACAAAGTGATGCGTGTACGCATGTATTGTGTATGTATTTTTTTTTTTTTGTGAGAATTTCTCCGGTGCGTACAAATATGAAATAATGCACGCAATTATTAATGAATGAGAGCCAGTGCTTTGTTTGAGCATCCCGTCTAGCCCAAACAAGTGTGAGTTTGGGGGCGGGACTACCGTTTTTCTGACCAATGATGGATGAGGGGAAGTGTTTTGTAAACTTGTTTGAAAACAATCAAGATTTTTTGAAATATTGTTTATTGCAGACATTATTGGACCTTAAACAATACAGCGTTCAACTTTGGTTTATATATAAAAAAAAAATAATAATTAAAAAAAGCAAAAGGACCTGCAGACAAAAAAAAAAAAAAAAAAAAAGCATTTTCTTTCTTTCATCTGTCTTTAGCTGGTCTTTTGTCTTCATGCAGGCAGGATATTTTGAGTTGAGAATACAGTGGTTGATGGGAGGAGGAACAGCGAGTCCCAGGACGTGACTTCCCTAAGTTTGAGGGGGCTTCACGGGTGTTTACTTAACATCATCAAAGAGCTTCCTTTCGTTTCATGCTCATCTGTCAAAATGAATGTTACTAAATACGAACATATGACCGCAAGGCTTAAACCTTAGAACGCTTGGCCGTCCTTAATAAAATGATGTCAACCATTGAAATATGACGTTAACTAAGCTATCTATAAAAATATGCAACTAATCAGACAATGTCACAAACAGCATCATCCTGTTGAGACGCCACACGCTCCTCAGATCCTACAACACAAACATCAAAGCTCAATCTCCTGCTGGCCCGTTATAAACATCGGCAAGGATCTGTTGGCCGAGCCGTTTGTGTTTTATCTGATGAGGATGTATAAGGCGCTCCATGAGGAAAACGGCATACTGGGATGAGAAAACTCCGCCGAGCCTCTAAAAACACCCCATCCTTCCTGTGAGCCAGGGAAAAAAAAGCAAGGGAAAGCAGCAACAGATGAGTGCAGGGCAGGACAGAGAGAAGGCAGACGTGGGCTCCCCTGGGTACACGTTGACCTCCGTGTACTCCTCAAGCTTGGAGACTCCCGTTGCTGGGTCATGACTTGAGCTTTTCTCTCTTTTGTCTTTCTTCCCCCTCCCTCTCATCTTTCTGACTCACTGTGGACTAAATTAGCTGAGAAATGAAACATGGGGGATCAAAACAGACAGGACGAGAAAGAAAGAGAGCGAGAAAGAAAGAGTAAGAAAAAACACAGCTGGCCCTTTTGATAGTTTTGAGTTCCCATAATGCTACAGTACCTCTAATCCAAACCTCCTCTGGTGACACGCTAGCTTTTTGTGGTCCTCTGTGTGCTTGTTTTTCAGCAACTATCAGCAGACGCACAAACACACGTCTGGAAGTATTCTTAATTTTAGACTTTACGAAACTTGCGGAAACCAGATAACTCCCAAATGTGTCTAAGCTCATTAAAACCGCAGAGCGGTGTTTACCGCAGACTGTGTACCATCACACTTGGCTCATGCAAAGTCCCAACATATTTTCATTTTGATCCACTCTTCCCATAAAACCTGTCATCGATCTTCATTAATCAAACTCAACCTCCACGATCTCGGACAAGGGGAACGGCAAGCTCGGGACTCAGAATAACTGGATACGCTTTGATTTCCTATAGGCCACTGGCTTGATCCCCAAATGCAAATTAAACTATTAGTTGTAAGTGGTGGGTCCCAACATGAATATTGACTAAATGGGTCAATGTCACCTGTTAATGACATGAGAGCGGATGAGTCTACCCTCCAGCGAAGCCAACACAAGGTGAGCCCAGATGTCACGCTGCATTCTCGCATCTTTCAGGAAGATTTATTTTCTTTGCTAGCTCGAAAATAGGCATTAAAGAAAGAGACACGGATAGAACATGACGTCTAAGCGTCCCCTTATAGATTTATTTCTATAATTTGCGTCGTACATGCAAAACAAATGGTGGCAGTCAACTCCTATCTTTTAATACAAAGACATCACAAATTGAGAAATGATAATCCAGTATATTTCACATTTCTCACCAGATATGAGAATGAATATGAAGAGCTGTTTAACAGACTACAACAAAACCTTCACATCTCTAATGCAACATAATAAATCTTTGTTAGAGAATAAAAGGTATTAACCTCATACTCGTGCTGCAAAAACACATATAAATCACAGCACTGCACATAATATAATCTGTAAAAGCAGCTTGATTTGTATGTAACGCTGCACTGAGAGACTTAAGCAAAGCGAGCCGCTCAACAGCACTCAAATTCTGACAGTATTTTCAGATTTCGAGAGCGTGGTGGTGCGATTATTGTCAGCAGGAGCACGGTGTGTCGGTACACTCAGAGCTCGAACGGTAGTGCGACCAATGACACAGAACAGTGGTACGTCCATCAACACGGAGACGGAGCGATGGCGTGTTTGCAGAGCACCAGGCCCGATTGGCTAACGCAGGGGCGTTCTGATTGGCTGCCTCAAATGCTTTCTGGGCCCAGCGGTGCGGTTAAGAGCCTGGATTACTGAGGTCATTAGGCAGCATTGCCACGGTGACGTGATTAGTCAGGTAGCAAAGTCCATTTGTCACCTGCACCAGAAAATTGAGTTAATTCAGCACTACAGGCTAAAGGGACTGTATAATATCAACTTGATTACATCAAGGCAGCTGCAGACCTGACACTTCGCTGAATTTGTCAGCTTTAATCGTTAGAGCCTGTCACAAATCCATCAGGAGCTCAGATAATTAGGGTTCCTCCCTAATGAAGCCAGCAGAGGAACCTTTACCTTTATGTCGGATAATTAAGAAGCCTCTGGTGCTGAGGACAGAATGCGTTTTAATGACTCCCTGTGCTGGTTCCTCCCAGCTCGCATTTTATTTTTCTTCTTTCGAGCGTGTTTGTGTGCGCTTGTGTGTTTTTTTTTTTTTTAATCTGAATATGGTCTCAAACGTGAATCTAAAAAGGAATACAATTTAATAGTCACGCCTACATTTAGAAAAGAGACAGTTCTCGAAGATGTAAAGTTAAAATGAAGGAAAAGTAAATGCAGCAAAAATATCGAAAACCACCTCAGGGCACTCAGTGTTTACGCCCCGGCTATCCAGAGGACGGAGTTGCGTGGAATGGATGCAAACCGAGCGTGTCTCTATCTGCGTGGGAGGTTGTGAAAACACAAAACCAAATGAAACCTGGAGCAGCGGAGAGATACCGCATTCATCGCCGAGTCCTCCCCTGGCTCCTCTCCTCTCTGCTAGAGCTCAAACTCACAGACACAGTCTGTGCTCTACGTGGGAGGCCTGTGTCTGTTTCAGAGAAAAGCCAGCAAATAAATACAAATGACTGCAGCAGCCCAACACAGAGAGGGCCACTCCGATCCCACTGCACCAAAACGACCTGAGCCCACAGCCGACGCATGTAAATCACTCAGAGCAAACAATGGCAATGATAGCAAGCAAATCGAGGCAAACTCATCCGTTAAAAGAGGTGGAGCATAACAGAGAAGTGCTGCTTTTAGTGCACAGCGCAAAATTTTTAAAATAATCAAACAGCTCGAATAATTTAGAAGAAGTTTTAGTAAAAACAAATCACCTTGTCACACTAAGCGGCTTTTCTTTTTATTCCCTCAATCAATAATTCCTAACATTTTTATTTTGATGGAAAGGGGAAAAGTGTCAGGCTCTGGGAAAAACGGAAACAATGTGCCTGCCAACTTTTGAATGACCATTAAAGCAAATGATGAACATGCCTGTCAGAATAGAGAAAATTAAATCAATATTCAGCTGAGGTGGAGGGGGCTGATGGCTTGTTTTTGTGGAGGAGCTGCCAGGTCAGATTACCAGGCGCCATCTCACCTCTGTGAGCTTTCGAACTCCCCACGTCAGTCTCGCCATACAGCCAGGGAGATGAAATAATCCCTTAAAAATACCCTTTCCCTCCACTGAGCAGAAAGGTAAACGTAAAAACCAAACTAAACGAAAGAAATGTCAACTATGTATCGCACTTGTTAGCCCTTATAAAGTCGACCTTGGTTACAGCAGTGTGTCTGGTATGTCGGCTGTTCCCTCATCAGTCAAATATCAGGGCCTAATTCTGCAGATCAGTAACTCTGCTGATGCTTGAACTTGAAAGAGAGCCTTCATTCAGAAGAGAATGGACCTGTTAGTCACAGAGATTAAAGGGGGGGGGGACGAAAGAAAAAAAAAAAAGAAAAAGGATAGAGAACGCCAATAGGACAAAGTGGAACTCCCTTAGTATAATACAACAAAATGGTTTTAAATATAATGGCTAGTTTGTGTTTAATCACCCCCCCCCCCCCAAAAAAAAAAAAATCCATCAGCGTTCGTTGCAAATCAGAGATTTGCTCTCTTGATCTTCATAGAAGATTTGTTAAAAACAGAAATCAGCTCTGTCTTTTAACATCAAAGAGCACAGGTACATTTCACATGAATAAATTGAGCTAAGAGGAAAACAGATCTCAGTACCGAGGCCTTGCTCAGTGACATCTATCAGGGAAGAAATGTTCTCTCTGCTACATTTTGTGCTCTCGACACGCCCCAGCAATCCCTTATCCCCTTTTCTCTCCCTCTCTTTGAATGACGAAAAAAAGTAGTGTATAACCCTGCCGAAAACTTCTTTCCTTTCTCTATTTTCCCGCACGACGGGGGCAAAAGTTGTCCTTTGAGTGGCTGCGGCCGCACGGCGCATGCGTGTTTCCATGGTGAATGATTTACTGATGTTTATCAGGAATGAATAGATCAAAGGAGGCCACATGACAGGCGATCAATCAAGCATCAAATCAAGGATGGCAATCCGCATCTAAATAGACGAACTGGAGCACTTTAAACTACATTTTCACTCGACTACATAGGCCACGGTGGAGTGTGAAGTTTTCATTTTGGCACAACTTAAAAAAAACTCAAGCATTATTTTATAGCAATATAAAATTAAATCTAATGCATTCTGCTAAATCAATACATGTATTCTGATTAAAGTACTTTGTTTTTGGCATTCTTTAAAAGTTAATAAGACAAACAGAAAACAAATTAAAAAGTCAAATTGCAGTCAATATTTGGATTAAGCGCTAAACCCACATAATAATAAAGTGTTATTGATTTTATGTTTTTTTTTTTTTTCACCTACGTACTAATATATTAGTAAACAAAACATGCATGCACCGCTTACCTGAAGATCGCCTCGGCGCTTGCTGCTTTCTCCGCGGCATGCTGTCGTCCCACCCTCCACTTGACTTCTCATACAGAATCAAAATGCCAGTGACGGGGGACAAGAATTAATTTCAAAAATGTAATACAAAGCATGTATTAACACGTTCCTCTTCTCTTCGGAATCTGTTTTTTTTATTCCACCTCTTTAAAAAGTCACTTTGATGCTGCCGATGCAAAGTCTAAGAGGGGTCAATAGGTCTTGAGAGGTTGTAGATATTTTTACAGACTAAAATGTCTGTAAATAAAAAAATGAAGGTGTATCTGGCCGAGACGTTTAATAATTATAAGTCATAGCATGATTGCCAAGAGCTCAAGATATATCTCCCGTCCATGTCTAACGGCGCACAAACAGAAAAAAACGCTTCCTTAGGTTTTCCTTAGATTATGGCAATAGTTTGTAGCAAAACGGAAGAAACTTCCAGTTATGGAGAGCCCGTCCAACTGTATTTCCGTCCTCTCGCTCGGTGGAAAGCCTAAAACCGGGACAAAACCAAGGGAAAAGACAGGCAGACAGGAGACAGTTAATGTCAGTCACAAATGGGGCTTGAGCTCAGTGCGCATTTTCAACGGACTAAATTCCCCACGCGCGCAGTGGAGAGTCTCTGCTCGTGCTCCTCCCGATATTCACCAAACACACTGTCCGTCCATGCTCAGGGAAACATGTGGACAGTTGATTCGGGCGAGCGTGACGCGTTTACTACAGAGCGATATATAAACAAAAAACACACTCTCTCGCAGCGAACGTAAACTAATTACTCTTTTAAAAAAACAAAAACTCCAGGGAGCGAAACGGCGTTCTTGGTCTCGCGGCTCTTCGCTGAAATATGTATCGCGCGTTCAGGATGCGTGAGCGGTTCAGACAGTCTCAACTGATAGACAGACACATCGAGTTGCCTTTCCTGCCTCTCTCTCTTTACTCCACCCCTCCGGAGCGTCACTCTGACAGTGAAAACCCACCTGTCAATCTTTTTAATTGTTCTGTTTTTTCCCTCCCCACAAAACAGGATCGTTTGAAAGACAACGAACTGCCTTTTTGGAGAAGACATCACTTGTTTGTATGTTGTCCATTCAAACTAATATGCACAGTATACGGTTTTATATAAAACTAAATAGTGCTATTTAAAATTAAACTATGATTTTGTAGGCTACTCGTGAAAAATAAGTTTCACGTCACGCGCAAACATTCAAACGCATAAAGGAGGGGTGTCCGCTGTAAACATATCATTTTATATTGTCTGATATTTTAGAACAGTTTTTCATGCACATAAAGACATTTCTTTGATCCTTTCACTGTCTTTTATTCTTTTTGCCAGTTTTGTTTATCTGTCGCGTTCACGTTCGCCGCGGCGAACAACACTACACGAACTACTCCAGGCGTTCACGCGCTAAAAGCAAATTATTTGCGACCTTTTTCCATCCCCGAAAAAAAGGACAGTTGGAAGTTACAGATTGATTCGTTACACCTTACTAGGAAGTGAACACTTTGCACGGGAAGGGGAGGGACTCCTGGAACAAGTTGAGTATGACCGTAACAAGCCTCTCTACAACGCTTACACATTACTTATTCATCAATTGCAAAACATCCACAAATTAAATAACGAGTCCGCGGTGTTAGACATTTCGGATCCTATTAGGTTAAGAAGCGTAATAAATCCACATCATATCTGCTCTTCAGTACTTTGTTGACACGGTGTACCTGGCACCCCCCAAAAATCACACTTAAATCTCAACTTTGTTTTTGTCTTTAAACCAGCGTTGACGCAATGTCCACTCTTTCTGTAAGTTGGCGAGTGGGTGGGTGTGTTTTTAAATCGCTCGGAAGGGGAACGCCAGAAACCCGAGTGAATTTTTTGAGGTGGCCTTGGCTCGCTCCGGTCGCCTGATGTTTTCTAACGGATTTTAAGGTTCTTCGACGCGCGGTGGTTCGGCGCGCGGGGATTCTGCTGTGATTTCAGCGGATAATTCAGCCTGTGGACCGACGCGAGAGGTTCGCCTTGCATACCGCATCCCGGTGAGTGTACACATTTGTTAGTATAGTGTAAATGTATGAATAAGCCAGGCTAGGATATTATACATCACCACCACCGAAGCGTTGATATCTCTGTACGCGACGTTTAAATCATGTTCTTACCTTTGACGGTGCTGCGCATCCTTGAGCTATTGCCAGTTGCAATCTAACTGATCATTTATGCTGTACGCCTGTCGGTAGGGGCTAATAATGTGGAAATATGTCCAAGTTCCGCCCCAACATCTGTCCATCTATCCATCCTCGCGACTACCTCGATCAGCCTGTCGCTGTTGATGGCTCTTACGTCACCAATCTCCCATCAGAAACTCATCGGGCTCAAAGAAGCCAAGATTTCTGCCGCTGTAGGGCAGGAGTATCGCTGGGCAAAAATGCTACGGTTTTCCGAGATTATTGCGTGTTAACAACAGATATATATCTCTGTCTCCGTGCAAGACGACGGTACAATGATTATTAGCTTGTCATATTCAAATAAACCTGCGTTAGAAAGATATTTCTGCGTATTTTCGAACAGTTGACCTCTTTTCAACTTTTATAAAACTGTTTTTATAAAAGTAATATTTATTCCTATTGATTTATCTGATTCTTATTATTACTGCCGTGAAAATCACATTTATGTTAGCTGGTCTTCCACTTTTCTTTAACAGTTTATTCGACTTAGATTCACTTGCATTCACCGCAATGCTTTTGCTGTTTTGTCGTGGTATTTATATCATTGTGCATTATTAGCTAATAGACTTACAAATCAGTGATTTTTTTTCTTTCCTTTTTGTTTGTAGCAGTACTTGCGGCATTGTCCTCCAGAATTAATGTTTGCTATTCAGCATAGTGATGAAGTTCCCTTCAAAGTGGTGTTAGTGTGCACTTAAAAGGGATTTAACGCTTTATATTACAGTGCCTGTGCTAAACATATATTAATATAAGTGATTATATAAGTGCCTATATTAATATAAGTGATTACAAGCAACAAAAATAACAATGTGTATTTAAAAGTTAATAAAGGCGCAACTAAATAATTAGTACATATTAGATATATGTTGTTCATAGGTATCAGTAATTTCACTGTAACATTAACACTGTAAAGTGTAAACAAAAAATAGAATCTAGCAGAAAAAAAAAAAAAAATATCCATGCTGATCATGCTGGGTTTCTCCAAACCCAGACTAGAGTGTGTCTTGGCATGGTGAATTACCCAGCTGTGCTCATTCTATGCTAATGAACTGAAATAATTTTAGATGATTAGATATACAAATAGTTACAGTGTTTTCAATTGATGTGTTAGAGAAATGCATCTTTTTCTACTACCCAGTGAAAAATAAGTAAAACTATTTATTTACGCACTTTGTATTTTATTAACGTGCCAGAACACATCATTGGCAAGGCAAATTTTGGTAGTAAACATTAGTTGGTGTTGACAGGTCGGCGTATGCTTGTGTGTATGGGTGTGGGTGTGTGTGTTTTATGCATGTTATTGTGCGTTTTAGGAATAGTTATTTATATTTAATGTATAAATGTTTGTGTGTACCTATCATCCTATTCAGTGTAGGACATCTTATTCTTTTGTAAAAGGCCATGCCTGAAGGTATGCCACGCAAGCACGAGCGTAAAGCTCAAGATGCAATGCCAACGCACTTTGAACGGTTCGTGTGGAGTCTGAACTGTGCCATTTTCAGTCCTGGTTAAAGCTCTTTCAATAGAAGAAATGTTCATGTTTGCCTTTCCTGCTCAAGTTCAGTGGTTCTCTTATTAAATAAATGACTGAAGATGATTGGGAAATATGAGCTGTGTAAAAAGTATAATAATACTGTCCTTGAATGTATGTCCTCACCCACTACATGCAGTGATAAGAAAAATATATTTACATTTTTAGTTTATTAACTTAATGTATTTTAAGAGAGCAGCATCAGACTGAGTGATTATAGATTTTATGCCTTTTTATGGTGTTTTAAAATGATTCTCTATCACTGCTTTTATGTGTTGATACTTTATAGTAACTGAAGCAAATGGATTTGGTTCATCTCTCATATATTATGAAAAATAACCTCAGATTTATCTGCATTTTTAGTCTAATCTGCTATTTACTGTAGCTGTTACGATAGCTCTATTTGCATTAAAATGCCTGGACATGCTATAATGCACATTATTTGTTGTAGAAATTCTTCATGTCTCAATATTACGCTGTCTGCTTAAGGGATCGCAGACGGATGGTACAAGACTGGAACTGAAAAACCGAGGGAGATTCGAGGTGATGGTCTTTGAAGTAGTTTTTTTTTATATGTAGCATGTCACATCACATCAACAAATTATGATCCAAATTGCCCGCACGCTACACGAGGCGGGATGCTGTCATATGTGTCCGCAGATATGTATGGTGAGATCTGAAGGTTTATAAACAAAAACATAGCTAGCTGTCACTGATGTATTTTTGAGTAGATGAACTCTATAGACGGTTACAATGACAATGTTTTTCTTTTTTTAACAACAAAAAAAAAAGGTATGTTTTCTTATTTAAAAAAGACTTGATCATACAGTTGTCATGTGTGTTGGAAAAACACATACTTACTAGTTTTAACGGTGATGTAAATAGTCTGTGGAGCAACATAAGAGAATACTTACAAGCAATCATACCTAGAAATCCTAAAAATTCAACGTACTAACACGTTATGCAAATATGTGTGTCAAGTGATCTTTTTTAATAATCATGCATTTCACCAAATCAGCAGGCAAGATCAATACCAATTACAGGATACAGCATTATTTTTCAGCAGCATATCTTCCCCATGGGGTTACAGAAATAGCTTTGTTTTGTGAATCTTGCGAGAAAGTACCCTAACCTCGCATGTGACTCAGATGTATTGATTATGCTTCCAAAATGTTGTTCTTGTCTTGTAGGTGATGTTGCCGTTCTTCAAAAAGGACAGTCTTGCAGTCCACAGGTCAGAGGTCAGCAACACTTGCATTTAGAATAAATGAATGTTTCTGTCCATTTTTTTTTAAATAATTTTATTTTTTTGTAAAACGGTACACTGTTTGCAATTGCACATGAAGCCATCCAGCGATGATCGCTTGGGTATAAACGTCAGTACTGCTAAAAATAATAACTCTGCACTTAAACACGGCAACTTAAATAGTGGTAATAATACTCCAGAACGGCTCTGTGGCGTAACCTTACGTCTGTGATTATGATCACAGCCATTTTACATGCCAACACCACTGCAATTATGTTTGTTAAAACTAATATTGCTACATCTCTACAATCACTTTTATGTTCTGAAATATATACAGTATTACAATTACAGTTCTGGATCGTTGGAACAGCTGTTGTTGCCAACGATTCTTATGCTTTTGTGGTACTGCTCATTATTATTTATTTTTTACATTTTAATATATTACGCCAGTACATATATGTGTGTTTTTCACTGTTTAAGTAATAACTGTTTATTAAGCTAATTCTTATTCTAATGTTTGAAATAAAACAGAAACAATTTGCTGATTCATTTATTTGCTTATATTCTTATATAATCATGCAAATAAAGGACAATGGACAAAGTTATGGTGTCTTTTGTTATCATTTGAAATTATATAAAATGTTTTTGAAATTATTAATTGGATGATGGAAGTAACAGTAAAAAAAAAAAAGTGAGTGAGCAAGTTTTATATTACTCAAGTCAGAAATCTATTTTATCACAATTATTCCTTCATAGGGATTTTTTCTTTTGTCATAAAAGCAGGAGACACTTCTCACACTGAAGAGATTTTTGATAAAACTATTTTATACAATATAAAAACTTCCCAGCTTCAATCAACGACTGGGTCAAATGAATTTTGTACAGTCATTGACAGGCGAAAGCTAAGAATATATAATACAAAAATAATAAAGAGAAGGCTTTTACTGGGAAGAATATCTTGAAACCCATCAGATAAGGCAGGGTAATTAAAATGTCACCTTTCTCTGGAGGAAGGAAGCCCATCACACAGCTTTACGTAACTCATTACTTTTGTACTTTCAACTAAATGCTGATCACAAAACTTATTTGACTTGAGAATCTGACATGAGGTGGAATCCCTTTTTTTTATATATATTTATATATATATATATATATATATATATATATATATATATATATATATATATATATATATATACCCTTCAAATAATAGAGTAACGGTTGTTTTATTGCATGATTGTTAATTCATTACAAATAATGACTTGCAACACACAAGATGTGATTTCGAGAAATGTTTTTTTGTGGTTATTGTTTAATTCATTGTAAACAACGAGAGTGAAATGTAGCTAAAGTGTTTTAAAGTTCAGACTAGTTGCACAATAGACATCTTCAATTAAAACAATCCTAAATACTGGTAGATTTATTTAGATAGTTGTACGTATGCAACAAGTCATGCATATGGAAATCAGTGGCGAGACGTTTTAGGAATCAGTATGTAGTTGCCTATCAGGATCTTTCAGGTTTCTTCATCCAGATTTTCATTCTCTGTGTGACTGTATCTGGTTATTACCTCATAAACGTCTCTTCCTGCTCCGCTGCACCTCCACGTTCAGGAGGGGCTTCCGTTCCTCGATCCTCCCCTCCAAACCCTGTGCGTTTCAGCAGGAGTTAAGTGACACATTTCACATTTCAAAATACCATCCTCCAACATGAGTCCCGCTGCCTGCCATACCACCTCTTTTGTTTTCTTTGACACATGCGGTCTTCTTCCAATTAGCATTTTTCAGCCATTAAAGAGGAGAGAGGAGTGCTGAAATGTTTTCCTGTTTCATTACCACTGACTGCACCTCTTTGATTGGTTGCAAAGGGAAATGTTCTGTAAAAACATCATTTTCCGCAGAAGCTCGGAAAGAGAGTGGCCAGAAAACGCTCCTAGAGTCATATTTAAGCATATAGGATTACTGGAAACGTCTCTCTCTCAGCATTTTATTGACTGGATAAATATATAAAAAGTGAAAGAAACAGTGCAAAGATCGAGATGAGACACGAAAGCTATACACTGTGCTTTATATTCCGTTTTTAAATAGGATATTTCCCCTCTTTCTAGATCTTGTCATTAAATAATATAGCAGCGCAGTTCTGTCAGTTTTTATTTATTTATTAGTTTGTTTGTTTGCTCCCCAGGTCTTGAAGATGGTGAACAATTTCGAACACTACCGGAATGGAAAAAGAAACATTTGATTCTTTCATACTTCTGAACCATAATTATTAAGATGTAACCATTTTAGATCAAAGATATGCATGAGACGCCTTTGATAATGTATGGTTTTTAAGAGAAACAGAATAGGATGTTTTTTTTTTTTTTCCGCTTCAGTCAAACTTATAGCCTGAGGGTTTCAGTTAGAGAGAGATCTCTCCTCGATACTGATGCAACAAAGAGAAAAACAGCCCCCTAAAGCTGCTTGGAGTGCTCTACTTCTGACGCTTAGTGGAAATGTGTTTGTTTTTATAAAAGATCTAAAAGCATTAATAAGAACAACAAGAAATGTTTTCCTCTTTTCTCCATTGACCAGCTAAAATATCCTGCATGATGCCAAACTGTTATGATTACATAGCGCATTCGAGACCATTCAAATAAATGTGTTCCCCCCCCCTCATTTTTTCACTAAGAAGACATGGGGGAAAGTATTCTCAGAGTCTTAGTAAAATGATATGATAAATATAACCAGAAAAATCGTGCCTAGCCAACGCAGGTCACATCTCACAGCCCAAGCCTGCCATTTCTGTTTATTTTAGCAGATATGGCTGCCTATCAAAACACAATTCAGTAGTCAGGAGGTGTTTATATAGGGGTTTTGGTTTATGTAAGACTGAGGAGGCTCCGTACGCACCATTTCAGTCCACCCGTCTGCCACACTGAACGTCCCTTCACTCTCTTTGCCAGAAATAGGTTGATTCAAACAAACGGCCCTATAGAGTCTCGCTGCCTTTGATCCGGGTGTTGAACCAGGCCAGGTTTTCCGGCCCTACGTTTGTTGCTTCACACCCTGGCAGAAGCCTGAACGGCGTCCCTGTCTTTGCAAATGCCTCGGCTAGCTCTGGCTGGCCTCTGCAGCGGGAGCGACTGATGACGCCAGTCTCAAGGCTATATCAGCAAATCAGACGTATACGGCCCTGCTCCACCCCGAACTACCCTGCAAACGTTCACGCGTACCACTTCGTTCTAAATGAGAGCTTTTTTTTTTTTCGTTTTCTTTTTTTTCCCTCAAATACTGGCCAGGTCACATGCTGGAGTTTTCCTGCTTTTTTCTCTTCCTTTGAGCTCTCATCAGCTGAATTTTTCCTTCATTCATTCCTGCTTTAATACAAATACGCATACACAGAAGTACAGTAGATGATACTGTAAATGCAATACATATATATTAACATTTTAATAATAAAATACCAAAAATATGTACGTGTATATGTATAAATACAGTTACATATTATGTGTAAATATAGATATGTGTATGTATGTATGTATATATATAGTAACATTTATTTAAATATATATAATTTAAATAAATGTTACTATATATATATATATATATATATATATATAGATAGAGTAATATTTATTTTAATATATATTAAAATAAATTAAGTAAATTAAAAATTTTATATATATATATATATATATACATACACACACACACACACACAATTTAGATTTTTATATTGTATTGTTCATTTGCATTTATAATCCAATTTATACATTTATTGATTGATTATACATATTGATTGATTGTTTGATATTGGTTGATTGAATGATTTCAATTTACTATATATTAGGTTGGGATTTTGGGTTGGGAAGTAGTTAAAAAGAAAAAAAAAAAAAGGCACATATACACACTTCTGACCTAAATGCTCAATCTTACTAAACTAATTAATCACAGTAGCCTAATCACAGTGACAAGGTTGGCTGGGTGACATTCTCCAAAATCTCCACTTTGATTTTTTTTTTTTTTTTTCAGTCAGTCCCACATGATCTCCTTCGCTCTCTGTTGCTCCACTCATTCCAATATTTTCTCAAGGTTAACAGGTAGAAAATGTTTTGAGTGTGTTGGGCTGCTTTAAGTCGAGGGTGTGGTGGGCAACGGAGTAGGCGTCTCTCTGGGCTGCATTAATCAGAGAGAATGACAAAACCATATCTGTGACGACAACGACGGCTCAGCTGCCCGACATCGGCTGTAACGGAGGAGGAGGAGGAGGATAACTTTATTAATCAACATCTCTTGATTAATTGTTATAAAGTGTCATCCATAAATTTTCCTTCGATTTAATAATTCTTGAGGAAGACTTAACAATCTCCCTCGTGATTTGAGTTTTATTGAGGGCTGTACCGAGCGAGGTGCGCTGACATAAATAGCATCTCAGTGGCCAGTCTCCTCGTCACTGACAGATATGAAATACAATTATCAGTGTGATCTGTTTAAAAATTCATCATCAGCCTACTGTCTACAGAGGAAACACACTCACTCGCTCTCAATCTCCTGCTTTCTCTCTGTCTCTTATTCATGTACACATACACACACACGCAGAGTGTATATGTAGAGGGGTCATAACTGATAAGCTGTTCTATCCATTTCAGATTTCATTGTTTTTTCTCTCCCTCCAGCTCGTTAAGTTATTTTAACTGTGGATATTGTATTATGTGCTCTGCCGTGGCCCCCCCTTTATATTAAAACATAAATCATGGGATAATCAATCAGTAAATGACAATGCTGAGGCAAATCGCTGCTATCATTGTTCCCACACAGAATATCATTAATATAACTCTTATCAGAGATGAAACAGCCAAACACACTCGAAATGACTCCACATATGCCGCACAATCCATTTTTTAAAGTGACCTCACCCTAACCATATGTTTTTTAAATCTTTTCATGTCATGCTTCAAATACATAGTTAGGGGCTGTTCAACAGGACATCTGCAGAAGAACACGTTGACATGCGTTTATTTTATTTAAGTTGAACTCTTTTTAACTTGGGATGTGTCATAAAAACACAACACAAAATACTGGAGGAAAAAAAAAAAACATGGTGAAATGGTAAAGAATGTGAATGCCATACATGTTTCAATAAAAAATGAATCAAAAATAGTGAATATTTTACAACTAGTTGTTTAGATTTGATACAGATTTCTTGATTGATTTGGTTCTGATTCACAAGCTCTCAATGCAAATCCAAACCATTTGGACATATTTCAATAATGTCACTTCTGCTTACATATGAAACAAATTCAGGGAACCTTTTAATGTAGTACATAACAAAATATTAACAATAACAATATTAACATTATTTACAAATATTGGTTAGGCAAATTTGGAATCAAATAAGTATATTGATGGTTATATTTATATAAAGAAATACAACAAATTACATATAACATTTTAATACAATTATTATAAAATATAACATTCTAATGCATTTTATTAAAATATTTACAATTAATATTTAAGGTTTTTTTTAGAATGATAAAAAAATATAACATTCTGCAATTTAATAAAATATTTACAATTAATATTTAAGGTTTTTTTTTAGAATGATAAATAAATATAGTGCCTTATAAAAATATTAATTTGAAGAATTAACATAATGGCCTAAATAAGGCAGTTCAGATGTGAATTATGTATCAAATATAATAAATAGAATAAATAAATAGAATATTATTCTATTTATTATTATTTAATAAATATTATTTATTTTTATTTTATATATAATATTATTTCTATTGTCTTTTATTAAAATACTACCCTGTAAAACATTTTCCTGATGTTATCACAACCTTTTTTCTTGTCAAATCAACTTAGATAATTAATGTAGCTCAGATAACATAATATTTTGAGTTTATGTTGATTAAATCAGTCACCTTCATTGTATTAACTCAAATTTTTAATTTCGATGAACTCAAAATTCTAAGGCAACCAGGTAACCTTTTTAAGTTAAACCAACAATTATTTTTTTACAGTGTACAATTTTAAAAATGTAAAAAGCATTTTTGGATGATTCATTAAAATAACCAGCTCTTAAGACTTATTTGTTCCTGAATCGGACTATGCTGGTCATGCTTTATGGCTTTGATTCACTAAAAAGAACCAGTTCATAAGAGTCATTTGTTCCTGAATCAGATTACACTGTTTGTTAAACACAGCATACAGTGTAAGGCAGGGCTGTAACCACCACAGACATTGAGGGGGACAAGTCCGGCCTAATATTTAGAAATGGCCAAATTCCCCCTAATTAAATATTCAGAAACCGACAATAATATTCATTAATGCAAACTACTCAACATTTTTGTGAAATTTCGCCATTTTGAATTGAAAACACGCTATAATTTGATCAATATGATATGATTAATATAACTTATAACCTTCGTTAATCTTCGGAACACAAATTAAGATATTTTTGATGAAATCCGATGGCTCAGTGAGGCCTACATAGACAGCAATGCCATTGTAAATATCAAAATCCATAAAGCTACTAAAAACATATTTAAATCAGTTCATGTGAGTTCGGTGGTTCTACTTTAATATTACAAAGCGACGAGAATACTTTTTGTGTGGCAAAAAAAACCAAAATAACGACTTTTCAACTATCTTGTGATGGCTGATTTCAAAACACTGCTTTGGAGCTTTACGAATCGAAACAGCGGTTCGGAGCGCCAAAGTCACGTGATTTCAGCGATTTCACGTGATTTTGTTTTTTTGGCGCACAAAAAGTATCTTGTCGCTTTATAATATTAAGGTAGAACCACCAAACTCACATGAACTATTTTAAATATGTTTTTAGTAGCTTTATGGATCTTGAGATTTACAATGGCATTGCTGTCTATAGAGGCCTCACTGAGCCATCGGATTTAATTAAATATATCTTAATTTGTGTTCTGAAGATGAACAAAGGTCTTACGGGTGTAGAACGACATAAAGGTGAGTAATAAATGACATTATTTTCATTTTTGGGTGAACTAACACTTTAATAACTACAATAGACCTTTTACCTTTCTTATTTCTTTTTCGGTATTCCCTTAAATACCTTTTAATCTTTTAATTATTTAATTCCTTTTTTAAAAAAATTACCCAATAACACCCCCCACCCCCCTGGAAAAACAATATCATGGTCCTCACCAATGTTCAAGACATGGTTACAGCCTTGGTGTAAGGTAATTCATAGAATTTTAAGAATCAATATGGTTTAAATGAAATCTGTCCTCAGTCTTGCTATTTACATCTGTACTTTAAACAAAAACAACTTCTGCAGATGTTTGCAAAATACAGAAGTGCAGCAGAGACACCCAACTTATGTGTTTAATTAAAGCTTGGCCCGTTACATCTCCATTGTCCCGCGGACTCCTTCAACACAGCTGTACGGCAAAGACGGCGCCGTCCTCAGCAGACTGCTGGTTGCCAATTAAGCAGTGAAAGGGACTCGGCATCCACACCCACCTCAGCTGGCAGCGGCCCAATTTACAACCGGCGTGTCACCGCGTGTCTGTAAGTGGGCTGATCTACACGTGTCATGGCTGAAGTTTGCAGTCTGCCGAGACCGTGGATGGACAGGTAGTGCCAACCCCACCTCAGCCAGCCCCCCTCCTCCCCTCTCTCTCTCGCTCTCTTCCTTTGCTGATCAAGGACACTCCTATCAGCATGAGCGCAGAGAGGGGCCATCCATCAGGGCAGATTGGTAATAGAAACACTGTGTGACAATGGTCATCAGCGTCGAAAACAACAGCCTATAAACATCCGGTGACACACGCTCCGGAGTAGGAGGTGGTGGAGCGGGGGTGGTAAAACCAGGAATTGAGACAGGGAGAGAGACAGCATGAAAGATTATGGCGGGAGAGACGGAGAAATGATTTAGAAACAGAGAGAAGGTAACAGAAACGCATTTGTGTGTGCCAGCGCATCTCAAAGTCCAACGCAAACAAAGCCAAGGTCCGTCGTCATGCCGTGACTGTTTATTTCACAAACGAGACAGAGAGTAACAAATTGACAGAAGTGATTAAATGGCGAGCGAGATGATGAAGAGAAGCAGGGAGGTGATCACACGGCAGATCTGAGGCCTTCGCTAAAACAACCCCGTTTTGTCCTCTTTCAAAGGTCTCGGCGCAAAACGCCACAAAATCTTTCTGACTTTTGCCGCTCAAACGCTTTTATTTATTTACCTCGGCATATATTTATTTCATTCTCCCGTTTGCCAAATAAAGACTAATTAGAGGAGCTAACGTTTCAAAATGGGAAGCTTGCCTCACATGGTGGGATTTTTTTCTTCCTCTTTTCTAATTTTTTGTCAGTTTTTTTCTCTCCCCCATCAGTTTAATTAGCCAACATTTGTCTCAGTTTTCCTGAGCAGCGTTTGTTTATCCTAGTGTCACGCCTGACATTGGCCAATTAGTGCAGTGAAATTGTTTAGCCTCAATAGCACAAGCAGTGGAAAACACTCCCGAGATGTTTGCTGCGAGCTCACGGGGAGATTCAGAGAGAAATTTGGGGAAAGCGAAAAAGGGATGTCAGAGTATTTCGGTTGATTATGAAGAATCATGACCGCATGAGGGTTTTGATTATGGGCAATGCTTAGGAAGATGTTATTGGTCGCTTGACAGCAGTGAAATATGAAGAGAGTTTAGGCAGAAAGTCCATTCTTAATATAATAATTCAAGGATTTTTAAAAAGGCTAAATATTTTAACAATTATTTGTTCATTAACTCATGATGGTCAGTCACTTATGCCTTAAAAAAGTAGCATGTTAAAGTCAAATCTATTTTGGTGTCATATAGTGAGACTTTTTACAATCTAGCATTATCCAACATCCCGTTTTCCTCTGAAATATGCCACATTTCTGAAGTATAATGGTTATGCCAAAATATCAGGGTTTTTTAGTAGCTACTACTGTAAATTCATATTAAATTCATAAGGGATCCCATTTAAGTAGTAGTCTTTCTGTAAATTAAATTTCTTTTTGCGACATCAGTAGTGGCTAATATCGACTTACCACAGATTTAATGTATAACACTGACTGTAGTAATGGTACCTATGATATTTTTATGGAAACTATGGTTACCATGGTGACTTTTTGTCAGCGTAGGCTGTACTTGGCTATACTGAAACTTACAAATTGCCTTATGTACTACATAAAGAGAAAACAAAGCATCAAACATACACTACATTCTTTGTTCCATTCAGTCCTACAATTCAAGGGTTTCAGATGCTCTCCAGGAAGACATTGCAAACACAAAGACACGCAGAAGCTGTAGGGTACTTTAATATGATATGCCTTCACTATTAATACTCTCTTTAGGTCTTTCAAAGCCATTTTGGTCCTGAAATTGGAATATTTATTTTGTGTTGGTGCTCCATTCTGACTGATGTGCTCGACATGACATGCTGCAGGTTTGAGTTTATGGATATGAAGTGTTAATACATCCCCCGCTGGATAAGTCATTTTGACTCATTCTTGCATGCACACGCGTGTCGGAAAGAGTGAATCTATGTGCCTGTAAGAGAGAGAGAGTGAGAAAGAGAGAGAGAGCGATTGACTCGGCACACCGCCTGCCCTCACACAACAATTACCGCAGTCAAGGCCCACAGCAAAGATAAATTAATGCCTCCTCACAAGACAAAAGATTTTCTGTTCACTAAAATACAAAAAAAACTATCATGTACCAGTACATGTTTAGAGCATGTTTTACATTTAAAACGACTCTTGGAACTAAAGTAAACACCTTGTTTTACCTAAGAAGCTCGGGTGAGACTAAATAAAAAGACGTTCTTGTGCCTTTTTGAGGGGGCAACAATGGTGGTCCTGGCTCACCCTGTACACTTGAAGAGATAAGACCTAATCAGAGGAAAATCAAAACTTTAAATGACTAAGTGGTTTTTCATACAGTTGTGCTCACAATTATTGGAACCCTTGGTAAATATGATCAAAGATGACTATAAAAATAAATCTGCATTGTTTATCCTTTTGATCTTTAATTCATAAATTAGCAAAAATCTAACCTTGGGGCGGGGGGGGGGGGGGGGTTTGGGGGATAATCACATTATGAAATAAATGTTTTTCTCCAAAATACGTTGGCCACAATTATTGGCACCCCTAGAATTTTTTTTATGAGTAAAATATCTCTGAAGTATATTCCCATTCATATTTACATTTTTTAGCACACCAGGGTGATCATAAACATGAAATTGTCCAGACATGATTTTCTGTTCCACAGGAGTATAAACATGAGGAAACACAAAGGCCAAATTCCCTTAATCATTCATCCCAATGAGTAAAACCAAAAAATTTAGTTCTGATGTGCAGCAAAAGATTGTTGACCTTCACAAAATAGAAAGTGGCAGTAAGAAAATAGCTAAAGCATTGAAAATCCCCATTTCCACTACCAGGGCAATAATTAAGAAGTTCCAATCAACTAAAGATGTTACAAATCTGCCTGGAAGAGGACATGTGTCTAAATCGTGCTAATGCGAGGTGAAGAGGAACGTTTGAGTGGCCAAAGACTCTCCAAGGATCACAGCTGGAGAATTGTAAAGATTAGTTGAGTCTTGAGTCACAGAAAGCCTAAAAAAATGATCAAACAGCACCTACATCCTCAAAAGTTGTTCAGGAGGGTTTCAAGAAAAATCCTCTGCTCTCATCCAGAAGCAATATCCAGCATATTCAGTTGTCAGACAAGACAAACTTCAAATGGGACCGGCTTCTATGGTCAGATGAAACTAAAGAAAGAGCTTTTTGGCAGCAAACCCACCAGATGGGTTTGGTGCACATATAAAAAGTACCCCATGCCCACGGTTAAATATACTGCTGGATCTTTAATGTTGTGGGCCTATTTTTCTGCTGGAGGTCCTGGACATCTTGCTCAGATATATGGTATCATGGATGCTACCAAATACCAACAGATAAAAAATTAAAACCTGACCGCTTCTGCTAGAAATTCAATAATGGGCCGTGGTTAGATCTTCCATCAGGTGGAAGATGATCCAAATGATCCAAAACAAACATCAAAACCAACACAAAAATGTGTCACTGAGCACTAAATGAAGCTTCTGCCATGGCCATCCCAGTCCCCTGTCATAAACCCTAAAGAAAATGAGTGGAGTGAACTGAAGAGAAGAAGCACCAACATGGAGCTAAGAATCTGAAGGATCTGTAGAGATTCTGCATGAAGGAATGTTCTCTGATCTCTTGCCAGGTGTCTCAAACACCTGACTTGACTTGACTGACTCATCAGGCATCATAGGTGAAGACTCAGAGCTGTTATCTTGGCAAAATGAGGTTGCAAAAAGTATTTAATAATAGGGTGCCAATAATTGTGGCCAATGTGTTTTGAAGAACATTTATTTCATAATGTAATTGTTCCCCCATTTTCAATTCTTTTCCTGCAGTGAAAGGTTAGATTTATTTTTACAGTCATCTTTGATCATATTTATCAAGGGTGCCAATAATTCTGACCACAACTGAATATGTGTCTATAGGTCAATAAATATAATAAATAAATATATTGAAAATATATTTAAATAAATGTGTGTACACTCTAAAAAATGCTGGGTTAAATATGGACAAACCCAGGGATTGGATTGTTTTCACCCAGCCATTTTTTTCAACCAATTTTGGATTTATTCTTTTAGTCAGCAATATAGGGGCAAATTTGTGGGGTATTTTAAGCTGAAACTTGACCAGACCAGAGACTTATATTACGTCTTGTGAAAGAGGGCATAATAGGTGCCCTTTAACCCAACCTGCTGGGTTTGTCCATATTTAACCCAACTTGGGTTGTTTTTAACCCAGCATTTTTTTAGAGTGTAATATCATCAGCCACTTTATTAGGGACACATGTTAAATATTTAATCACATGGCAGCAACTCAGACATGATCAAGACAATCCGCTGAAGTTCAAACTGAGCATCAGAATGGGGAAGAAAGGTGATTTAAAGGATTAGTTCACTTTAAAATGAAAATTACCCCAAGCTTTTCTTACCCTCAAGCCATCCTAGGTGTATATGACTTTCTTCTTTCTGATGAACACAATCTGAGTTATATTAATAAATATCCTGACTCATCTAAACTTTATAATGTTAATGAACAGGGGCAACGAGTATGAAGCTGAAGAAAGTGTATCCATCTAAAGCAAAACGTATTCCACATACCTCCGGATGTCACGTCAGTTAACCTTTTTTCGTAAGTTGAATAGGGAAGGCGTAGGACGTAGCATATGTGTTTGAACTGCAAGACTTTTACACTTTCTTAGTAAGTTGAATACGGAAGGCAGTCTGGCAGAAGCTAGATATTTTACTTTATAACTTGTTAAATATTGATATTTTTCTTACACAAATGCATCGCTTTGCTTCAGAAGGACTTTATTAACCCCCTGGAGTTGTGTGGAGTACATTTTGCTTTGGATGGAGGCACTTTCTTGTTCTTTATACTCGTTGGTCCCATTCACTGCCATTATAAAGCTTAGATGCGTCAGGATATTTATTAATATAACTCTGATTGTGTTCACCTGAAAGAAGAAATTCATATACACCAATTGTAGGAATGCTTGAGGGTGAGTAAAGTTTGGGTTAATTTTCATTTTAAAGTGAACTAATCCTTTAAGTGGCTTTGAATGTGGCATGGTTGTTGGAACCAGACGGGCTGGACTGAGCATTTCAGAAACTGCTAATTTACTGGGATTTTCACACACAACCATCTCTAGGGTTTACAGAGAATGGTCCGAAAAAGAGAAAATATCCAGTGAGCAGCAATTCTGTGGGTGAAAATACCTTGTTCATGCCAGAGGTCAGAGGAGAATGGCCAGACTGGTTTGAGCTGATAGAAAGGCAACAGTAACTCAAATAACCACTTGTTACAACCGAAGTATGCAGAAGAGCATCTCTGAATGCAGAACACCCAAACTTTGAAGCTACATCAGCAAAAGACCACACTGGGTGACACTCCTGTCAGCCAAGAAAAGGAAACTGAGGCTACAATTTGCACAGGCTCACCAAAATTGGACAATAGAATATTGGAAAAACATTGCCTGGTCTTGATTTCTGCTGCAACACTCAGATGGTAGGGTCAGAATTTGATGTAAACAACACGAAAGCATGGATCCATCCTGCCTTGTATTAACGGTTCAGGATGGTGGTGGTGTAATGTGTGGGGGATATTTTCGTGGCACACTTTGGCCCCTTTGTACCAATAGAGCAGCCTTTAAATGCCATGTCCATCCCTTTATGACCACAGTGTATCATCTTCTGATGGCTACGTCCAGCAGGATAACGTGCCATGCAACAAAGCTCAAATCATCTCAAACTGGTTTCTTGAACATGTTGGTGAGTTCACAAAAGATCTCCAGTGATAAAGTCACCAGATCTCAATCCAATAGAGCACATTTGGGATGAGGTGGAACAGGAGATTTGCATTATGCATGTGCAGCCAAAAAATCAGCAGCAATTGCGTGATGCTATCATGTCAATATAGACCAAAATCACTGAGGACCTTGATTCTATGCCACGAATAATTAAGGCAGTTCTGAAGGCAAAATGGGGTCCAACCCGTTACTAGCAAGGTGTACCTAATAAAGTCGCCAGTGAGTGTACACACATGAACATATATAAATTTCAGTTCATCTTTATGAAACGTATATGAAAAAGAGCCCTTATCCCTAATGTGTCCAGTTGATTTTTTCCTGCATGATTCTGACTGTTTTTCTTTGCATGTGACCAAGATATACTCAGATCCAATTTATGCAGCCTTCTCTTTGGTCTATTATTATATTTGTTATTATTGCATCTAACCGTTGCTGTACTACACCACTTCTGATTGTGTATATATAGGGCCCTTCCTTTTACATCAGCCTGAAATAGTTTTATAATGCAAGAGGTGAGGACGTCTTTGATGTGTCGAGTTGGCAAGAGGGCGTCGAGTTAAGACGTTAAGATACGTCAAGTAGTTCACACTACACAGAGCACAGATTCAATTTAGCACTTCCTCCGCGCCACCAGAAACCACGCGCGAGGCGTTTCAAGCCACAGACTCCCAAACAGCGGCCGACACTTCCTCTCCAGCCTGCAGTCTATCTTATCTATCTTCTCATCTGTATCATCCTCGTCTGACTGGAACAAAGACAAGCGGCATCGCTGAAGTGGCACTGACAGCTTTGCAGGGGAAGAGTGAGGCTGTTCTGTGGGGAGAACTGGGAAAGTGTGCAGCCTGTGGCGGAAGGGAGACGCCAGCGTATCTTTCATGCCGCCCTCAGCCTTTAGCTCCGGGCTCCCACTCAGAATCACACACGCTCATGTCACCCTAAGGCAGCAGTCTCAAACACTTAGACTCAAACCCAGAGGTGTTTATGGAACTCTACTGCTCAGCCCAGTGTCTTGCTCATTCAATCCCAGCAACTGGCAGTCTGACTGCTGGTTTGGTTGGTGAGGTCTAATTATGTGTAGACACACTGATATGTTATATGTAGCGCTCACACACATAGCCACAAATAGACAAACACATAAGGTGCACATGTTCCTAGAGCTAGTGAGCTGTCATGCTGCATACTACCTACATAGGCAGCCGCCTTCTAAGACGGCATCCTGACTAATTAGGAACACTATACAAATAATAGCAATCCCCATAACCATTTTCAATGGAGTTCTCCATTAGCATTAGCATTCTGTTAACACAAATATTAGGTCATAGCGCTAGCAACACCAAGGTCATGGTTTAGATCCCAAGTATGTAGTGATATCAACATGTTCTCCAACCAATGCTCCTATATAGGTCGTTTGTCACCTCCCTGAAATACGACCAATAGGAGAGTTTACTAAAGTTGTGCCCCTATCGACAACAGGACACTTTCATTTTAATGCATTGTTCCCTTTTATCTGCCTCACATTTTGGGTTTCGCGTAGCTCATTTGGCAGAGCATTGCAATATTAATATACAATCATGTGATCATGCGATCGTGGGTTTGATCCCAGGGAACGCTTGTGCTCATAAAGTGTATATGCACTACAAATCACTAAGGGTAGGTTTAGGGATGGGATGGGGTGGGATGGGTGTAGTTGTTAATAATAAAAAAATGAATTTTGCTAAATGGAAATATGACAAATGGTGTAAAAGGTCCACACATTTCATTTAAATGAACACACATTTTAATTGGTAACGACAGTCATACGTCATTTCATGATGACAGATGTAACACGACACTGTCATTATTTTTATGCCAGCTAGAGGGCGTATGACTTTAAAACATAAATATAGGTCATAATAAGGTGCTTGAAAAATAACCTATAGGGTCAATATTTTTTGGAGGGCAGTCTGAGTGATATATAGCATATACTTTTAAAGCAAGTCACTTTATAAATTAGGGGGCATTTACACAACACCATTTTCAACTAAAAATGGAAACATTTTATGCATTTTGGCCACTTGTTTACACGACAACGGTGTTTTAGGGGCCTAAAAATGCAAACATTTGAAAATGGGATTCAAAGTGTAAGTTTTTGAAAATGATACCATTATCGTCTCCATGTAAATTACAAATCTGCAAATTAGGTGTGTAGTGTTCCTTTATAAAGTGATATTGCCAACTACTGGCCTGGCATGCATAATACAACGTTTTTAGTAATTTTCGCTGCCGCTTGTGAACAAGGATCAGTTTGACAACATTGTCGTCTGTATGCGATAAACACAAAGAAAAAGCTTTTCTGTTTTTATTACATAATTGTTGTGTAAATGTATCCTAAATGTCAATTAGCATTATGCTAAGCTAACAGTATGATACTCGTACACAAATAATGGGTAAAATAACCCTTTTTTATTTATAAAACTGTATTTTTTAAAATAAAAATTTAAGTATTAAGTGTTAACTAAGGCCCCATTTACACTAGTGCATTTTCTTTTTAAAACGGTGTTTTAAAATGAAAACGATCCTCGTCTATACTGGCGTTTCCACAGCATTTCAGAAACGATCTCCGTCACAAAGTGAAAACACATCACATTACTGTTTATGCACACTGGGCATGCGCGTACAGATGTAAACAGTTGCGCCTTGTGCATGTATGTAGCTGCAGTATTTAAAAAAAAAAAACGGAGTTTAACTGCACAATGGCTGCTAAAATTGACAACAAAGCCAGCAAAGATTGCAGTTCAGTCTCCATGTTATTGCTTGCACGGTCATCAAGGTTACTCAGAGCGAACGTGGGCAGCCACGCCATAGTTTTCAAAAGTCTGCATTTTGGTCTGTTTACACTGAAAGGCAATCCTGCTGTTTTCAAACTAAAAGGGGCTCTGCAGCATTTTTGAAAGTCTGTTTTCAAGGTTTGAAAAAACCAAAGTAGTGTAAACAACAGGCGTAACCGTAGCAAAACTTATGCGTTTTAAAACCTAAACACACTAGTGTAAACAGGGCCTAAAACTATTCAAAGTTCTCAGTAATTGAAACAAAGATTTAATAAAATAAAATATAAATATTACATGAAAAACAAAGAATTTTTGCCTGGTAAATGGAGAAGTATTAACGGAAAAAATAAATAAGTTTAAGTACAAACTTGCTAAAAACTTACAAAAAGTAAAGGTGGAATAAAATAAATCAAAGTTAAATAGAAATATATAAAAAAAATAAAAAATGACAAAAGCACATGATAAAATTAAAATAAATTTGAAATGAACACATGAAAACTGAAAATATAAAAATGAAAGCTATTTCAAAATATTAATAATACTATAGTAGTATATCAATAATGCTAAAGAAACACTGATAAATTTAGATTTTTTTAACAAAGTTCATCGCATTCTGCATTCTGGGATTGTCTTCTTTTTGAAAGATACATAGAACTTGTCCGTATCCTAAGCAGCTCACAAGGTTGTACATCCGAATATTGGACCACATGCACAAATCTTGAAATTCCCCCAGAAATGCACGTATATATATATTTGCAGAAACAAGAGCGCACACACACCCACTCAGACAGACACCGTAGAAGAACGGATTTCACAGCCAGGCAGCAGATGCTGCCGCACATGTGTCAATGTGCACAAATGTCAGATATTAAAATCTTGTGACTCTCAGGGGGATCGGAGGGTATAATTTTGTCACCGTTTCATTATGACTGTGAGATTGTAATTGTTGTGGTTTACCTGACATGAGTTTGGTGGCATATGTGTGTATTTGTGTGTTCTCATGTTCACACAATTGCAGCTTTGAAGGGGGGCGACGATGGCAGGCTGGCGGAGGAAAGGGGGGGGGGGTCGCTGGGAACAGGGTTCAGACGGATCACCGCGCCCGTGCCGGGGTTTGAGTCGGCAGCGGGCAGATGGACCGCTGACACTGGCACAAGGAGAAAGTATAAAGTCGAGTAGACAGGAGGAAAAAACGAGAGAGTCAAAAAATACATCATCATCATCCTCGCTGACACTCTGTTGGTCTTGACCTTAACAGGCTGGAGTGTTGTCAGACGCAGGCAGCAAGGCCTGATGGGAGAGTCAGGCATGTCTGTGGGCGCAGGGCTTCATTCGGCTGTAGGGGCTGCGCTGCATCTAAACTGCTCTGTGCTAAACACGTCTCTGCTCATGCACAAATAACAATCCAACCTCAGCCGAGCCATGTTATTAAATATTTTAGAGGAGTGTGATCACAATGTCTCCACATTCATTGAGTTTTCATTGAATATTTGACACTTTCTAATGCTTTTCACCGGTAGCATCCCAGTTTTATGAGGTAAAATATTTTTCCTCCACACAGTAAAAATATTTTTTCAGCCAACCTGAAATTGTGCTGCACAACAATACATATTTCAACAACAATACATAAATAAGAGAAATGGAAACAAATAAAAATATGCATATTCCAAATTTGCATATTCTGAATCAACACTGAACTTTCAACTGATTAAAGATTGATAAAAACTGATAACTGATTACTATTGTCTTTTTAAAATTTAATTCTGTTCACATCATTGAATCATTATTTTCACTGTAAAGCTGCTTTGAAACAATCTGTATTGTATAAAGCGCTATATAAATAAAGGTGACTTGACTATTCATATTTATGAAAGAACAATAAAAATAAGACTCAATACACATGGCATTTGGTATAGAAATTTTTCAGTGTCATTCACACTTTTGGGTTGATAGGTTTTTTCAATGCAATTAAAAGAAGTATCTTATGCTCCACAATGCGGCATTTTAAAAATGCAATAAAAGCTAAAAAACAACAACTACAACAACAAACACATTAATTTCAAATAACTGTTTTCCATTTTTATATATTTTAAAACATAATTTATTTCTGTGATGGCAAAGCTGAATTTTCAGTATCATTACTCCAGTCTTCCGTGTCACATGATTCTTCAGAAATCATTCTAATATGCTGATCTGCTGCTCAAGAAACATTTATTATTATTATACATTTTTAAAACAGTTGTGCTGCTTAATATGTAAAGCTGCTTTGAAACAATTACCAATTGTAAAAAGCGCTAAATAAATAAATTTGACTTGACTTGACTTCATATTTTTGGAAACTAATACTTTTTTCAGGATTCTATTAAAAAACAGCATTTATTTTAAATAACTTTAAAAAACAAAACAAAAAACAATGTAACAGTTTTTACTGTCACTTTGGATTTTGATTACGCTTGCTGAATTAAAAAAAAAAAAAAATCAGTAACACTTTACTCACTTTTAACTAGTTGCTTATTAGCTTGCATATTGGCTGTTTATTAGTACTTATAAAGCACATATTAATGCCTCATTCTGCATGACCATACTCTACATCCCTAAATCCATACCTAAACTTAAATGCAACAACAACTACCTTACTAACTATTAATAAGCAGTAAATTAAGAGTTTATTGAGGCAAAAGTCATAGTTAATAGTGAATATGTGTTCTGCAAAGTGTTACCAAAAAATCTTACTGACCACAAACTTTTAAACAGTAGTGTACACATATTCCAACTCAGGTTATGAGATATTTTACATCACTGGCATTAAACCTGGCGTGACATGTCTCCACACATCGAGTCTGCACAGTTTCAAAGTGCGAATGAGATTTGAGGGCTACAGAGGATGGAAACATTTTCACAGAATTACAACAATTTGGCTTCAGAAGAATATATAATGTAAGGCGCATGGACCACTTTTATGGACACTGACAGCGTCTGCTCACTATATGCTTTTGTTCTATGAATATTGTTCAAAATATCACTTTTTTTCCATGGAAGAGAGTTAGTTGTTTGAATAAATTTTACATTTTGGACTATCCCTTTAAGCTTAAAACTAATTCAGAATTTGCAAAACCTACACTCTAAAAATGCTGGGTTAAAAAACAATCCAAGTTGGGTTGAAAATAGACAAACCCAGCAGTTGGGTTAAATGTTTGACCAATGTGCAGGGCAGTTTTATTTAACCCAGCTACTGTTTAAAAATGACTATATGGCTGGCTTAAAATGAACACAAAATAGGTTGGAAATTAAAAGTCAGACACATAATAACTAAAGGAAACAACTTATATTTTATTCACAATAGACTACAGATAACAACAAATGTTGAAAGTATTATTAGGTCAATTGGCAACATGATTGGGTATAAAAAGAGCCTCTCAGAGTGGCAGTGTCTCTCAGAAGTCAAGATGGGCAGAGGATCACCAATTCCCCCAATGCTACAGTGAAAAATAGTGGAACAATATTAGAAAGGAGTTTCTCAGAGAAAAATTGCAAAGAGTTTGAAGTTATCATCATCTACAGTGCATAATATCATCCAAAGATTCAGAGAATCTGGAACAATCTCTGTGCGTAAGGGTCAAGGCCGGAAAACCATACTGGATGACCGTGATGTTCGGGCCCTTAGATGGCACTGCATCACATACAGGAATGCTACTGTAATGGAAATCACTACATGGGCTCAGGAATACTTCCAGAAAACATTGTCGGTGAACACAATCCACCGTGCCATTCGCCGTTGCCGGCTAAAACTCTATAGGTCAAAAATGAAGCCATATCTAAACATGATCCAGAAGCGCAGGCATTTTCTCTGGGCCAAGGCTCATTTAAAATGGACTGTGGCAAGTTGAAAACTGTTCTGTGGTCACACAAATCAAAATTTGAAGTTCTTTTTGGAAAACTGGGACACTATGTCATCCGGACTAAAGAGGACAAGGACAACCCAAGTTGTTATCAGCGCTCAGTTCAGAAGCCTGCATCTCTGATGATTTGGGGTTGCATGAGTGCGTGTGGCATGGGCAGCTTACACATCTGGAAAGGCACCATCAATGCTGAAAGGTATATCCAAGTTCTAGAACAACATATGCTCCCATCCAGACGTCGTCTCTTTCAGGGAAGACCTTGCATTTTCCAACATGACAGTACCAGACCACATACTGCATCAATTACAACATCATGGCTGCGTAGAAGAAGGATCCGGGTACTGAAATGGCCAGCCTGCAGTCCAGATCTTTCACCCATAGAAAACATTTGGCGCATTCATAAAGAGGAAGATGCGACAAAGAATACCTAAGACAGTTGAGCAACTAGAAGCCTGTATTAGACAAGAATGGGACAACATTACTATTCCTAAACTTGAGCAACTTGTCTCCTCAGTCCCCAGACGTTTGCAGATTGTTATAAAAAGAAGAGGGGATGCCACACAGTGGTAAACATGGCCTTGTCCCAACTTTTTTGAGATGTGTTGATGCCATGAAATTTAAAATCAACTTATTTTTCTCTTAAAATGAGAATGACATTTTCTCAGTTTAAACATTTGATATGCCATCAATGTTGTATTTTGAAACTTCCACATCATTGCATTCTGTTTTTATTCACAATTTGTATAGTGCCCCAACTTTTTTGGAATCGGGTTTGTAATACATGTTTATTGTTTAACTACTATTCATTACTATGTGAATTTATTAACCATATGTTTGGTTCATTTTAAGCAAGCAATACAGTCATTTTTAAACAATAGTAAAACTACCCAGCAAGTTGGGTGAACATTTAACCCAACTGCTCGGTTAAAACAATCCATTCGCTGGGTTTGTCCATTTTCAACCCAAATTGTTTTGTTTTAACCCAGCATTTTTAAGAGTGTAGATTTAGAGTTACAAAACCTAGATTGTGTTTTGCCAAAGAGCACATTTTCAACCAGTCTGTACACTGTACAATACAGACATAGATTAAACAACATGTAAACAGTCTCTGATGCTGTGATCTCATATGGCATACAGATGATTTCCCAATCTTGCATCTTATTGAGTCACCCAACAACAAGTGTAGTTTGTACTCGTTTCTCAGATGACACCAGGACGCTCAAATCCCACAGGACACGGGTCGAGCTCTGATCTACACCAAACCTCATCTGATCACAATACAGACCTTCCATTCCTCTGCTAGACCTCATAATTTCACACACATCACATTGTATATTACTATGAGCACTGCCATATTATATTTGGGTCATATTTTACACTTTCCTCATTTCGAAGATCATTTAACGATTGTGCTTTTAATTTCTGTGCCCTACTCTGCATCCTGAGGAAGTCCCTGACAAGAAGAGAAACCATTAAAGGTATATTATAAAAATATTATTGACCTTTGAAAAGCGACACTAGACCAGCCTCAGACTGTGTTTTAAGACTTGATGCCTGTTCCTTAGATTATCAACATATGCCAGTCTTAATAAATGTTCTGTCACTTTATTAAAAAAAATTAAGTACAACAGTATAATTTTTACGATCCCATAAAGGTGAAGGTAGCACATAGTAATTTTTTCATGCACAGTGAACTTTTGAAGCACTCTGCAATAGGTTACGTAATTAATTTCTGCTTAGAGTGAACTACTGGCCATATATTTTAGCTTTTTACCTGCACTCTTTGTAGTACAGCCTTTTATCAGACCTTTCTTTAGTCTTCTGAGTGCCACTCTCTCTCTCTCTCTCTCTCTCTCTGTGTGTGTGTGTGTGTGTACATGAATAGAGCTTTATTTAACTACAGTTTGGAGACAAAATTGTTCCCAGAAGTTAGACATTGTGAGAGAAGCTAAGACTAAAAATGCTACAAGCTGAAGTAGTTTTTGTTTGTTTGAAAAAGTAGTTTGCAACCCAAGAAGCTACAAACTAGCAAGCTACACTGACGCTATAAAGGACAGCAATATGTTTTATGAATATATATCCTACTGTTTAAAATTATGGGGTCAGTAAAGTTTTTTTTTTGAAGACATTAATTCTTCTATTTAAGTAAGGATGCATTCCATTTTTTTTTTAAAATAAATTCTGTTTTTTACCTTCTATTCATCAAAGTATCCTGACACAATAATATTAGAAACACAATTGTTTTCAACATTGATAATAATAAGAAATGTTTCTTGACCAAATCAGCATATTAAAATTATTTCTGAAGGATCATGTGACACTGTAATGATGCTGAAAATTCAGCTTTGTCATCACAGTGATGAAATTTTCAAATTAATTAAAATGGAAAACATTTGAAATTGTACTAATATTTTAACATGATTACTGTTTTTGCTGTAGTATGATCAAATGACTGCAGTCTTGGTGAGCATAAGAAATATCTTTCAAAAACATTTAAAATATTACCGACCGCAAACTTTTGAACGGTATTGTAACCTTTTCTGTAATTAGAGCAGTTATTATCCGATATATAATAAATAAATAAATAAATGAAAAGATAATTCACCCAAAAAAAGAGAATTCTGCTATTCTTTTGTGGAACATAAAAGAAGATATTTTGATACAGTTTTTTTTTTTGTTTGTTTGGTTTTTTTTATCTATCCATACAATGGATATCAATGTTGTTTGGTTTCATTCTTCAATTAAAAGTATTTGCATCTGCAAGACAATATGACTGACAAAAAAAAAAAAAACATGATCCAGTTTGTCACACAATAACATTTCTTGTTAATAGAAAAGCTTCACTGAAACCACCAAACTAATGTCACACTACTGAAAAAAACTAGTTAGTCAATTTTTAACTACAGGTACAGTAGTTAACACTGGTCCTGGAGCACACATTTTCAAACAATCACAGGCTAAACCTTATCAAAACTTTAGGAAAATGATATCTGATCCCAAATGTTGAATTGCACAAAGGCTATTTTGTTTTCCCTGTATGCCAACCATTTATTTGTTTTGCAAATATCATATGTGTGAACTGATTGCCATGACTTTGATGTATTATAACATCTGACCATTGCATTAAAAGCTGCTTAAGACGGCTTAAAGACACTGAATCAAATAACTTTAGGTTTTAAAACATGCTCTCAAAGCTTGTAATCTCATTAAAATACTCAAACAATGGCTGTGTCTGAAAACTTAGGCAAATGACTTGTTGTGTCGCTGCCTTATCAGGCAATGACTTTGTTTTTGCACATGAAGGTATCTCACAAAACTGATTTTTGACTGCCTTTTGAGGCAGCCTAACAGTTTAATGATCTATAGCAAAATAGCAACACACACAAACTGACCACCAACCACAACTTTCAGATGCCATCTTTATGTTTTAGCTCAACTGTCATAGAATGTCAAGCACAGGATTGTGGGATATCAAAGGCAGCAAAGGATACATCTATGCTGCCTTCAAAAATCCATCAGATGAAGGCTTTCTCAGGAGACAGGAAGTGAAGCTAACATTGGATTCGGACAAGCCTTGATGCCTTCATACCTTGGAATGTGTCCTTCCAAAGCAGCTTTTTTTTTAAGCTTTCAAATGCAGCAAATTATTGGCGCAAGAACCAGCACAAATGTAAGTAAAACAGATTTCATATGGCCCTACAGTCTTTTGGTGGTAGAGGGCTATTAGAGGAGTGCTCCTTTACATTTACTGTAAATCACTTTGGACAAGAAGCATCTGCTAAATGACGAATAACCAAATCCATTGGCTTTCTCAGTCCCTGCCCAGGTTCATATAGTTCTGTAATGATGTTTCAGATCCTCCCTCTTTCTATCATCTCGTCTCCCCACACACAATATGCAAAACACATCCTTAAACAAACACATTTAACGGTCATGCTCCCCCATGTAGTTCAGCTGAGCATCTGTATCTAATCATTTGTCCACACGGAGCCTAAACGAGAGAGAAACAGTGGGGCGATCAAAGGCTGTCACCGCACGACAGTGTGAGATCAGGTCGATTTTTTTTTACCAATAGGAGACGGGGAGCCCAGGGCGCGGTTGCTTTTATGGCCCCACTCTATAGTGCAAAAAAGAGAGTGAATATAAGAGAGAGAGAGAGGGGTAAGTGTGGTATGAGTTAGATCCTATTCTCCATGGCAACGTGTGGAGAGAGATAGTAAGTGGACGCAAGAGAGGGTGTAATGAGAGGTCATCCACAGGCCAGAATCAGGCCACGGGGACAAGAGGATGAGGATTTCCCCTCCCAGCCATGTCTCCCCATCCTCCCCACATTTTTCAAACACTTTTTCTCCATCTCTTTGATCCCACTTCTAACAGTTGGTGGCTATCTCTAGCTCTGATATTCCTGGCCTTTTCTGCTTCTGTGTTGAATGGAGGGATCTGAATTATCTCCTTTTTCCCCTTTAAAAATGACAAGGAAGTTACTGACTCCTAAAATGAAACATTAGAAGTCAAATGACTATGATAGTTGACAAAATCGCTCGATAAAGAAAGTTGTTTCAGTTAATTGGCTGCATAGCTTCTGACTTTAGCTTTTAACAATTTAGTATATAAACTACATGATTTGAATTACACTACCGTTCAAAAGTTTGGATCAGTAATTATAACAATATGCAATTTATTCCTGTGATGGAATAAATTACAATTGTCTTTGCTGTCCCTTTTAATTGATTTAATGAGTCCTTGGTGAATAAAAACAATTTCTTTACAAAAACTTCTTATAAACTAGGATGTTTTATTTTTACATGTATTATGTATAGGCTTTGTTCCAATTTGATGCTGTCACTCTTTTTTTGTAATAATATTTCTGCTTATTTAAATAAAAACAGTAAAATCTTGTGGAGATTATAGTTCCAGTGTTATCCAAATAAGGTTTCTGTTAAAGTGTTTTTAGAATATAATTATTAAAGGGTTAGTTCACCCAAAAATGAAAATGATTTATTACTCACTCTCATGCCGTTCCACACCCGTGAGACCTTCGTTAATCTTTGGAATGCAAATTAAGATATTTTTGTTGAAATCTGACGGCTCAGTGAGGCCTGCATAGCTGGAATAAATGTAATAAAAACATATTTAAATCAGTTCATGTGATTAGAGTGGTTCAATATTAATATTATAAAGTGACGAGAATATAAAACACTGCTTCATGAAGCTTCGGAGCTTTATGAATCTTTTGTGTCGAATCACCGGTTTGGAGTGCCAAATTCACGTGATTTCAGCAGTTTGGCGGTTTGACATGCGATCCGAATCATGATTCGACACAAAAGATTCATAACGCTTCGAAGTTTAATGAAGCAGTGTTTTGAAATCGGTCATCACTATATAAGTCGTTATTTTGTTTTTTGGCACACCAAAAATATTCTCGTCACTTTATGATATTTATACTGAACCACTGTACTCACATGAATGGATTTAAATATGTTTTTAGTACATTAATAGATCTTGAGAGAGGAAGTGTCATTGCTGGCTATGCAGGCCTCACTGAGCCTCACTGTGTCTTTAATCACACTGTTGGTCATATGACTCACACTGTTATATCACCAACCAGTCACAAACCTAAAGTAGTCTATACAATATGCAGAAACTGTTCCCACTTCATTTTGAATCAAACATAACTGAAAATGATTTGTGGTTCAGTGAGGGAGTCAATTCGATTGTGAAAGGAAAGGTTCTGAACGATTCACTGACTGAGTGAACCGCTTTTTGACAGACTCATTAAAATGAACTCATTAAAAGTCGTTTGTGAATCAGTCATCATGGCTCATGCTGAGTTTGTTGTTCGGTGTGCAAGAAACATTGGCTCGCACTATGACAAGATGATATCTGATGAAACAGTTTATATGGGCGTGTACAATGTTGTCTCAACTAACTAGACTTTACATTATTGCCACACATTTTTTGTAGCATTTGTCACAGTCTGGAGCCCTGGATTGTACATCAAAATGAAACTTCTCTCTCGATCTCTCTCTCGCCGTAACAGTTCATCGCAACTGAAAATAGAGTCAATCTGTCACAAGCTAAAAGAGGGCCCCACATTGGAACCAACTGAGGACTTCAAAGGCAGGCCACTCAGGTAAGCACTCCAGAAAGAGTCTCCATTATTCTAGGATGCTTCTCTTAGATGAGTATCTTGACCACATTAACTGCAAGTGCAGGTTCCCTTCAGTTTTGCTTATTATTATTGCTTGGCCCTAATCCTCTTCCGTATGAAGCAGTATAATCTGTATCTGGTTTATTTTACGAATATGAAATGCTAACTGTACATGTTCTAGTGGTACACTACTATTGAGCTGTGGTTCTCATGTGGGTGATGCAGGTTCAAATCCTGCTCATCAATCCCTTTCTCACCATAAATTTTCTGCCATCTCTATACTACAAGAAAGTGCTTATATTTGAGAGTACTGTAATGACAAATACTGCAGTAGAAGATGAAGATAAAGTAAACTGAAGACAGAGAGAGAGGAGGAGAAAACATGCAACAGAAGTGATATTTTGGCATATAATTGTTATTCATGAAAATATTTTAACATGTCGTAAGTACTTGCTAAATCTGGTTCCTCAGGTTACACTGACAGATAGCTTTATCAGTTTCGCTGGTGTCACCCCAATGTGTGATCTCTGCTGAGGCCCAGAGCCGAACTGAATAACTGCTAACAGGATCTCTCTGCCTTTAAACTGGTAGGAGGCAGATCTTGTTGGACAAACAGTGGTGAGAGAACAAATGTCAGCAGCATCTAAACGAAGAAGCTAATGAACACAAGAGGGGATTTAACGAACACGTTAACGAATGAGGAGAGAGAGACGGAAGGTGTAATCAGTAAAAAGTGACTCGCATTCTCTTTTGTGTGTGAAAATGCGAAACCGTTTTAATCTGCTTCCTGTGATAATTGGTTTCTGATGCGCCATTTATCTTTATCTCCTCTTCTCCTTCTTTTTTCTCATTCTCTCTGTCTTGCTGACATGGTTAAGTCTCCATCCCCTAGGTATTTTAATTAGTGTAACGGGATCCAATTTGACAAATCTCAAGATGTGATGAAAACAAAAAGTGTTTAGTCTTGATAGCTTGTTACATACCTGACAATTTCCTTTGTCGTCGAGTGGTGGGGTTCTAAAAGTGACACTTTCTGTTGTATTCGGAAGAATGAGCCTCACATGTATGTTCAGTGCTTGTGTTTCCTAGAAATAAGTGAGAGTTTTGTATTCAATCATAGCAATATTTAATATACACCTAAACGTATCTGTGACCCAAGTAAAGCATGCATATAACTGAGATTTATCCAAATTTAGGATTTAATTTTTTACATAAATAACCTGCATAAAGCCGAACAAAGGAGCTCTAAAGTTTAACACAAATAAATATGTTGCAATCATGGTGACACGCTCTGTCATACACTCTAAAAAATGCTGAGTTACAAATAAACCAAGTTGGGTTAAATATGGACAAACCCAGCGATTGGGTTGTTTTGACCCAGTGGTTGGGTTAAATGTTTGCCCAACATGCTGGGTAGTTTTTATTTAATTCAACTATTGTTTTAAAATGATTATATGTCTGGCTTAAAATGAGCCCAAAATAGGTTGGAAATTAAAAATCAGACACATAATTACTAGAGGCAACAATAATAATCAAAAGATGAACATTCATTAAAAAGCAATTTAATACATGTTTATTATTTAATTATTATTAATTAAACATATTAATAAATGTTAATTTCCAACCTATTTTGGGTTCATTTTAAGTGATCAATAAAGTAATTTTTAAACATCAGTTGAGTTAAATAAATCTACCCAGCAGGTTGGGTTAAAGATTCAACCCAACAGCTGGGTCAAAACAACCCAATCGCTGGGTTTGTCCATTTTTAACCCAACTTGGGTTGTTTTAACCCAGCATTTTTTAGAGTGTACTGTCCAATGAGAGTCCGGCTTGCATATACTTTGAGTGGCACTTCAGTGAGGAGTCAAAAGTTATTAGTTGCTTATGCACTGATAAAAATGATTCTGTGGTGAAGTAAATACTACAGAAAAAAACAAATGGAATTTCTACATGAAAAGGTTAGTTCAGGCAAGAACAAAGTAAATTCTATATTAGTACTCAATTCATGCTTATCAATGTTATAAAATTAAGAAAAACCTACACTCTAAACAATGCTGGGTTAAAAACAACCCAAATTGGGTTAAAAATGGACAAACCCAGCGATTGGGTTGTTTTGACCCAGCTGTTGGGTTGAATCTTAAACCCAACCTGCTGGGTAGATTTATTTAACTCAACTAATGTTTAAAAATTACTTTATTGATCACTTAAAATTAGGGATGTCCAGATCCGATCACGTGATCGGAAATCGGGCCCGATCATGTGGTTTCAGACTCGATCGGAATCGGACATTACCTCCCGATCAGGACTCGGATATAGTAGGGGTGCAACGGTTCTCGAAGAAAAAAAAAAAATCGAACCATACGGTTCACTTACGAACGGCACTTGCACTGCGGTCCATCTCGAATGACGATGCATCTATTGGTTAATATGGTTTGTTTAAAATAGCAACGTGGAAAACAGACAGAGTTCAGATAATGTATGTTTCAGTCGATGGATGCACAAAACATTACAACAACGATAATCAGAAAGCGTGGACAAAACAGTCACTCTTGTTAAACTGTTGACTGCGAGTGCCGTCTGCTGTAATGTCCAGTCATTTACGCCGTCATCACCCGGGTGTTGATACAGGTGAGACCTGAACAGCACACGTTGCTATCTGTGTTTAAACTAACTCATTTAAGCCTTGCTGATTTAAACCTTAAAGAACAAGACACGAAAGAGAACTCGCGCGCGCTGTGAGAAGATTTGTGTGCGCTCATCCGAAGCACGCACACGCTTATTCCAGTCAGCGCTCAAATACTGAGTTCTCTTTCACGTCTTGCGCTTCAGCGGACAAATTCATAAAAAAAAATTATGTCAACATGCCCGTCCTAGCGAGTATCCTAGCAAACATAGTCGGTTATGTCTTAAGTGAATGTATATTAGTCGAGAAAGACATGTGGAACAGTATATGTACTGGATCGTGCATGTCTTAAAGGGAAAACAACTATTCCTGCTGCCTGTATTTAATGTTAAATCAAACAACAAATAACAAAGAAATCACTCACTGCTCTTGACTGAATAGTTTTTGTAACTTAAATAATGATTAATCTTTATTTATTTTATACAGTAAAGATAATATGCAGTGATATTTTATATTTGATTACTATTTGAAAACTGTTAGATACCTGAAAAATCTGAAAAGCACTGTTCCTGGATCTGTTTTTTCGCTCTTCTTTATTCTTTTTTATGTAGGCTATTAAGTATCGGATCGGGACTCAGTATCGGCAGATACTCAAAATCAAATGACTCTGACTCAGACTCGAGGGCAAAAAAACGTGATCGGGACATCCCTACTTAAAATGAACCCAAAATAGGTGGGAAATTAACATTTATTAATATGTTTAATTAATAATAATTAAATAATAAACATGTATTAAATTGCTTTTTAATGAATGTTCACCTTTTGATATTATTGTTGCCTCTAGTAATTATGTGTCTGATTTTTAATTTCCAACATATTTTGGGCTCATTTTAAGCCAGACATAGTCATTTTTAAACAATAGTTGAGTTAAATAAAACTACCCAGCAGGTTGGGTCAAACATTTAACCCAACCACTGGGTTAAAACAACCCAATCACTGGGTTTGTACATATTTAACCCAACTTGGGTTGTTTTTAACCCAGCATTTTTAGAGTGTACTCAACTTTTCTGATACTGGTGTTCCCATCATGCACTGGGCCTTGAATAATTAATGAGGTTGTTTTTTTGCTGTTTTACAGCTGTATTTACACTGTTTAAACATTGTTTTTGTTGTTAGGTTTAGTAACTTGCCATTTTGTGACATATGGAGTTCATTTTTTACTCAAAATGACACATTCATACTCAAAAACAATCCATCAAATGTTACCGTCATTGTGTATTGTACACCAAGTACTCCGATACATAATCAATGCTTCTATAGCTTGTTTCTGCTTCTTCTTCACATGATTTTTAATCTGGAGATTCTGTACTCTTTCAGGATATGCGTAATAACACCATATAACAGTGAAAACATGGATTTCTGGAAAATTCCATCAATAGCAGGGTAGTATTGTGTCATAAATGTTGGAAAATTCTGTCAATGGCAGAGAAATTGTTAAAATTAACTACTTAACTACTATTAACTACTTAAAAATATGTCTATTAATCTGTCAATTATTTAAAAAGTAATTTATTTATTTTTAATTCAATTACAATTAAATAGATAATTTATTCCTACATTTTAGGTGGCACACCTACTCCTTTATAGCAGTGGATTTCAACATTATTGAATTCAAGGTCCCCCATTGTCCACAACAATCACTCACAATTTCAGATAAAATATTTTAAACAATTTTTTCTCCCCTTAGGAATAACATTCACTGTGACAAGAACAATACAATAAAAAATGTGTATTAGAAAAGTATATAGGATAAATTTTAATTCACTTTCATTTAATTTTAACACTTAATTTTAGACACATGCTCAAATAAAGACTTCAGGAATCTGAGAGCCAGGGAAAGTGGAGATGTCTTTCAGCCTGCAGTGTCTCTTTTTGACGTGTCGCCAACAAACCGTCCCTGACAGCCCCCAGCCCCACTGGCCATTGTTCCCCCTGATTAATTGAGATGCGCAAACATTGACAGAACTCATTTACTGTTTTGGAGAGGTGTGTTCCCATCCGTATTACACAAATTGTTACAACAATACAAACACACTTGCGAACGCACACTCACACACGCAGAAACGCAGGCCGCACTGTTTCTGCTTGATGCACTGATTGCTTTTTAAACAGAGAACCTGTTTGAGGCATTTATATGGATGCTGAAACACGATTTGGGATTGATTAGATTTAAAGAGTGTCAGTCTTTGAAAAGAGCTTCCGCCGCTTTTTAGACTGACAAGTTGTGCTTCGTGAATGGCGCCCTGAAGAACGACAGTGCAGAAATTAGATTATTACTACCTCAGACCTCAGGAAAACTGGGTTCTTAAAGGATTATTTCATACAAAATGAAAATTCTGTCATCATTTACTCATTCGCATGTTGTTTCAAACCCATTTGAATTTTTTTCCTATGTGGAACACAATAGAAGGAACTTTGAGCAACTTGCTGGTTGTTCTTTTTCTATGCAGTTACAATGACTGACAACTGGAGCTTTCAAGTTTCAAAAAAAGAGTATCATAAATATATAACGTAAAAGTAGTCTATTGCATTTATATCTATATTCCAAGTCATCTGACACTTTTGTGCAATAAAAATAAATAAATAAATAAAACCAGTAAGTTACTGATAGTCTTTCACTGCAGTGAGCTGTTAACTCAAGAACCAGATCAGAGCAATTTGTGAATGAATTACATAATGAATCAGCTGATTCTTTGAAAAGATCTGACTGATTCACTCATGAATTGGAGATACTGACACTTTTTCATGAACTCTCATGAATGTGCAATGGGAGTGGCTGTGAATAATGATTGAAAGGTCTGTCTTTGCCCAAGTTATCATATTGCTTAAGAGGTTTTGAAATATGGTTCATGTCACAGTTCATGTTGATGATCATTGTTCTCATTTACTCCTAAGACAGGATATTCTTCAAAAAAGTATTGTTTGTGCTAAAAAAGAAGCAAAAAGTGCTAAAAAGAAGAAAAAAATCATTCGGATTTAGAAATGAGCTGAGGAAAAATGACAGTTTTCATTTTTGGATGAGCTATCCCTTCAACTGGAGAATTCAAAATGTATAAAAATGTAGGAATTTGGAAACTTTGACTGACATTAGAATCTTTAATTCCAATTCCCAGGAGGAATACAACATACTAATATTGTACAAAAAACACTGTAACCTATTATCATTATCCACTGCATGATCCTCTCTCCCCGTTTCTATCCTCTCTCTGCCCTCTTTCTCATCCCTTGTTTCTGTGTTATGGCGGCAGCAGGTCCACAACCCCTTCAGCACATTTCCTTATAAGAAACAAAGACCTCTATGCCATTCTTTTCCATTCTACCCCTTTTCTACGTCTCTCTCTCTCTCTCTCTTTTACCCCACCCATCTCTGCTTCAGCTGCTGTCATACTCTTCTCATTAATTCCAACCTGTCATCCGGTCGCCTGGCTGTATCTCCCTGCCAGGTGACAGCTTTCCAATGACTGACAAAGGCTCTTTAGGTGATACAGAAGATCTTTTGCAGAGCGAGTTTTGTAAAGTGCCCCTCAAATGTCACTTTTTTTCCCCTCAGAGCTTGAAGCTGAGGTGAGGGCCCTCACTCGTGTGCTCAGCAGGCCAGAACAGTAAACAGAACTGAGGCCTTTTACATCGGACTGAGGGACGGAGCTCAATCAAAGCTCATCTCTGCTCTCATGGGCCACATCTCTTTCAGGAGAGGTCTGCTGAAAGTGCTGCTTGTGATTTCAATTATGGCAATACACTGTCAATACAAATTATACAACAGTTACTTGCAATTCTCTAATCTGGTTGGACATGCAGCATTCCAAGAGTGTTGTTATATATTTTCTAACATTTGGGTCTGAAGTCAAAATATCAGATATGAATATATACAGTATATTAAACAATACAGTCATATGTTTTGCACCTGAATGAATCAGTGTTTTTGAATAAATCAATTGAGTAAATGATTCAAATGACTTACTCACTCATAAATACACTATGATCCGGTTTCACAGACAGGGCTTAGCCTAAACCAGGATTAAGCCTTAGTTCAATTAGGATATTTAAGTTGCTTTTATAAAAGCACACTAGAAAAAAACATTACTGGTGTGCATCTTGAGACAAAACAACAGCTCTAACATATTTTAAGATTTGTCAGTGCAAGTTACTTTCAGCTGCTCAAACATGCATTTTAGTCTAGGACTATCTTAAGCCTTGTCTGTGAAACCAGGGGGTAAGTGTCTTGTACCTGAACAAAGCAGTGTTTTTGAAACAATTGGTTGATTGTATGAACCATTGTCAGGATAAACAGGTGAGATGGGTCCCAAGACCTTCTCACTCTCCTGGAACCAGTGTGTGATGGATGGAACTTCCGAAGACTCTACTGACCAAGAGAAGAGAGGGGGCTGAAAGCAGAGTACACTCTGAATTGGTGGTAAGCCGGTTGTTGGCTGGCAAGGGGAGTTTTGGGCATAGTCTGCCCAGGCAAGAAAGCAGTTCCAGGAGTTCTGGTGGCCATTGCATAAGGTTCTCAGGAAGTGAAAGATCTCTTGTAGCAGATTGGAGTCGTATTTTAAATGGACAACAATGACTAAGATGCACACGTGTCCATTAGAGGTCTGCACGAACCCGACCCATACCCGAGATCTTTTGACCCGACCCGACCTGAACCCGAATGGTACTGTTAAAGTTTAACCCGAACCCGACTTGAACCCAAAATCCGTCGCTATAGAGATGTACCATTCTTGCTATCATAAGCGAAGACAGCTTTGTAAGACCAACACTGAGCTATTTATTGGTGGAATGATAAGATCATATCGTAATACGTTTAAATAAACAGAAACATCAGGCTAAGTAATAGAAAAGACATTTGACATGCTATCGCGCTTAATTTTTATTCATATAGTTCGCACTCAGTCATGTAGACTATCATTTCGTATGATGTTTTAAACATTTAAATACACATATCAAATAAAATAATACAAAATGTGAATGATGTAATGTTTTAGGTGATAGTAGCCTGCTCTTGACAAAGCTGATTTCTGAAAGACGCAAGAGAAACGCAGCTATTTGATTTACAAATGGGCTTGGCTCATTTCATGATGTTTTATTAACCAAATTCGGGAGGAGCAATGTTCAAATAATCTGACTAATCATCACGTCATTTCAGCCAGGTGTTAGCAATCAGTAATCAACATATCTACCCCATCAGCATGAGTGAAAGCACATAGACACTGTTGAGGAATATGTATAATATATATATATATATATATATATATATATATATATATACATAGACACTGTCGAGGAATATGGGTGAGTCGTCTGTGTCTATAAATACCCATACTACAAATACGCATACTACCACACATACTATTTACTATATGATTTGTAAGTGTGAACTCATGAAGTGGCTTGTGTATAATTGTGCTATCCCTGGGTTCACCTGTTATTCGGTAGAATTCGTTGTGCTGCTTTCCCTGCATCATTTGGCACAAGTTTTCCCTCAGTAATTGTTTGCCTTGTCGCACTCATAGTCAGAGGTTTGAGTGTCGAAAGAGTGTGTGAGAGCGGGATGACATGCGCAAAACAATTAATATGTGAATTATAAATGTGCTCCCACTCTTGCCCGCTCTTTCGAGTACAACACTGAAGACGGCATGCAAGACTTATATAACAGCCTATCTAGTTTTTCTCAGTTACAGACCTGAACCTGACACAAACCCGAAGCTATTCATGAAACCTTAACCCGAACCAGAACTTGCGGGTTTTGGGTCGGGTTCGGGTTTCAGACCTGACAGTCCATCCAATGGGGGCAGATCAGTTATGAAGTCCACTCCTAGGTGTGACCAGGGTCGATTGGGGACAGGAAGCGGGAGAAGTTTGCCTGATGGTAAGTGGTGAGGGGTCTTTGACATGGCACACTCCAAACAACTTTCAACAAGCTACCTCCATCCAGTGTCTCTATTCTTTAAGTGCCAATTTTATGGCCAACAGATTCCAAATAAAATTCTGCTCCGCCAGAATACGTTTCTTGAAGAAAAAGACACATGGTTGGAGACGGGAAGGCTTCCTCTGCTGCTGAGATAATGCTTCCACTACAAAAGGTCAACTTCCACTACAAAAGGTTTCTTGGGATCTGGATGAGTGAGGAAGGGAGGCATGGTAAAGGCATATTTGAGGAGTTAAAAAGACTGGTTGGCTTCGGGACTCCAGGACAAAGACTTGTGCTTGCCTTTCAGGAGAGATTTGAGAGGAGCGGTGATGGTGCCGTAATTCTTTATGAATTGTCGGTTGATGGTCTTGGATCACTGGAGACACGAACTGGGATGGCTGGGAAAACAGTCAGGGAAGCAACGGTAACCCCACTTCAAGATGTCTCTGTTCTTCCAGGAAAGGATGGGATCATGCTTTTCAAGCCCTGGGCACCCTAACAAAAAGCCAGAAGTGGATTTCTCCAGAACCAGGAGTTTGATGTTTCTATGTGGGGGCACCCAACTTGCAGCTTAACAGGACCCGCACAATGATGGATGGCTTTTCAGCTGAGCAGTTTACCGGTTTTTGACTTAGTAGGTGGTTTGAATTGTCCTCTTCTCAAGTTTGAGTTGGCGATAGAGTTCCTCTGTGATAAAGTCCAAGAGAGCCGTGATTTAAACAGAACGCACAGGTAGCAGTAAGTAGTGACGAAATAGCTTTGGAACAGGTAATGTAACTCACCAAGGGATGTAGAGGTCGAACTGGACACGAGTCAATAACGTTTCCACTGGCACCACAATATAAGCACAATCGGTGGGTCAGCTGACAATGCCACTCAGCCGGGGTCATTTGCATATTTTCCACTTGCATGGGTTCCTCTCCTGGTTCTGGAGTGCAAGATTGTACTGGATGGCAGATGTTAAAAGAGGGCAGATTTATCTTCAATACAATTCCTCATACATCGAATGGCATGCAGAGATAACTGAATGAAACGCTCCAGCACCATTGTGTCATTGTAGACAGAAATGCAGCCGCAGTGATGGTTCGAGACCTTGCCAGTTGGTGGTAAGCAGCGCTTCCTCATTCCATCCACTGGAGGCTGCCAGGGTACGAAACTTAAGAGCATAAAGAGTTCACCATACAAAGTGGCAGTGTGCTAACCAAACTGACTTGAAACCAGCAAATGTGACAAAATGAATAAAGCAGGTAAATCTAACTCAACATGCCCAAAACTAATTAATAAATAGGGCAGTAAAAGTGAAATGTGGAATTATTTTGCTTATAAAACTAATGAAAAAGGCAAACCAACAGACCTCTGCAAACGTTGCTTTAAATCATGTGGGACGCAACACATTAAACATTGCCAAGCATCTGTCGCTTGACCATCCTGACTTGTACAGTGAATTAAGAGTTTGACAGATGAGTGCATCATTCAAATGATCTAATTTACTTCTAACACTGATCAACGCACATCCATATGGTCGTATCATTTAAATAACTTGAAAGCTCCAGTGTGCATTTGACACACTAGAACCAATGATGTTTAGATCTCACAATATTTGTACTTGAGTTTAGTTTGGTCTAACAGTAGCATTCAGGTACAGAAATATTACAGAAATTGAACAACCAGTAACCAAATGTAAAATAACACTGGATAGTCTCCTCTGTATAAATTAAACAGATAAATCCTTACAATTCAAGTTATAAAAGATATTTAGTCAAGTTATTTAGTGACAGACAGGCTATGCTGTCACAGATCTGATATACTGTTACACATGTGTTTTCTTTCTCAACTGTTTATGTTCACTTAAGACATAATGACTGTTTATGTGAATACTCACTAAGATGGACATTTTCACAAAATTTTGTGTATATTTGAATGTTTAAGCACAATAAGCTGCGAAAAAAGAACTCACTTTGGAACTCGTCTTTATGTTGCGCACTGTGGGTATGAGCGCAAAGAAAACTGTCTCAAAGAGCATGCAAGTACTACTGAATGATATAAAATTGTTTGCATGTTAAAAAAAGTCGTAAAAAGACGTGGGCAAGTGACATTTCCGTCAGCTGTCCCAAAACGTGAGTGAAAGTGTTGTATCACATCTCATTGAGAGTGTTGTATCAGACCGGGACACACCAACCCGACGTCAAAGAACTAGCCGCAATGAAAGCCAACGGCGTTGTCGCCTCACGAGAGAGTGAGCACTGTGTGGTTGTGACTGGAGAGTCTGACATGACCATGACAATGGTTCATATGACTTGCTCATAAAAAAGTAACTTGTTTTGTTCCTGAATGAATCAGTTGAGTGAATGATTCAAATGACTCACTCATAAATACAGTCACTTGTCACTTGTTTGGCTACAGTGAATGATTCAATGACTGTGATTAATTTCTAAATGAATTAGTTGATTGAATGATTCAGAGATGTTCATATTAAATGATTCACTGGAGTAATGATTTAACATTTAGAAAGATTCACAGCAGCTATTTATTTACTCAGACATTATTCACATATATATGTGTTTTGTAAAAATCTTTCTCAAAACACCAAAAATATGTCTATATAAAAATGTCCACATGTGGGAAAAAAATCAAAGCATCATTTGTGAAAATACATAATACATAATGTAAATAGCTTCACATCCTCTTTATTCTTCATATTAAATATGACATCTGGGTTGACCAAAGTCCATAGTCTCTGAGAGACAAAGCAAAGAAAAATGACCCCACACACACCGACATCACCTCAAAAACTGCCCTAATTTACATCCAGGCAAATATTAAAACAGAACAAGCAAAGACAAAACAAACTATTCAGTATGAATTCAAAAAAGGTGGAAAGGTCCTAAAAGCATTCACAGAATCATACATTAACATGTAGCCACAGGAGGGAACTATGAGAAGTTCATAAATAAAACTTCAAAGCCATTGGTAATTGTCATCCCTTGCTATGGCGTTGTGTTTTTTCATCTCTCTCATCAGCGGTGCTCCCACCAGTCTCCACTTTGTTCTGGTTGTCGGCATGTGGAATAATGGGCGAGTCGCATGTGTACGTTTATCTAATTAACATGTGACACACACTGAGAGTCAAATGAAAGGCACGGCCGGGGATCGCCGGTGAGCTGGAGAAGAAAAGCCGCCTCCCACCGAAGTCGCAGTCGGACTAAAGTCGCAGTTTGTTAACAGATCTCTACCTTTGTTTGTGCCAGGATTCGTTTGTTATAATTGTGGAGAGAAGATGGAGGAAGGAGGAGATGACAGAATTGAAGCTTTCTGTCTGTTTTGAGTCTTTGTGGTACAGACAGTGTTCATTTGGACCTCCGTTAACAGGTTACTCTTTTTCTAGTAGATGGCCTTTTGGTCATTTTTCTCGGATGTTGTGTGGTTCAAGCTGCAATAGCTACAACGACCTTAAAGGTGAAGTGTTTAATTTATTCACTGTTAAAATATGTCTTCTTCATACGTATTACGTATCCGATGCCACTCATAGGTTCCTTGAAACATTGCTCAGTTCATTCCAATATGGCCAAAAATCTATATGTATGTATATATGTACTTAATACTGAAAATGTATTTTCTTGCCAGTTTAACTACATTTTGTAATATATTTTTTGCATTAAAAGCCCCCCCCCCCCAAAAAAAAAAAAAAATCTTGAAAATATATACTGTAAAAACATGTTTTTTGGGAACGGAAAACAAGGAAACCTGTCTGAAAACAGTCATTATTTTTTATAATTCTACTTAGTGAAAATACTGGTGAAAATAAGACACTTCACCTACAAATTCAATAACACTGGTCAACCCCAATAGCCAACACTGAGGGTTTATCTTTATTAAATTCACCAAAAGTTCAACCAAATACCCTGTTATTAACAAATATTCCTTATCGCTAAACCTCAAACAACTTCCCCTTTAAAAGTCAGCATATTTAAAGAGGTGAACGCCAAAGAGGACAAGCTTCTCAAAAGTGAATGAAAGAGGAAAAATGTGGGGGGGGGGGGGGGGGAATGAGGTGAGTCAAACCCGAAGGGAGATGCTGATTTAAACAAGTAAATCTTGGCTTGTCTATTTTCAGCAGATGCAAAGAGAGAAAGAGAGGGAGAAAGAGAGAGAGAGTATCAGACGAGTGAGTTTATCAGCATGGCACCTGCTCTGGTACATTCTTGATGAAGCAAAGGTTGTCTTCATTAAGGGCATTAATATTCATGACGCATGGTAATTTTGACACAGAAAAGGTCTCCGTAACCTTTTCTTGTGTGAGAATTTTTTACTTCTCAAGGAAATTACAGTCCGGCAATGACTTAATTAATGCTTGCTTTCTGGGCTGCAGTTTGAGGGCCTGTCAGTTTGGTGCTGCCCAGGCTGTCAAGCAGGCACAAGGCTGGGGAGGAGAGACAGATTGAGAGAAGGAGGGAGAGATGCAGACTACACCCAGAACAAGACCTGGTTTTCTCTCTTTCTATGTGGGCTTTCACATTCACTGGGAGGTTTTCAGTGTTCGCATTTTACACTCACCCGTGACCTTGCGCTGTACCCCAAACAGTTCACTGCAACCTTTGTCACCTTCTATACAATCAAACTTCCTGGCCTTGCATTTTCCATTCAGCTGTTTATTCCATCAAACTTCATAATTAAAATTTTGGAGGAATGCAGGATGAGTGTGACTGTGATGCATAGAAGAGAAAATATATCTCTGAACCTAAATCTCCCTCCCTCGCTCTCTCTCTCTCTCTCGGTCGCTCGTGCCACACATGATGTTTTCGCTGGCAAATCGCAACCGTTTTCGCCCACCAACATCAGACTGTAAAAAATGTGAACATAAGGTAGCATTTCCTTTATCATGTCTCATAAAAATAGCAATTTGCTGAAGCTCTTGTAGCACAATATGGAAGGCGGTGTGGCTTGCTGATAATGTTGAGATGACAGATTGTCCTATACTGGGAGGTTTCCGTCGAATCTGTTGGCTGGCGTAATAAATTGTGTGGAATGAGAGAGGCAGAAACAGAGAAAGAAGGCTAACGAGGGGTGGGGAGAAGAAGAAAGCGCTCTTTCACGCCAAAACAACCCCTTTAGTCAACAATGAAAACTGAGCTAGCAGTGTAATTACACACAAAAAGAATCTGCTTGTAATTAGGTTGTTATGGCCTCATCACTAGTGGAACTGCTTCCTCAGACGCCGCTGCCATTCATGGCCAGACAGCGGTATAGCAAAGGCCAAGGTGCTTCCAGCTCGGAGGGACTGCACTCTGTAGGTCTCTAAAGAACTACTAGCACCTCTCAAACTTCTTCTCAATCACCTGTTTCTCAGAATAGCAGCGGGCTAAACAGTAGCTCTGAGAACAACAAGAAAGGCTTGATAAGAGGCTTGATTACGCGCTAAGCACTTGAAGGAGGGGGATGCTCAAATACATCTCAAGGACAGAAATAATTAGCTTTCAGGGAGACAATTTCTGACAGAACCTGACTAGAACATCCGTAAAGAACTCAACAGCACATCGCTGACACATTTTGGTAAACAAGACTCCAGCTTTCCCAGCACTATGAAGCAGAACACTGCTAACATAAAGTATACATAAAGCCTCACCAAAACAGCTCTGCTAGCACAACATAACAGCACATTACTAGTATTAATTACTAAATTACTAGTATTGTTGGGTTAAAAAAAAAATCAACAACACTGATTTCAATATTGGTTCTTAAAATCTTTATGAACCAATTTATTTTTAGTGAATCAAAGCCATATAGCACAACCAGTGTAAACTGATTCACAAATAAATGACTCTTTTGAACTGAGTCTTTTTAGTGAATCAAAGGCTTAAAGTACATGTAGACAGATTCATGAATAAATGACTCCAGGAATTCTTTACGGAAATGTAAATATATATATATAAATATAAGGACCGTGAAGCGAAAAAAAAAATCTAATAATTACATGATGTGGTGGTTAATTTATCTAATTAATTACAATTTAATCGCAGGTCGATTTTGGCTGAGAAATTACCCCCAAAAGATAATTTGAAGGCATTATTGTGTAAAGCATCAAATAGACATTACAAAAAGTAGCATCAGAAAGAAATATTTTATTCGATTTATTCGATATATTTTAATTTCTGAAAGAACTATACCTTTAATTTTTTTAAATTAATGTGTAAATAAAAAAATTCTTATTTAGAGTCTAATTTAAATAAAATTAGACTTAAGTCGTTCATTCATTCGTTCGATTCATTCAAACGGCTGATTCATTCAGGAGTTAAGTAAATGGTTCTCTTCAGGCTTGTATTTGAAGCAGCGCTACACAGACTGATGACATGTATGACATCAAAGTAGTAAAGTACCGCAAGACAGATTAGAGGGCAGATGGCTCTGTTTGCTTTTGAATCGCTCTGGCCGTACTTTGATATCATACACTGATCTTTCTGTGCGGCGTCGCTTCAAGTCAATTCAAGTCTTTTATGAATGGTCCGCTGAATCATTGATTTCACTCAGTTCGTTCAAAATGCGAATTCAGAAATGAAACACTGCATTGCGTCTTTAAATTTTCATTAGCAAAATTGAACAAAATAGACAATATTGTGTCTAAAATAACACATTATCTTCTTATTTACTGAACTGTTGTATAAAATCAGTATTGCATTTGCCCTCGATAGCCAAAAACAGCACTTGTGTAATATTGCACTTGTTACTCATGCGATTGCTTAATTCACATTAACTTAATATGAGACAAACTCAAATAGGGGCATTTTTGCCCACATATCTTTAATTTAAAGGACTGTCTGACTGCATTCTATAGGTTTCCTCACACAGTGAGTTATTGCCCTGCATCATATTCGTTATCAATCAATCGTATGTAATGTCAGATGAACTACACAGGTCTGGGGGCGGGGCAAGAGCGTCAAATGCGTTATTTATTTATATATATATATATATATATATATATATATATATATATATATATATATATATATATATATATATATATATATACACATACAATGTTTATATTTTTTCATTCTTTTCAATTTCATCCAAGTCTATACAGCTCATGTGAATTTATTCTAGATCATTACACATGATGATAGACAGCCCAGATACGATGTTGCAAGTACAACTTCAAATCAGCACTAGCACACTCATAGGATGCCTAACAGGAAGTGCTTCACCAAGACACTCTCGAAAGAACAGTCATTAGAAGAACTCCTTATACTGAACGCTGAGGATATTTTTCTGCTTTTCCTCGCAAATATGCACAGTAATAATTCTTTCCATGCAGCAAACATTCTCTACCACAGCTCATTTCCTGTAAACACACAATGCAACGTCTCAGTGTCTTCGCAACCAGGAATTCATTACGAACAAACCTGCAGACGTTGCCAGCCTCCGCTACTGGGTGTATGTATTTATGTGTTTGAGAAAGAGAAAAAGTGAGGGAGAAAGAGAACATTGTCACACATCTCTTGTCAGAGACAAAGAAAATATAAATATGTAAATTGTATTGTCACAGACATTGCAGATGATTAGGTGTACAGTGTTCTTAAAGAGAGGAGTCCTCAGTGCCTTCTGCGGTCCTGTCACAGAGTGAAGCGCCTGCTTTGATCACTCGCATCGCTCAAAGTGAAATCTGTCTCTATGACTTACAGTGCTGAGGGAAGGATTAATGATTTCTGCAGATGGAGGGAGACTGAGTTCTGCTCTGTGTCGGTTGCGGGCTGTGATGCGGTTTAGGGGGAAAAGGATCATGGGAAGAGACCAGATGCTCTTTGGAGTAGGCCATCCCAAATGGTTCATTTGAGGTCTTGCAATAGCCGTTTGTCATTTTGGGTCTCAGAAGGGCCCTCACGAGCCCCCCACTGTTGGGGGGTCCACAGCAGATTACTACCAAATAGTCATTACGTAACAAATAGGTGGACCCAGTGTAGGAGCGCAAGGCCTTAGGCCCTGTCCCAAATAGCACAATTCATGTGCACTTGCGGACTTGTGGACTTACAAAGTCCACAAGATCGTAGCGTTTTCCAGTTGTAATTTTAGGGTTCAGATGGGTGCTCGTGAACGCTCCCCTTTGTGGCCGATATGTGCTTTTAATGCGCACTTTTGCCCCAGCCTGCAAACCCCACAGCAGACTTCTACCCGACATTCAAAGCGGCATTATGTCACGAAAGTGTGGACTCGGAGGAAGCTTCCGGGGGCTTAGGGTTCAATTTGGGACAGAACCTTAGTTACTTTCAGATAAGTCTACGAGCCCAGAGTTAACTTTACAAGCTTCTCTAAATACTGAATTTTGATTTCATATCTTGACTTACCATCATATGACCATGGCAGGTGTTTTTAATGTGATTTAATATTGCAATAACTTGAAGGAATATTCTCAGTTCAGTACAAGTTAAGCTCAGTCGACAGCATTTGTGCCATTACAGCTCAAATAACACACAAGTTTTAACAGAAGAATTAATGTAATTGCTTTTATAAAATTAAAATGTTCACATTTGTACTTTTAAATCCTCCAAAAATTGGCCTCATTCACTTCCATTGTGATTTAGGTCTGGCCACAGTCAAACTCTCTCTCTTTCTGTCTGGACAGTCTGGTCCAGTGGCTACAGGAAGCTTTGTCCCCAGACCTCTTTATCACAGTCTGTCATGACCATCACGGATAATTTCTGTTCTCACAGAACAGAAAGGCCCATTTTCTGAACAATAGTACCTCCTTCAAATTTGCACGTCATAAATGTATTCAGGCTGTAAAAAGCTGCTTGAGACAGTTCAGATCCACGGCCATGTGTCAAGAGCACCAGGATTCTTCTTGCCCGATTCATTTAACGAGAACAGAGGCCTTAATAGAAATCCAATGGATAGACAACTCTCCTAAAACTTCCTTTCTCTCTGTATTATGCAGCACTAGAAATGATTCATTTCAGTGAATTGGTTCATTCAAACAATTCATTTAAATAAACCAGCTACAGGAATACTTAACTGATTTTCTTTCTTAGAAGTCACTGCATGACATCAAAGTCTCTGTTGGCTTTTTTTTTTTTTTTTTTTGCAACAGATGTAGTTAAACGCTGCTGTTCACCAGTATGTATTTGAGGTTTTATGAGGTTTGAGATTAGGGCTTAACGCAACTATTGACATCCATTTAAGACCTGATTCATCAAGACTTTGACAATTTTGTGCGAATTTGTCCATTGAAGCGCAATAAGATCCGAAAGAACTCTGTAATTTCACAGACAGAAAATGGTCTATCAGACAGAACGCGAGTACTGAATGGAGTTCTCCTTTGTATATTATTATAATGAAATTGTTTAAACAATGCTTGGCAAGACTACACCATAATTTTTACTGATCATCTTTCACAATGACCTAGAGCCCTGTTTTAGTTGTATTTGGTGTAAATTTTCATTAAAGGACACATTTTGATAATGATACATTTTTATGTATATATATATATATATATATATATATATATATATATTATATATATATATATATATATATATATATATATATATTATATATATATATATCCTCTGATGCTGGCCTGCTTCGACCATCCATGAACGGGCCCTCAACACCATGGAGACGCGTATGCTCCGATGGAGCTTGGGAATCACACGATGGGATCGCATTATGAATGAAGACATATAGAAGCGGTTAGGCGTAGCCCCTATCAAAGAAAAAATGCTCAAATCACGTCTTCGGTGGTATGGTCACGTCGTCCGAAGAAGAAAAAGACGACATTATATCCTCTGATAGTTATATACTGTAAAATATTTTCCTTCCTTAAACAGCTTCAAATTTTCCAAAAGATATCTTGACTATAGTTTAACCACTATAAATACTGTAGCTCGTAGCTTGCTGAGCTAGTTTTAGATTCGCTTTGTCAACACTATCATTACATCTATCACACACACTGACATCACATACTCGCACAATTTCGGCCATGACCCATTTTAGCACATTTTTCATGTACCACTGACATAAAACAAGCCGCTCCACAGACCTGAGTCAGACCTTAATATAACGTTCACTGTGAAATTGTGTCGTGAAGGATTCCCCAAGACTCTTTCTTTTTCATTCTCTCCTTTTGATTTTTTCACGATCGCTTCCTTTTGTTTCCACAGCTGGACCACTTGAACCTCTCTGGTCTCCTCCCAGCATTCTCTCTCACTCTCTGTCTTCTTTGTCTTCCTCAACCCTCTCTTTTATGTATGTATCTATCTATAGTCCGGCAGATGCAAGCCCCATTTGTACTTCCCCTGACACTCCTGCAGGGGCTTTGCTTAGGGATGCGGGAGCCACAGCCAATCCTGGGTGCAGCTCATGGATCAACCTGACACTTGGTCAGCATCAGCAGATTATGAGCTATAGGAGCCTGACAGTGCTGTATTGTTCTCCCATCTAAATATGAACAATACGGTCCGACCAGTGCGCCACTGACAGCTTATTCCCTCTTATCACTCCTGTGGTGTGGCGGGACATGATCTGCTGGGCCTCTCTCTCTCTACACACACACACACATAGATGCTCACCTGTGGTTTGCTCAGGCAAGGCTAAACCAGAATATGGTACATACACCTATACGTTACATACACCAGGTACATTCCATGTGTATATATATATATATATATATATATATATATATATATATATATATATATATTTTTTTTTTTTTTTTTTTTTTACTTTTTACATACATTATAAAAGATTTGCATATATATATTTATTTTTAGATTTGTGTTTAATGTTTATTGCTAGAAAACAGAAAATGAACAAATTTAAAAATGTACTTAGAGACAAAATATTTAAATAACGGGATTGCAAAAAAACTGTATTTTCCTTTATAGTTTCAGCTTCTTTTTTATACCCTATTCATGAAAAGTACTCTCAAGTATCAACTGCAAATCTTAACAAACAAAACTGAACACTTGCTAACAACACAAAGAAGACACTGACATTTATATGATAAAAGAATTTCCATAATTTGCAGGAAAAACTATCTAGCCAAACTGGGACACATCTATTAATCTGTTCATTATTCTTGTGAAGATTTCACATCTCCATACTGGTTTATAATGTGTGTCTACATGCACTAATCACTAGCATCAGAGATTAAAATCACATACTATGTCATCCATTTATTTAAATTCTGTTCAGAGAGAACTGTGACAAATGCGTCCATACTTCAATTATTATTTCCTACTGTCCAGAGAGGGCGTTCCTCAGCATTCCATATCATTCACAGAGATAAGACTGAAAGAACTGAAAGAAATTGTTAATTGCTAATCCCTGGTGCCATTACATCGAATTTATACATGTGCTGTCAGTTAACAGAATTTTTCAGACAGACTCAACAAGTAATTTGAGGACAAAAACGAGTTACAATGTATGTTCATAGTGATGGGCGATTTCAAAACACTGCTTCATGAAGCTTCGAAGCTTTTTAAATCTTTTGTTTCGAATCACTGGTTTGGATCACGTATCAAACGGCCAAAGTCACGTGATTTCAGTAAACGAGGATTCGTTACATCATAAGTGTTTCGAAATGTCATTGGTTCACCACTTGGGGGGCGTGACTTTGGCAGTTTGATACTTGCTCTGAACCACTGATTCGAAACAAAGATTTGTAAAGCTTCGAAGCTTCATGAAGCAGTGTTTTGAAATTGCCATTCGATAAATATTGTTGAATAAATTCGTTATTTTGTTTTTTTGCCACACAAAAAGTATTCTCGTCACTTCATAACATTAAGGTTGTACCACTGTAGTCACATGAACTGTTTTAAATGTCTTTAGTAGCTTTCTGGGAACTGAAAGTGTTAATTATCTGGCAATGGAGGATCACTGAGCCATTGGATTTCATCAAAAATATCTTAATTTGTGTTCCGAGGATGAACGAAGATCTTATGGGTGTGGCTAAATGTGAGGATGTGTAATTAATGACAGAATTTTCAATTTTGGATGAACTAACCCTTTAATATTTGTGTGGAACCTTGATTTTTTTCAGGATTCTTTGATAAATAGAAAAGAACAGTATTTATATGAAACAAACCTTTTGTAGCATTATAAATGTCTCTACTGTCAATTCTGTTCAATTGAATGCATCCTTGCTGAATACAAGTATTAATTTCTTAAAAAAAAAAAAAAAACAACGTAATAGGTTTTGGGAATCGAGTGTGTCTCTACTCTGAACTGAACTTAAACGTCCCGCCAAGAACACAGGCCACGGTCCATCACGGCAGGCGCGTGTCTGCCATTTTGACTTACAGGCCACCATTACGCGACTCAAAATGAACGAGCAGTTGCACAGGCGCTTATGTCTGTGGCCTTCATCTCAGAGCAGTAATCCACTCCGCGCAGCCCACATGGTGTCAGGGGCGGGTGGCCCTGCTCAGAGAGGGGGAATTTGTGCACCGGGCCACTCTATGGTAGTACATTCTACCGCGATGGTTATCAGTCGCTATCTGCAGCAGTGTGTTTGTGTGCAGTAGACAGGGGAGAGGCTCTTAAGGGCTAAATGAATCCTGATTCCCCTGATATTTCTCTCCCGCTGGGGACTTCCTCTCCCAGCCTGCCACTGACGATGTGTGATGCGTTCCTCAGGGAGAGGGTGGTAATAAGCAAGGAACACACAGCGCCTTGACTGACGCCGCTACTGCTGCGCCGTCGACGCTAACATACGCACACTCAAACACGCATATGCGCCAATAGACACCTATCAGCATGTGCACACAAACATCTGCACGTGCACAGATATGTGCTGTGATACGTATGCACCAAACTTCTGCATGGGAGGAAACTTAACTGATAGTCTTGGATGCTTCATGGATGAGAATCTACAGATCCATGAGAAATCACAAATGAGATTTCTTATAAATGTTTCTTTGAGAGTTAAAGGGTTAGTTCAACCAAAAATGAAAATTCTGTCAATCAATTACTCACTCTCGGTAAACCCATAAGACTTACGTCCATCATTGGAAAACAAATGAAGACATTTTAATATAAAATATGAGAGATTTCTGTTCCTCCGTTGAAAGTCTATTCACCCAAAAATCTGACACTTTAAAACATTCATAAAGAGATTGTAAAAGAAAGCCATATGAATCGAGCGGATACATCCAAGTCTTCTGAAGAGACACGATCACTTTATGAGATGATTAGACTTAGTTTAGGCTCTTATTCACATAAACATTTCATCAGCGAATGTAAATAGAGCACTCGAATTTGGTAAACGGAAGCTCAAGCACGCTTAAGTGAGTAATTAATGACAGAAATTTAATTTGAGGGTGAACGATTCCCTTAAAGCAGTCATGAATTGAGAAATCAACTTTTCCTTGAGCTTTTGATATATAAGAGGTCATCGTACTATAAGAATATCCTGTAAGTTTCAGAACTGAAAACTTCCTTATTAATCCAATAAAAACTTTTATTGACACCAGGCCCATCAGACGACTGATCCTGAATGTGCCTATCTATGACATAGATATATGAAACCCTGCCTCCGCAGAAGAAATCAACACCTACTTCATCATTGCAATGTTAGCCCCGCCCACTGGCGTGTTAGTGAGATGAGGAGGATAGAAGAGCGATACAACAGTAGACAAAAATACCATTACCTTTGAAAGGATCCTTATGCTAGGAATATGTTTATTTATTTTCAACAATGTGAATGTCTCATTTGAGCTTTATTTACCTGTATTCGCAATTTCACTGTTGATTCTTTGGTAAATCAATCGCATTTCAGCACAGGCTTTGCAAACAGCGTTTTACGCTATGAACTCGACAGTAATGCAACAACATATAAGTCACTGTGTTAATTCTAATGCCTGATCTGATATGTAATGATTCATGTAAAGTCAGATGTTCTTTGTCTATGTGTCAATAAATCAAACCAGTAATTATGGCCAACTTCACATTGTTTCTCTTAGTAGGATGAAAATAATCTGTTATTTAAATGGTGATTAAATTACATAAAGAAGTGATCAAAGAAAGCTCCCTTTGCAATCGCTGGAGCTGTCAATCAAACAGTGCGAGTTTATCAGTCACTGAGTTCTAGACTCGCGCCGAAACTCCCGTTTTATTCAACGAATCTCATAGTTAAAAAGCGTTTGCACTATTAGTTACGATGAAAGCATTCATTTTTGTGCAGAAATTGAGTTGCAATGACGAGATCACTGCTTTCTTGTGTTCACCATGTCTGTGATAGGCTACAATCTTCATCACTGCAGTCTTTCATGCCACAGTCTAAATATAATGCCATATATCTAAATGTAATGCAACACATTTCACGATTAGTTAACTTTGAGAGCCGTAATAGTAAAATCATGCTAAAAGTTTTAGAGAGATTTTTGTCTCTCTCATGTGTTTCCAAACATTCATTAATTTCTGTGGAACATAAAAGATGATGTGTCTCAGTGTTTTTTGGTCCATACAATGGAAGTCAATGGTAACCAACATTCTTTATGTTCCTCAGAAGAAAGACAATCATACAGGTCTGGAACAACATAAGGTGAAAAAATGATGATAGAATTTTCATTTTTGGATGAACTATCCCTTTAATGAAGAAGAAAAAAAGGATGTTATGTATTAAGAGATCGCAATAATGTCTCAAACTGTGTTTAGAGTTGACAAAATCTGCAATCAGAGTCTCTCTCATGTGGCCTGGTTGCCTGGTTCTAATTTTCCTCATGGTTCAAATTTTTCTCCTATGGAAGTTGGAGAGCATATCTGATAGAATATCAAAAAAAAAAGTTGATATGAAGAATATGATTCACACTGATTAGGAATATGATACACACTGAATATGACAAGTTTATATAAAGAATTAAATTAAACTTATGGTATAGCACAGTATTTCTTCCATATAGACAAATTTACACTCTCATCTGGGAAAATGGAACACAAATATTGCTGACTCATGCTGCACTGTAAATCTTTGTCCAATCAAAAGCTCTCTAGAATAAGAATGTCCCTCCCCTTGATACCACCCGAAGAATCATGTGACACTTGAAGACTGGACTAATAGCTGTTGTTGAAAATATTTTATAACTTACACAAATAGTAAACGACCTAACAAAAAACATGGACTATAAGCGACAAAACTCAAATTTTAATGTTTTAAAGTCTGCTAAGCTAAGCTAGAGCAATGCAATTTTCTTCTGGGTGTGCAGATATCTTTTTTTAAGTGTGTGTTTGACTGTGTTTGAAGGGAGGGCCTGCGATGTCAGAAAATAAAGTCAAATGTGCCATTTTGAGGATTACTTTAATCAGTGAGAAGAGAGAGTTGGAGTGAGTGAGAGTGCTGTCAGTCTGTAACATGAAACTGAACGTATGAACGTACAGATTTCCACAAGCTGCTCCCTACTGCCCAATTAATCATGCACATTATTCCGACGTTAAGTTAAATATGTTGATTGTAACCTTGCTGAGGAAAATGAAAGTGTTTCTCTGGAGGAGAAGGGCATGGTTTGAAGCTCAGGGAGTATGTGGTGTGAGTGGCGTGTGTGTTTTTGTGTGTGGGTGTAATCTGCAGGTTTGTGTGTCAAGGTCAGAACGGTCAAATGTGTCCTCTCCCCTCTCTCTCCTCCACTCCACACACCTGAATCAGAGCTGACACCAGAAAAAATCCTCATAGTCTGCAACACACGCACACACACACACTCACACTATCTCGCCCTCGCTATCTCCCACACATTCATACACACATGAGGGATGCATATCACATTGTAAACAGACTGTCTATGACAAGTTTTTCTACGTCTCAATAAATGATTTTGTATAGTGGTCATTTGTCATGTTTTCAAGCGATAGCTTTAAACAAGCGTTTTCAGAGAGCTAAAGCGTTTGTCAGGGTAAATCATTATCTATGCATTTAATACAATTTACACTAAAGCAATAAGCTATGAGAGGCTGTGCATTACAATGATTTTACCAAGGGCTATGGGTGCTTTTAACCTACTTTACCATGGTAAAATTAAGGTGATAAAAGATGCTAATGTTAAATAAATAGTTACATTTATGAATATTATTTAGGGATGCAAAATATATCACAGTCTAATGTGACATTTTAATGTTATTAGTATTGCTACGATAAGCAAGACAGGCCATTATAAATTTAATCTGATAAATTTCAGTCAAATAATTATGGACAACAAAATATTTCTAATTGACCTATTGTTAAACACAAATAAAATACAATGTTTACTTTTTAGATAAAAATATAAATAAATATTGGTTGTCTCAAATACAGTGCTCAGCGTAAACTAGTACACCTCATTTGAAAAGTAACATTTTAAACAATATCTCAATGAACACAAAAACAATTTCCAAAATGTTGACAAGACTAAGTTTTATATAACATCTGTTTAACTTGAAAGTAAAGTTAGTAATATAACTTAGAGAACAAAATTGAGTAAAAATTACAAAAATTAGTACACCACACTGAAAGTCTCTGGAGCAAATCTAAATTTTAGACTACAAATTTCTAATTTAACAAGAATTCAACCACAGGTGAGTCTAGTTTTTCATTACACAAGTGTCCAGCAGACAGTTGACTATAAAAGTGTGTTAAAACCCCTTCCCATTTCATGCTGTCAGCAATGGCACCACATGGAAGAGAAATGTCACAAGACCTAAGAAAGAAAATAATTTCTTTACACCAGAAAGGTGAAGGCAACAAGAAGATCAGCTTTACTTATCAGTCAAAATACTGTAGCAAAAGTGATACAGAAAAAGGGTGGAACTGCAACCATCTCACAGAGACGTCCAGGTCGTCCATGGAAGTTAACACCTCGACAGGAGCGTCTTCTGATGAGAAGGGTTGAAGAAAAATCGGCATCCAAGTTCACTGCAGTTATCAAAAGGAGTAGAAAGCCAAACTGGGGTGACTATTTCCCATGACACAATATGGCGTACACTGCAGAGGAATGGCATGCATGGGTACCATCCACGAAAGAAGCCTCCCCTAAAGCCCAGGGACAAAAAAGCCCACCTAGAGTTTGCCAGGGCCCATGCTGACAAAGATGAAGACTACTGGGACTTTATACTCTGGAGTAAGGAGACCAAGATAAATGTTTTTGGAACTGATGGCTTCAAAACAGTATGACGCTGCAAAAGTGAGGAATACAAAGAAAAATGCATGGTGCCTACAGTGAAACATGGTGGTGGCAGTGTCCTTATGTGGGGCTGCATGAGTGCTGCTGGTGTCGGGGAGCTGCATTTCATTGATGGCAACAAATTCACAGATGTACTGCTCTATACTGAAAAAGATGATGCTACCATCAATCCGTGCCCATGATCGTCATGCACTTTTCAAACATGACAATGATCCTAAATACACATCTAAGGCCACTGTTGGATTTCTGAAGAATAACAGGGTGAAAGTGATTCAGTGACTCCTGATCTGAACCCAATCGAACACCTATGGGATTCTGAAGAAATTTCTGAAGAAACAAGTTGAGCATCACTCTCCATCCTCTCTAAAAGAGGTCATTCTTGAAGAAAATTTCACCAACTTGTTGCAAAACTTGTTCACCAACTTGTTCATTCCATGCCTAGAAGACTTGGTGCTGTCATTAAAAATCATGGAGGCCATACAAAGTACTAGATGTAGTAGTTTTTGTTGTGGGGTGTACTCATTTTTTCATCACCCTAATTTGAGTAAAACTGAAAAAAAAAAAAAAAAAAAAAAATAAATATATATATATATATATATATATATATATATATATATATATATATATATATATATATATATATATATATATTATAGATAACAGATAATTAATATTTTATTAATAAATGGTAATTTTATATATATGCCGCACTTGATTCTTCACCTGTAAATGAATGTCTCTGGTCGCGAGTTCACAGACTATCCAGCTCAACAACACCTCCAATCACATCTTCTCCCTCCAATTATAGCCCCCCACCCCCTATTTTCTGTCCACCCGACCGGCGACGTTCGACGTCTGAACTCCGGTAACCTCTATTCTTCCCCCATCTCTCCTCAGTCTTTCGTTTGATCCAGCAGTTTAATAACCTCAAGTGCTGTCATGGGTGGTTTTTGAAAAATGGCTCCCATAAAACATAACAGCCTCAATCAGGCAGTGGAGATTCACCCAGCTCCGACTATCTCCCAGTGTCCCCCTGTCCCCTGTCCCCGCCTTAATGAATTAGTGCTGAAATATGCAGTGGCACCCCAGTCATTAGCACAAACGCGCATCTGTGATTTAATATCATTTTCCCCAATGTTTGCGGTGGAAATGGTCGCGGCTGACTGGCATGTTGAAATATTTTAACACTATTAGACAATAGGATAAGACCAGCCTGTTGCTCCCAAGTATATCAGTGGTAAATCCCCACTGATTTACAAAGCATTAACATTTTACCGAGCCTCGGAAGAAGAAAAAAACTCACTGATTTATATAACTACGCTCCCTCGCCTTCATTTTTCTTTATTTCTAGCCAAAGAAGGGTGATGACATTTTGAAAATAAATACTACGCTAATTAAATACTCGATGACAGAGCAGCGTGTGGTTGATGGACTGGCGTAGTGTGGAGTTGAGTGGAGTGACGAGGGGCTCTGTGTTGTCGTGGAAGGCAGCTGCCACCGGTTTTTCTTTGAATGCTGGGATACATATGACTGTGAAAAGTGTCCTTTTACCCCCAGATAGAACACTACCGTTCAGAAGTTTGAGGATGGTAAAAATTATTTTAAAACAATATATAATAAAAACAGCAATATTGTGAAATATACCTTGAAATCATTTTAAAATGCTGAATTTTCAGCATCATTACTCCAGTCTTTAGTGTCACATGATCCTTTAGAAATAATTTAAATATGCTGACTTGATGCTTAAGAAACATTTCTTACTATTATCAGTGCTGAAAACAGTTGTTCTGCTTAATATTTTTGAGGAAACGGGGATACATTTTTTTCAGGAATCTTTTGTAATCTTATTAATGTCTTTACTGTGAATTTTGATCAATTTAATGCACCCTTAATTTCTAAAAAAAGAAAAAAAAAGAAAAAAAGAAATTCTTCACCTTAAAGATTTTGTGATGATTTGATGCAGAAAAGAGGCTAGTTATAAAACGCTGTCCTCTCTGTAAAATTAGCATTGATGAAAAGTTCAGTAACTCTTAAGTTATTCTATTAGTTCATGCAGATGAATTGATGTGACACTTAACAGACTGCCAAAGTTTGAGCAAAGTCCTGAGAAATAAATTAAAAAAGCACAAAAATAATCAACATGTTGTAAGAATAGAACTTCTCGCGAGTGAATTAGCACCTTCATTTTTGTGTCAAAAATTAATTGTATCCCTTTGCAGCTTTCCCAATGAGATATTAAAATGGGATGTAAAGTAGAGGGGGTGGGGACCACTGATTGTGCTAATTGATGCATTCAGAACACTGTGTGGGACCTGGGGACGCTATGCCACACTGGGGATGTCAGTGGCTCTAAAGATGGCAGCATATCTGCCTCACCATTTAAAGTCTTTAATCAAAATCTACAAGCGGAAATGTGCCGTACAGACAGCGTGAGCTCTCTTATTCCAATGCACCATGGGGTTCTGTTTAAGGGAATAAAAAGAAGAAAAAGTAAACCTTCCAAGAATTCATTGACTTGTTTTTGCATGGATGTTACCCAGGCTTGCATAAGGAATGGCATGAGCTGGAAATCAGCTGTAACTGAATTCATATTGTGCATGACAAAAAGCTCAGGAAATTAATCACAGTTACTCCACATGAATATGAAGAACATACTCACTTTACTCTTAGTTTTAAGCATTGGTTCTCAAAGTTAAGGGGTGTGGCAGAAATTAATAGACTTCAATAGTTCACTATCTCATACTTGAATCTGCTGTGTTAATGGTATACGTAAAAAAACAAAGAAGTTTGTGTGCAGTTTCTTTTATCTTTTCTGCAATTTGCTTATGTCAACAAAGTAGGGCTATGAATCTTTGGGTACACAGTGAATCGATTTGTTTTTTACGATTCACAGGTTTTTGATTCAAGAACGATTTTTGCAAATTCAGAACGATTTGATTTGAGATGATCCACATTCAAATTCAAAGCGATTTTGCATTTTTTATATGCATTCATTGGGTTATTTAAATGCTTCCCCCAATGTTTCTTAGTCAGATTGTGAATTACACAATGGCCTTCAGAGTGTGGAGGCAACAAAACCCAAAAAACTTTTACCCATTGATAATGTTAGTTCATGTTCATTTTTAATGATGCTACATTACTTTATTTTAATAGCCTATAAAAATTGGCATTTAAAGATATTTACAAAAGCCAAAATTGAAAAAGTATTGTTAATGGTAACTATTGTGTAGGATAGTGTTAATGGCTACACAACCTTATTAAAGTGTTCCAGGTACATTAAACGCTTCCGTGGAGAGACTACCCTAGAATGCACTTTCCCAAATAATCTAAACTGACTTTTCTTCACGGAATAATAAGAAAAGCCCTCTTTGTTCTCTTTATACGGAACATTTTCCTTATGATTTGGAAAGAAAATGTGTCTACTGTTACTATAGTAACAAATGCAACTTTAACACACATCTGATTGATTGATAAACCACGCACTCTTATTTCAGTGTTGTTAATGCTGTAGTTATTCAGCAGTTTCCTTCGTACTTTCAGTTTAATGACATTAAGTTATTTCTTTTATCATTCATCTGAACTGTGCATACATATATGCAATAAATGCATACCCTTGAATACGCAGGGTTTTACTTCAACTGCTCAGGTAATGAAAGAGAGCTGTGAGGGCGTGAATGACGGCGCACAACGCTTCCATTAATTTGTGCATGTAGTAATTAAATGTTTATATATTTTAAAGCACTGAATCGCTATCAAATTGCGATTAATTCGATTCTTAGCATTTTAAATTGATTACTGACCGAAATCAACGATTCACGTTTAAAAAATTCATGTTTCAAGATTGATGCATATGCATCGCCAGGATCTGCAATCGATGCATTGAGAAAACGAGTGAATCATTACACCCCTACAACAAAGACATTCTGACATGTATCATTAATCCACCAGATTTGAATGGACAAATATTTTTCCTCACTCCAATAATAGTAAAAGAAAAAATTAATGTGACTTAAAGGGATAGTTCACCCAAAAATGAAAATTATACCATGATTTATTCCCCCTCAAGCCATACTAGGTGTATATGAAGATCTTCTTTCAGACGAACACAATCAGAGATATATTTAAAAATATCCTTAGTCCTCCAAGGTTTATAATGGTTGTGAATGGGGGGGGGCGCATTTTGAAGTAAAAAATAATGCATCCGTCCATTAAAAAAAAAAATCCATATGACTCCAGTGGTTTAATAAAGGCCTTCTGAAGTGAAGCGATGTGTTTTTGTAAGAAAAATATCCATATTTAAAACTTTATAAATTCAAATAACTAGCTTCCAGTGGACAACAGTACACAGAATGCATAAGTCGATTGTGGCGGAAGAGTATCCTTTGACCTGAACGCCAATGTAATGACGAATGCGGAGGCGCATAGGATAAAGCCAAACAAATCACCGGTCACGGATTGTAACACCGTGTCTTAACCAGATGCGATGCGATAAGATTCCAGCGACGAGCAATTTGACTGTTCACAAATAGACGCAACGCGAAAATGAGAAGCGATAAAATCTATCAAAAACCACAGCCAATCAGAAGAGAGTACTTAATAAAATTAATAAATATTACACAATTTAAACATTATTTAAAGTACATATGGAATGACTGAATTGATTTTTGTCATAGAATACACTTGTTTGTTCATATTGAGTTGACAGTTTGAACATTCTTGTGCCCATTTATTTATTTTCAAGATCTGAGGTGAATTAGCCAGTGTTGTTTTCATTGCAGCTAAAAAGCTGTAAACACAGAATGATATTCAAACTCACGTTAGACACTTTTAATGTTAAATAAAGCACATAAAGAGTACCTGATATTATCATTCCCATACTTTATGTTGCTGTTCCAGCCACGACGTCGCAGAGAAATAGAAACCGTTTCTAAAACAGAATATTCGCGTGTCGCCGTCACGGACGGTTAAGACAAAAACTTAGATTAATATGGAAAAGATACCTTTTATCGCTTGTTGCGGCGTCGCATCTGGTTAGGACACGGTGTAAGTCTAAAACGATCATTTTTAAAGAGAAATGTCAGAGGATTTCGATTTAAGAGAAGAGGAGCTTAAATTTGTTGCACAGCCCTATTTGTATGAACCCCGAGAGGCGTCTAAACTTACAATACTCCTACATCCTGCGTCACACATCGCGTCAGAGGATTATTCATTTGGCGCAAGTCGACTTGTACATTCTGTGCATGGTCATCTGCCTGAAGCTAGTTATTTGAATTTATAAAGTTGTAAATATTGGTATTTTTCTTACAAAAACGCATTGCTTTGTTTCAGAAGGCCTTTATTAACCCCCTGGAGTCGTTTTTGTCTTCAAAATGGGGGGCCGTGTTTTTGTCTTCAAAACACAGCCCCCCCCATTTACTGCCATTATAAACCCTGGAGGACTAAGGGTATTTAAAAAATAAATAAATAAATAAATAAATAAATTATATTATATTATATATATATATATATATATATATATATATATATATATATATATACAGCTATGGAAAAAATTAAGAGACCACTTAACATTGATTTCTGAACTTGGAGTGGTCTCTTAATTTTTTCCATAGCTGTATATATATCTGTGTTCGTCTGAAAGAAGATAGTCATATACACCTATGATGGCTTGAGGGTAAGTAAATCATTTAAATTTTTGGGTGAACTATCCCTTTAACAGAGATATGGTTTTTAAGCATATACATATTTACATTTACATGTAAAGTATGTCACAAGTTAAAGGGATAGTTCACCCAAAAATGAAAATTTGATGTTTATCAGCTTACCCCCAGTGCATCCAAGATGTAGGTGACATTTTTTCTTCAGTCGATCACAAATGATGATTTTTAACTGCAGCCGCTGCCCTCTGTCATTCAAATAATAGCAGTAGATGGGAACTTCATCTATAAGAGTGAATAAAACTTGCTTAGACAAATCAAAATTAAAACCTGCGGCTCGTGACGACACATTAATGTCATAAGACACGAAACGATCGGTTTGTGAGAGAAACCGAAAAGTATTTATATCATTTTTTACCTCTAATACACCACTATGTCCAACTCTGTTCAGCTTCCTGTTAGTGAGGTCAAAAAACGCGTTCTGAAGACGGAAGTGATGTCTCGCCCATATACTTCGATGAGCGCGAGACATCACTTCCGTTGTCAGAGCGCGATCTGACCTCACTCACCGGAAGCTGAACGGAGTTGGATATAGTGTTGTATTAGAGGTAAAAAATGATATAAATACTGTTCGGTTTCTCACACAAACCGATCATTTTGTGTCTTAGGACATTAATGTGTCGTCACGAGCCACAGGGTTTCATTTGGATTTGTCTAAGCAAGGATTATTCACTCTTATAGAAGAAGTTCCCATCTACTGCAATTATTTGAATAACAGAGGGCAGCGGTTGCAGTTAAAAATCATCACTTGTGATCGACTGAAGAAAAAATTTCACCTACATCTTGGATGCACTGGGGGTAAGCTGATAAACATCAAATTTTCATTTTTGGGTGAACTATCCCTTTAATTTGAGCACTTGTTGAGCAATAATTTGAAAAGAGAACTCGGTTTTTGGCCATTAAATGTGCCATTGAAACAAAATCACATTAAATGCCCATGATAACTCACATCTGCATGCAATTAGAAAACAAATAAAAATGTATACCAAGCAAGACAAACTGAACCATCCTGTCATTTATGGGCCACCTCTCTCTCTCTTGCTCGCTTTCTGTATTTCTTCAAACTTTTGCAATATATACATATATATTATATATATATATATATATATATATATATATATATATATATACATATATATATATATATATATATATATATATATATATATATATATATATATATACATATATACATATATACATATATATATATATATATATATATATATAGATATATACACACCTTAAAAAATAAACACAGGTAGAGTGGGAAAACACAGACTTATCTCAGGCCACTTCTAGAGCTTCATTTTCAGAATGTCAAGCAATTTGTTTAAAGGCTCAAGTCACGAGTCAAGAGACACCGGCAACAAAAAAAAAAACAGCAGGAAAAAAAAAGAAGAGGCGTTAATAAAAATTCATAGAATCTGCTCAGCCACAGAAATGGATGGCGACTGAGGGGTCACATTGCATCTGTGGTGGGAAGGTCAGAGGTTGCGTACAGTTCTAAAACAAGACAGTGTGTTTTCATGCATCATATAACAGATAAAGATTTTCGGTGTCGAGCCAGACCGGCGGGGAGGAGGGGGACACATGCAGGGGCCCAGCGTCCACCGTCATGTGTTAATTCTGTCAAGGCGTCATCCCTCTCTCTCCTTCGCCTATGTCACACACTTCATCTTCAGCGCTCGTCCAGGTAAAACGCAGCCGGCCTGCAACGGTCTGTGTTATGACACACATGTAAAATGTTCTCTTTTGTACCAAACGCACTACATGCTAAACGCAGTACGTCACGCAGTTTTTCTTGATCCTTTATTCCGCCATAATGCGATTATTCTACACAAATGGTAGGGATTTGATTCGGGCCAAAAGCATCGCAGGGCCCCGGCGCTTGGGGCTAGTATTCATCAAGTGTAGAAATTATGTATTGAATGTGTTCTTGTTTATGACATCATTCAGCCGGATGAAATAGAAGCAGAGATTGGTTGCAGTGATTACCGTAAGCTGCCAGTGTTTTCATTACAAACAGCAGACGATTTCTAATAAAAAGATTAGAGGTGTATGGCATCTTCAGAATCATGTCATGAAGTGAATTTATCATGACCAGGACACTAGCGACCCCATTTTCTACAGCTGTAAAATAGATGTACGGTACATTTCATTTTTTATATTCTTTTAAAAATGGCCCACAGTACTGACTACCATTACAGCGGTGATGCGTTCTGTTAGGAAAATGATCTGACAGCAAAAAGTTTCTGCCTTTTTGATTTTTATAGCTGATAGTTCAGTGCTTGTTACTTAATTTAAATACTGAAATAATCATAATGAAAACATGACTGTGGAACTTGATGCCATTTAAAGGTTAGTTCACCCAAATTACCAAACCCGTAAGACCTTCGTTCATCTTCGGAACACAAATTAAGATATTTCTCTAAAGACATTGTTAAAATAGTCAAAGTGACTACAGTGATTCAACCTTAATGTTATGAAGCGACGAGCATACTTTTTGTGCGCAAAAACAAAACAAAAATAACGACTTTATTTGACAATTTGAACTGTTGTTGTACGCAGTTGATGCAGTGAACACAGTTCAGTGCTTCCGTGCTCTATGTCCGAATGGCGACTCATTTGCCGGCTCCTGCGTCAGCATCACATGCATGCATCGTGCAGCTCACGTGTTCAGCTTCGGACAATACTGAGCCGGCGTTCGGATGTAAACATGGAAGCCCTGAACTGTGTGCACTGCATCAACTGAGTATGACAACAGTTCAAATAGTTAAATAAAGTCGTTATTTTTGTTTTGCTTTTGTGCACAAAAAAGTATTCTCGTCGCTTCATAACATTACGGTCGAACCACTGTAGTAGCCTTGAAATTTGATTTGAAGTTGCTGTGTATAGGGAGACCAGAAACCTCTCAGATTTTATCAAAAATATCTTAATTTGTGTTCCGAAGATGAACGAAGGTCGTGAACTAACTCTTTAATGTGATTTGTGCCCTGTATTGTAAGCCATTTTGGTTAAAAAGCATCTACTACGAACATGTTCAGGTCACCCCAAAATCAAAAGTAAAAAAAATAAGTTATTAATAAATGACACTACAGTTCAAAATGTTTTGGAGGTAGAAAGATTTTAAATAAATTAATACTTTTGAAAAGAAAGGATTCATTAAATTGATCACTGAACACTGATACAGAAAATATATTTTAAATAAATTCTGTTCTTTTGAACTTTCCATTCATCAAAAATCATGAAAAAAAAAATTACATATAATAAGGCCTACAACTGATATTTAAATGCAAAAACAAACAAACAAAAAAAACATTATAAATGATAAATCTTTTATTTATATCAACATATTAATGGCTAACATTTTTAATGTTTTATTTATTTATTTATTTATTTTTTAGTACTTAGAATTGGGAGAGAAATTTGTCTAATTTACCTAACTGTCACAATGCAAAAAATCCTAATGGCCCTAGAAAACATTATACTGTACATACTCAAATGCAAATGTAATGCATAGGATATTTACTTGGAAGAGTGTGTTAGTTCCCTGGCATACACAAAATTGTTGATATAAAAGTATAACTACACATCAAAAAAACACATTTCCCAACCCCATTCATTTGAACTGATATCCTTGAGTAACAAATACGGCTAAAGGTTTCTGATTTCCTGATGTGAAGTCTGATCTTGGCATCTCACTGTTTTCCTACATACAACTGGGACAATTATGGAAAGTGGAGCATGTCTGCACTTTAAGGTGCACATATTTACCCCACAGTACAGCCAGGGGCCTTTTAAAACACTCTTTGAGTTTTTGTATGCTATCTCTATAGCTGTGTTTCTTCTGCTCAGCCCTCATTTAACATCTCATATCTTATCTATTTACTTATCTGGTGCTTCAGTCTGCTCAAAAGAAACAAATGATTTAAAAACCACTGAGGGGAAGATTATGGTAAACCTCGAATTTGTTTTGCTTGGAAGAAAGCCTCCGCAACGTTCCGCTCAATTTCGACAATACACGATTGTTATGGTAGCATAATGCTAATTGGCTATGGATATAGAAAGGGAAAACACTGATTTTTTTGTGTCCCCTAAGAGCTGAGCAGTCATGCTGTGCATATCTACAAAATAACTTAAACTGGTGTCTGATGGTGAACACGAGGCAAACGGTAAAAGCTGATTGTTAAAGAGAGCGCTTTATAGAGATGCCATCTCTAGTTCAGAAAGAGAGGCACAGTAGCATTTGCCTTGAAGCTCAGACAACAGCTGAAATCTCCTTCCTGAAAGACTGCGACATCAAAGAACTTCTCAGCGCACATCTGTCTCTGCCATCCAGCGACTGGCAGCGCTTGAGAATCTTACTAGTGAACCTTCTGTGTTCTACCATCATCATAAAGCTGTTTTATCATGCTACCAATCTACACTACCATTCATAAGTTTGGACACTGCTGTACCACATAATATTGTAAATCATTGATAAAGTCATTGATGAAGCTACAAAGTAATGACTAAAACTTGCTAAACAAACCCCAATAAAATAAATTTCATAAATACTGCTATTCAAACTTCTATTGATCAAAGAATCCTTAAAAATGAATCAGTTTCCACAAAAATATTAAGCAGCACAGCAGTTTCTAACATTGATAATAATAAGAAATGTTTCTTGAGCACAAAATCACCATGATTTCTGAAGGATCATGTGACACTGAAATTCAGCTTTGCCATCACAGGAATAAATTACATTTTAAAATCTATTCAAAAAGAAAACAGTTATTTTAAATGTTAAAATTGTAATCAAATTTGTGTAACCTATGCTGTGTTTTGATTTTGATTCATTGTGTTTTGGTTCTGTTTTCCCTGTTCTGGTTTGCCTGTGTTCCCTAGTTAGTTTCCTTGGTTATAAATTAGTTTTACGCACCTATTTCTGTTCAGTTGATTACTCTCCCTTGTATTTAAGCCCTTCGTTTCCTTTGTTTCATTGGGCCCTATTTTAACGATCTAAGCACATGCCACAGATGCACTTAGGGCGTGTCCAAATCCACTTTTGATATGTTTTAACGATAGAAAAAATGGTCGGCGTGCCAGGCGCATTGTCCAAAAGGGTTATATACCAAGTCTCTTAATGAGTCATGGATGTGCTTTGGGTATAACGTGCAATAAACTAATCAAAGTCTCATCTCCCATTCCCTTTAAAAGCCAGTTGCGCTTGCACCATGGCGGATTCGCTATTTACATGGCAAAATTTGCAAGCAGAAATACTGAACGCTTATTCAGAGAGGAATCCTTTTATTTTTAATATTTGGCATGTTCGTGTGCTGCTGCTGTGTGTGTGTAACAAGCAGAGTGTACGCGCGTTGTGCATTCGCCTACAGGTGCATATTACTAACACGCCCTTTAAATAACAAATAAATAAATAAATAAATAAATACTGCACTATTGACTTTAGACCAGGTTTTTGTTGGTCAATGGTGCAGTCGTTTTCAGTTGCCTCAAAATAACAAAACGCCAACAATGTGCCTGAAAACACCTCGTTTTTAGACCAGCATGCCCATGGGCAAACGGATGGGCAAGAGTGTATTTGCTATTTAAACAATGTGGCACAGGACGTGAAAATGATAACTGCGTCGAGCTGAAACTAGCAAAAAACACTTGCGTCGCGTCTGGTGTATGATAGGACCCATTATCTGGTATTGTTTATGTTAAAGGTGCAATATTTAAGATTTTCTGTCCACTAGAGGTTACTAGAAGCCTATTCAAAACAAAGGTCTAGCTTGATGATGCCAAGTTTGAGTGCGAAATCTTGGGACATGTGGTCTTCACATCACAGCCGCTGGAAATAATTGGGATAGGACTCGGGAAGAAATCATGTTCATGGATGCGATTATTATTAACGTTACTGTAGTATGAAGAAGAGCAGGACCGAGTGTTGTGGGAGCTGAACGAAGCCACTGGAGCGATTGCGCAACACACGTCACAAGCAGCGGAACTTTTATTATGCCACAGTCGCTAGCACCATTTCCGCTTTTCCGGTCATGAGTATGAGGTAACGCAGCTATGTTTATCATATTAGATACATTTGATTGTGTTGAAAATTATGTTATAACGTCACTCTGTGCATTCGCTCAGCGGCTGCTGTGAGACACTTGTTGCACACTGCAGTAAGCTAGATCGATTTTAGAATATCATATTAAATGCTGGATGGCTTGTGTTGATAAATGGCATGAAATTAATTAAACATATTGTACGATGGAGAAAATTCTGTATTACTGTTACTAAAAATAAAGCTGCATCTGATTATGCTATGTTAGCTACTTGACAAAATAGTGTTTTTTCTCTGAAGCATGGTAAAGCATGGTACTCACAAAAAAATCAAGAAAATTTGATTTAAACAATAAGACTAAACGTGTTGAGCTATATAACAACAATTAGTTTTCTGTCTAATAAATGTAACGAAACAGTTGTTCCCTTGTCTATTAAAACCTGTAATATATTAAAGTGCCTTTGGTGTTTCCATGGTTTGTACAAAATAAGACTGGAAACCGATGGTAACGCGGGTATGACGCAATCGAGAGGCAACTCCTCACACGTCCCAGAGCCTTAGTTAAAATTACAATTTTCTCACGATTTACAAATAAATGAAAACATTTGGGATACTGTAAGTACTCAAGTGAACAAAATATATAACACTGGCCTAGTGGTTTTTGGATATTTTACTGCAAAATTCTTACATATTGCACCTTTAAGCATGGTTATTTCCTGAGCTTCTTCCCTTTTATTCTCCTATGTGTTCCTAGTGGAATTTACTATTAAAGTTTTAAAATTTACTATTAAAGTTATATTTATACACAACTACTATAATTATATTAAATGACTGTGAATGTGGAAATTCAGTCAAGATCTTAAAAGAAGGCAGAATGAGAGTGATAAAAAAAGAAACAGCATTTTTGTTTTTTTTCCACCACTCTGTCTGCTGATTTACAATTGGACACCACACTATTGTTTACTGTTAATTGCTATTAAATTATACCATAGTTCCATGCAAGATGACATTTCGCCTCAAGTAGATATACTGCTGGCAACACTTCTACCCTGCATGAATTCCAATAACAGCATGGCCTGTAAATTTGAATGTAAATACATCCATGCAGGAGGGATAAAAAATGAAACCGAACCATCATCTGCCGGATGTGACAGACACAGGTAAGATCATCTAGGAGGATGCCAGGCTGATGAGGAGACGAGACCTGGCGAAAACAATGGCCCTGGACAGCATCACAATAGCTTCATTAGAAGGGTTAACGTTATCAAGGCTTGGGGGGAATGAGTGGAAATATCAAGCCCTGCTTAATATGGAACCTTCTGGAAGACACAGCTGCCATAAGGTTCCATCATCGTGACGGCGAGGTGATTATGTTTGGTAATCTGATGCTCGTTAAGACGTAGGCCCTGACATCATGTGATGGAGGAGACGGGTATCGGAGGAAAAATAAAGGGAAAGAAGGGGCGCATACTGATAATACATACAAAGGCTTAGTAAGAAGTTAGTGGTTCAAATCCCAGTTCTGGCAGCAAGCTTAGATTCATTACTTCAGTCAGGAATTGGCCTCTGATATACCTCTTTGAATCATACTCGAGTTGTTACATTAAATTATTGTCATTAAGAACATTAATGATAGGCAGTGGCTATAACTGAAAATAGCATATTTTCTTAGCGATAAACACTCGTTCGCAGTTTATTTCCACTGAAAATAAATGCGAGCTCTGCAAAAGGCGGATTTGAACCTGAGTCGAATGCGTTAAAAGTGGCTACTGCCGCGCCACTGAAGATGTTAAAACCTGTGTGTCTTTTTTAAAACTTTTGCCACAAGGGATGCTATTTGCAATTATTGTAAATAGACAATCCGTTAATGATATCTGCATCCCTTTATTTTGGTTCTGTTACCCTAAGGGGGGTTATCACTGCTCTCCCTGCTCTTATCCATGGTCTGCTGCATGGATAGGCAAGGAGTTCTTACCACAACAGAACCATATCGCCAATCCAAACTGTATGCTAATTGACAATCATCTTTGACGATAGTGGTCCTGACAGAAATATATAAGAAATTAAGATTGCTCAGGGATAACACTGCCCAAAACTGCAAAACTACCGAGCATCAAGCATCATTTCTACTGTAGGAAGCACAGTCAGTCACTCATGAGGCAGCCTGTTTCAAACATTTTTTGTGAAATTTTGTAAACATTTTTTTTTTTTTTTAATCTATACCTATACACAAATCTTTATGAACTTTGCATGGGTGGGTAATATCAGTCTCAGTTTAAGTCACTACTAAACAATGCAGAAGTCTCATGAACAGATCATGATCAGTCATTCTGAGAACACGTCCATGCATAGTATTTAGTGCCTGCAGGCATGTTATTGTAGCCATACAGTAGTGTCTCTCTCCATTAGAACTGTTCAAGAACTTCAGCCACACTCGAGAGCCTGATGCAAAAGAGTGAGGATCGATGGGCCGGATCAATCGCCTCCCTGGTGGCTGAGTTTTAAGTGCCGGGGCCCGTGCTTGTACATCCGCATCAGGAGACCTGTCATGCTGTACTTACAATCAATTAAAGAAATTAGCCTCCTCACCCCCAGCCCTCCCCCTGCTCTCCTCAACACACATGCTGACGGACAGGGGAGCAGAGACACCTCTCCCTCAACAGCTGGCTCTAAATGACATCAGTGTGGGAGAAACATCTGGAACGACACCTGCCAGCTCTACCTCGGCAGTCGTTTACGTGGAGAGGAGAGGATGAAAACATTCGCTCGGCACTCTGTGAACAGGATATGTGCAGTCAGACGAGAGACATTCATTCTGTTAAAGTGAAGTTGAATGAGTCGATGACAGAATTTGATGGATGTGGGAAGCATTGTGTGTGAGAAGTGTCATCCTGTTGTGATGTTAAATATGGAATAGTTTGCATTTTAGAAATGTTTATGTACAGAATGTTGTTTGCATAAGCTTAAAGTCCCCATGAAATCATGGAATACTGCAATATTTATTATAAATGTAACTCTGTACATCATCTTTTTTTAAATTCATGTGCCCTCCTAATCAAAATAACTTCCCCTCCCTCTTTCAGTAACATCTCTTTTCTTCTCTGATGATGTGTTTACTGGCACTGTGACAACATGTCACTCACATCAGATCACAGCAATAGTAAAGACAACAATCCAATTAACTCCTGATGGATAAAGTCCCGTCCTACATTTTTTCTTGTTTGCATTTCAGAAGAGAAGATTATGGCAATCATTTCACAATCATTTCATGCAAACTTACAAGTCAACATGAAACAACCCATTTTACTTTTATAATGTGCTTCAGAATAAAACAGGATATTCAAAGACAATGGATTGATTTTATCCATCTGGGATTTATTGGACTGTGAAAAGTCTCTATATGACAGGTGGTTGAAGTGAAAGAACTGAAAGTAGAGGCCCCATATACACTATTTTCATGTGTTTTCTGATTGGGTCACTCTTGACAATGTTAAACACCTTTGGGATTTTGGTGTTTTTTGGTGTTCTGGGAGAAATTCCGACAACATTTAATTGTAAATTTTTGTCATCAGCATTCAGATATGCAAATAATATGTAAGAACGATAGACAGAACAATAGACTGAACATTAGAATGATAGATAGAATGACAGAACGATAGAACAATAAAACGATGGATGGATGGATGGATGGATGGATGGATGGATGGATGGATGGATGGATGGATGGATGGATGGACGGACGGACGGACGGACGGACGGACGGACGGACGGACGGACGGACGGACACTTTATTTCCCGGATTTTGTTATTTAACTTTCTGTGGGGTGTAGTAAATTCAAATTCAGACTTGAATTGTAAGGTAGACAATTCTTCAATTCTCAATTTTTCCACACAACCTTGCTGTATGAACATCAAAATACAGCAAATTATTACAATTTAGGGTTTTTCACACTTGAAATAGTTAACCTGGGTCATTCTAAACCCTGGGTAAATGGAAACCTGGGTCATCTTGCTTCAGGTTTCACATTGCTCATAATTTACCTAGGGTTAACAATTAATCCTGGGTATTCATGAGCTGACATTTCACATTTCTAAATCCAGGGTTAACGTTCTTATTTGCATATTTGTGGTGTCAATGTCACTGATTGGATAAACGCAACACGCATTCTGTTTACATTCTAGCATTGCTCATCCTCATATTGCCAACTGTACTATCGAGTTTATACTAAATGGGCATTTGAGACTATAAAGGTAAGAACAAAATGGTGTCCTCTTCACTCAAATTGTCACGTTTTCTGTCAGCATTTGACATTTTTCTTCTTAAACGCTGAATTTACTGTTTATATACAATGCAAGGTGTTTCCGTGACTGTCCAAAGCATGTGAATATGAGGCACGCAACTGGTTGCTAAGCATCTAGCTGTAACACTGCATCTTCCAATACAAAAGCAGTGCTAACCCTGCTTCAGAGCAGGGTTTCATAACCCCGGGTAAAAAGCGGTGCTAACCCTGCTTCTAAATTACAAGTGTGAAACGTTCCTTTACCTGGGGTTAAAAGTGATGTTTAGAACGACGATAACCTGAGGTTAAGCGCAGTGTGAAAAGCCCTTTTGATGAAAGATAATAAAGACCAACATTTTTTCTCTTAGAATAATATGCACAGATGAATCATGCACACACAGATTCTATATAGAAATACCTAACAGCTGGAGGTATTGCAGTTGTTGATAACCCCGCCCACTGTAACCTCTGACCACACCCCTCAGCTCACAGTCCAAATCAGCTGTTATCGTTCTGTATGGACAGGCAGGAAAGAGCGTTGGTGTTTTCAAGGTTTGAAGGTGACATGGATAAGTAGATAAAGCTTCAGACTGAGTATTCAGGCCACTGGTGAAGCATCCCAAGAGCCCTTCAACCCTCTCTGTATCTCTTTCTGTATCCTTCCCAGCACCCCCCACCCCCTTTTTCTCAGAGAAGGGGTGGGAGCTTCCTCCCCCTCCCCCTCTCACCCAACGGCAGGGGAACGACCCGCAAGGTCGGAACCCTCGGTGGACGTGCCCGAGTCTCAGAAGGAACCTTATTCTAATTTCAGCGCTATTCCGTTCCACTCTGGCCCATGTAATAAATCTTGTTTGGTGACAAAACGTCCAATTAAGAAGGAATTGACACAAAAAGAAAGGTGTGTGAGGGAGGTATGAAAAAAAAATACAAGAAGGAATGCTGCCTCAAGGACAAAGTCTGCCGCTAATGAACGTCAGTGGCATAATAATCGGAGTGATTGGGAAATAAGTTCTCAGGTTGTGATGGAGAACGGACGGCACACTCATTAGGAACTTAAAAGCTATAGCCTAACTCTTTAAATATGAAGTGAGATGTAACAAAGCTAAACTCAGCTGTTAAACCACATTATATCTTTATAAATTATGAAATCTTCATTACTTCACTTTACTAATATGATACCAAACACAACTTGTTCATACTTTCAATGACATAAAATGAAATGTTGTATTTGTACATATTCAGGTTACAATCAATTAAAGATACTTCTTTTATCTGCATCGACTGCCAAATTTGCAAAGTCAAGGAAATGTAGTCTATAGAGCCATTTAGTCACGACATAAGTTTGTAGGTCAACCCACGAAGATAATTTATCAATAAAAACTACAAATTCCACAAGGATGTGAGCTTACATGCTTGAAAAATCAGTAGGGCTGGACAACGATTAATCATGATTAATTGTGTCCAAAATAAAAGTCTGTGTTTACATAATATATGTACAGTGTGTGTTCTATGTATAATTATTATGTAACTACATTATATTGTATGTAATTAATTATATTATTATGCATTATTTTTTATTAATGTTTTACATTTAAATTATATAGCTTTATTTTTATGCATTATGAAAATTAGCAAATACAATTACCAGTTGCATCAAAGGCAAAAAGTGTCCCAATCAACCTGAATTCACCCTATGTGTGCAAGTTAGATGAGATCCAACCTTATAGCTGATTGTGTTTTACACAATTGTTGCATCATGCCATCAAGCAGAGTAAATTCTCTGATGAACAGAATACAACATTATAGTAAAATCCACTAATTAGTGATGGAAGCTCTAATCAGTCACTTGATAAGCAGACACTATTTGTCCAAAGCAACTTGCAGAGCACTAATTGCAGGGCCAGTCTCCATGGAGCCACATGGGGTTAAGTGCTGTGCTCAAGGGCATAATGCTGATAGAACAGGGCTGTAATCTCAAGTCAATTCTCCAGTTCCTGGGTCACCCCTATTTCAAACTAAACCTGCAAGCCCAGTTCCATAACCTTCAGGCTATCACCACTACTCAAATCAAACTTTTTTTTTTTTCTCCACATATCATTAGAGGAATATTGTAGGCAAATCTTGAAGAGAAAATAATGAAAACACAGTATAGTTCTGTAAACTCATCTATTACTGTATATGTCCCATACTAGACTCACATTATGACAACATATGCCTGGTAACACATATAAAAAAAAAAAAAATCCATTCTGGTTGAATGCGTTAATGTATTTCTTTCAAACATGAATGTTTTCACATCCGAATGTATCTCTAGACATCTTCTAACCTCAAGTGCTAAAGATGCCACTGCTTGGTGTTATACCTTGAACGGATCATGAATGTTTCATGAGAGGTGAGACTATGGTCTGTGGAAATGAAACCAGATATATTTCCCTATATTTTCCCAGTGACCTCAAAGCTCTTTAAAGTATACAGCAGCACTTATTGTGTCAATAATTGGTGTAGATATTAAAGGATTGTTTTTCTCAAACAAAGTATTTTATGCCACCATAAAATACTTTGTTTTTTTATAATAAAAATTAAACAAGATTCTTTCTAATCAAAATAACCTCCAAGAAATTAGAATCAGCACCACAAGCATCACCAAACAGTTTCCTGAACATTTTCCCCCCTTGGTTGGACAAACTGATAACAAACTGATGGACAAACTGTCTTGCCCCAAATTGGTTGCTGCGTTGGGCAGCCTGTGTCACTCAAACAAACAGAGCCACTTCTTTCAAAAACATTTAACCCTCTGAGCCCCTTCATTATTGGGTCACACCTGGTACCTTTGTAGTCAAAACTGACTGAAGCCTTGAAATGTAGCTTTTTTTTTTGGTTAAGGAAAATCAATGTTATATATTTTTGTTCAATAATATTTTTTGATTATTATTTAGAATTTTGAGGGGATTTTACAATACTGTGTAATATTTATAAAAAATTTCATGAACTATTTTTTCCATTAAAATTAATATATATATATTTTAATTATTTTACAATAAATGTAATATTTCAGAGTAAAATAGAGTGCCTTTAACATATCTGAATCATGTCCATGATTTTTCTGTTTGTTCACATAGCTAATGTGATAAAATTCATTTATTACATCAGTCATTTTTGACAGCGAAGTTACCAAGTGTTACTTTTTATTTTTCAATCCTTTATCATATCCAAATCATGTCCAAGATTTTTTGTGCATTCACATAGCTAATGTGACAAAAGTCACCAAGTGTCATCCCATTCCAATGAAGGAAACATTTAAAAAAAAAATCAAAGTGTAAAATCTTTGGTCATATCTGACCGAAGAGGCCCAGAGGAAAATCTTACCAACTCCAAACTTTTGAATGGTAGTGTTTATAATCATTTTGTTAATAATAATAATATTAAAATGCTAAATATTATAATTAATATTTATTAAAAATAATTAAATTCACCTTTAAAGGGTTAGTTCACCCAAAAATGAAAATTATGTCATTAATGAAAGGTAATAAAAACATCATCAAAGTAGTCCATGTGACATCAGAGGGTCAGTTAGAATTTGTTGAAGCATCAAAAATACATCGCCATGGTTGTTTTTGGTGATTTGGACATCCGCAACATTTTGAAGCATTGAAAATACATTTTGGTCCAAAAATAACAAAAACTACGACTTTATTCAGCATTCTATTCTCTTCCTGGTCCGTTGTCAATTCGCGTTCACGACTCCGCATTACCGCCCCCTTCTGCTTTGGAGTGTGGTTCACGACTCCACAGTGACGCTGCTGATGTGTTATCCGGTGCGCCCGAGCTTCGTTTACAGTCTGAGGGAGACGCACGCTGTATTCAAGCTATTCTACATTGTTTGTATTTTGGTATTGCTATATTTTTTAAAATGGTGCATAAGTGTGCATGTCGCGAATGTCCTAATCGCCAAAAACAACCACGGCGACGTAAAAGTGCATTACCAACGCCGACAGATGAAAGGATTCAATGGAATCAGTTCAATGGAATCAATTCAATGGAATCAGTTCAATGGAATCAATTCAATGGAAAGGATTCCGGAAGAGAAGACACTGCTGAATAAAGTCGTAGTTTTTGTTATTTTTGGACCAAAATGTATTTTCAATGCTTCAACAAATTCTAACTAACCCACTGATGTCACATGGACTACTTTGATTATGTTTTTATTACCTTTCTGGACATGGACAGTATACCGTACATACATTTTCAATGGAGGGACAGAAAGCTCTCGGACTAAATCTAAAATATCTTAAACTGGTTTGGAACGACATGAGGATGAGTCATTAATGACATAATTTTCATTTTTTGTTGAACTAACCCTTTAAGATACTACAACTAAAGCAACATTACCAACAAAGTACCAAACAAACACAACAACACCACCACGACTGCAAACATAATACCAGTACAGTCCTAACCACAAGATGTGTGCAAAGATGACATCATAGTGTTCGAACTGTATTTTTGTGGTGGTCTTGTTGCTCAACTACTGATTAAGTTAGAAAAGCAGAATTGTCTTGGGAAAACTTTGAATTACGTGACCTTTGACCTGTTTCCGAAACCCACATCAGGCTAGAAACGACTAATGCCGTAATCTGTAAATGTTTAAACAGAATCATGACATTTTGAAAAAGCCTTCATTAACATTCATTATTTTAATTAGCTTATGATAACACATATGGAGTATCTATGTACATCCAAAAAACGGCATTCAGCATGAAAACAATTATCTTGGCTCGTTTGAAGTGCTTAATTCAACTCACATGTGCGTTTGTTGTGCTACAGGAAGCAGAGGCACAAGTTTTGAAAAGCAAATGAGTTGAACTAAACATTTCCCTCAGAGTCAAAACAATCAGTTATCACCAGATCAATGCACATCAGTGAAGCCAGAGCAGTCAGATCAAAACTCCTTCCCCTCACTGTGACATCACTCCCATGTTGTCACCGTGACGACGCTCCCCCATGGTAACAAATGGAGCCATCACTGAGGCTCAGAGGAGGCTGGTGCTCCCTCCCATTTACAAACTCCTTCATCAAATCCCACCGGGCCCTGCGTTGATTACTCCCGCAATTAGCAGTGTCAACTCCACGATATGGATTAAGTGGTCAGGTTTGGGTCTGGGAGCTAATTAGTCGTCTCCCTCTCTTTATGATTTGTTGATTAATTATGAATATTTAGTTAGGAAAAGGGATGTTAATTATTAATCAAAATTAAATTATCTGGTGTAATTAACCACAAAGTTTCCATTTTTTTAGTCTTCACTGGGCGTGCGTCTGCTTGTTGGATGTGAATGGGAAGTGTTGAACGATGAAGAATAGTAGGGTGGTTACGACACGTAGCGAACGGTAAAGGTTAACACAATGTTTACATTGCATCTGGGACGCATCACGGTGAGAATTTTCTGAATGTTGCATTGAGTTAATACCGCAACATTTAGGCGGAATGTGACGGTCTCATCAATCTATCCATATATCAATGCATCCGTCTAGCTAGCCATTCGTCAATCATGCCTGTTCCTGTAGTGTAAACAGACCTGGTTATCCCAGCTGAAGCAGGACTCAATTCTTTGTCTCTGAACTGGAACAGGGAGGTGAGGGGAAGCCAGTGATGAAAACCGCTATATTCATCTTAAATGGGTGACAAAAATACACACACAAGCTCTGTTCCAAAACCTAGTCAGATGCCTTTCTAAAGCAGCATACTAACTGAACAGAATTCTCAAAAGTTCCATGTGTGAGAAACTAGAGCTGAAGTCAACATCTTGCTAAGCTAATGGCATAACATTCTACTAAGAATACATAGCATATTTCTCTCATGTTTTCACCAAGCCCATTCCGATGCATTCTGGGATCACCTTCTTAAAGGATACATGTGAAGCTGCCTTTGTATCATACAGAAACTTGCGAATTGGGTTAGTTCACCCAAAAATGAAAATTCTGTCATTAATTACTTTTAAGTTAACAATAATATCGGTTTTAACAATAATATAGGTTTTAGTTAACAATAATATCCACAATATACCATGATATAACATTATGTACGTATATATGTATAAATATAAGCAGAAATAATTATTAAATCAATTAATGTATTATTCATTTATATTATTTATATATGATATTAGATATAACCAAATATTCAGATTTACATTTATATATTAAACATGATTATATATACTATATAATTCATATTATAATTCAGATGACATATAATTATATCCTGTTTGGGCCTTCATAATATCTTTGAAGGAAACATGCAATTCTGCAATCTTAGGAGGCAGTGAAATCGTCTACGTTTTGAAACAGGATCTTTCCAGTCAGGAGCTGAACTGTGATGCCTTAAAATGTTGCCTATGGAGGCAGCTCACTAAGTTTTGGAACACAGGCTGGCTCATCACAGTGTCCTCAGCCATTCCCTTTTATTTACATTACCTATGAATCAACGCTCCAATGATTATCTTCTGTTTACCTAGATGGAGCAATACGGCGATATTTATCGCCGCGCCGTGGCTAAATATAGCCGTGTAGCCACGGCACCCAGCGACACTGTGGGAGGTTCGGTTCAACTGTTGGTCTTTAGGCTGACAAGAGGCAGAATTCCTGATGAATGCTTCTTTTCATCTGTGTGGCTGTGTGTATTTGACTGAGTAAATATTTAGCCACATTGGACTTGGCTGCTGATTCTACCCAGATGGACGGATTGATGCCTCAGTGGCAAGGCTTGCCAAAGACAATCCAGAGACCTTATGTAAGTACCGCCCGGCTCTGCAGAGCAGATTGAGGGCTGAGGTGACTAACCGCTATTTACAACTGATCTGGAATAATTCGCTTTAACTGTCCCTCATCCCCAACCATAATGACTAATACTACATTGCTAATTTAGGAGACCAGATTATCCAACGTATGAGGTTGTGGGCTGCGAGTTGAGGTATCGTGGTCATTGAATTGCCATAATGCTGGATGACATCAGATAAGACCCGGCAACAAAACCATTCTGGTCGCAAGCTCAGCATTAATCTTATCTCCAACAAAGTGTGTTTGTTTTTGTCTAGAAGGACGATTCCTTAATGATTGAACAAATAAACATCATATTCATCGTTTCGTATAAACTGCCAAATTTCCGTTCATATTTATATCAATTCATCGTAACATATTTGGATGCACAGAGAGGGTCAATGACTGGAGACGTCAGCACTTTTTATCAATTCACCATTTTAAATGCATTTCTTCATACATTTCTCACCTTTAATTTTCCATCGGGGACTGTGACAAGATCGGGAAGATAATCGGATTTATCATAATCACCAAAAGCTATGCATGACGCGGCCAATTTACATGAAATAAATATAAGCTGGGATAAGTCCTGCCTCTGAGCTGTGCTTCACGATATCACAACTGCAGGTAAATTTGAATGACAGAGCATAAAGACCAGAAACAAACAGAGAAAGAGAGAGAGAAAGAAAGAAAGAGAGGAGACAGAGATAGATTAAAGTGTGTGTGACTGTCGTTCATTACTTACTGGATAATAAATAGGGGAAACCAGGGGTAACATTTTTCTTCATAACTCACATATATCTTTTAACTAAAAACATTTACAATGGGTTTTAAAAAGTCTGAAACCACATTAAAAGCTGGGATTTAAAATCAGGTTTAAATCTGAAAATAATTAAAATAAAAAAACACAGAGAATTTGGTAAATTTAAATCAAGAAATGCTATGATATAAAAATATATATATATATATATATATATATATATATATATATATATATATATATATATATATATATATATATATATATATATATATATATATATATATATATATATATATATATATATATATATATATATATATATATATATATATATATATATATATATATATATATATATATATATATATATATATATATATATATGTGTGTGTGTGTGTGTGTGTGTGTGTGTGTGTGTGTGTGTACTACCATTCAAAAGTTTGGAAACATTACTATTTTTTTATGTTTTTGAAAGAAGTCTCTTATGCTCATCAAGCCTGCATTTATTTAATCAAAAATATAGAAAAAAACTGTAATATTGTGAAATATTATTACAATTTAAAATAATGGTTTTCTATTTTCTATTTCTATTGTAATATACTTTAAAATATAACATTTATTCAAAATAGAAATATTTTTTAACAATATAAATCCTTACTATCACTTTTTATCAATTTAACACATCGTATTAATTTCTTCTAAAAAAAAAAAGAAAGAAAAAAATACTGACACCAAACTTTTGAACAGTAGTGTATATTGTTACAAAAGATTTAATTTAAATAAATGCTGTTCTTTTTTAACTTTTTATTCATCAAATAATCCTGAAGAAAAAAAAATCACATTAAAAAAATATTAAGCAGCACATTTGTAATAAATCAGCATATTAGAATGATTTCTGAAGGACCATGTGACACTGAAGACTGGATTTAATGATGCTGAAAATTCAGCTTTGCATCACAGACATAAATTATATTTTAAAGTATATTATAATAAAAATCCATTATTTTAAGTTGTAATAATCTTTTACAATATTACTGTTTTTTTCTGTATTTTTGATCAAATAAATTCAGCCTTGAAGACCACAAGAGATTTCTCTCAAAAACAGAAAAAAAAAAACATTTGAAAAGTAGTTTACTTAAAATCTACAGTCTTTCTCTAAATATAATAAATATATTGAACATTCATCATGCACTACACACATTTCTGTCCAATCAAATGCTCTCTAGAATGAGAATGTCCCTCCCCCTTTTTCACATGCAACCGACTAGTAGTGTAGATTCATGGCTGTAATGTAACTGAACTTACTATTGGCTATTTAAAATAAAATAAAATAAAAATAAAAATAATAAAAAAAGAGGGTGAGCCTTTTAATATATACTAACCAAACACAGGACAACTTATCATGTTGTCTTCCTCCAACAACCAATAAACATTTGAATCACCAGAAGAAAAAACATCCAAAAAGTATTTTTTTTATATCTCAAAATCAAACAGGTTGAACAACTGCCATCACTCTTGCTTGTTTGTGAAAAATAAATTAATATTACTGTAATAGTGATGCATTTGGATTGTGATTCCTTTCAAAATACATTAACTTACATTTGATCAAAACTTGGGACCGGACCGTGAGGTCACTTGCCTCTTCATGGATTCATCAAAAACTTGCTTTCATCAGATAAAATCAAGTCCATCCTGTGCAAAGCCACCATCCCTAGAACATGCCAGAACTTGAGTTCTTCTTTGTGCCTGTGCAGGGATACGCTGCAGTCGCATGACGCGTCTGATTGGCTCTGTGAAATACAGAGGCTGAATAACGAGCACGGTCTCTAAACCCGATTAAAGGCGGGAGCCATTTTGTCTTCTCTCCTTTGCTTTTCGCTAATTACACAGAAGCTTCAAAAGAAATTACACACATCACGACTGACCCCAAAGTGACGGCTATAGAGGCGAGCTGTACCATTGGCCTGCTGTGAAATGACAGTATTATATTAGAATTAGAGTCCAGTCGTGATTTCTCACAAAGTTCTATTGTGTTTAATATAATCGTTGCCGAAACATACAAATGACAGACCCTCGGTATCATTGTTTCATGATCAAAATGAAATTACTACGGTGTCTTCGGCACGGCTCTTCAAGGCTTCTTTTGTTTCCCTGCCCTGTTCCAGCCGCATTGATTTCCTACAGGCCTGAATTAGCATTCGTCTTTCTCTCCCTCTCATTAATCAATTTACACACTCTCTCTTTCTCTAATTGCTGGCCGATGCTGGTTATTAAAAGCCCTTTCAGAATACTCCACGGATAAGCCCAGCACAAATCCCCACTCCACTGCAGCAAATGCCTTTTCTTTTTCTGCCGCTGTCGAGCGGTCTTCTGTTATTCTTAAAACGTAGGCAATATGTTTGGAGAATTGTAATGCTCAGCTCACAATTGTCCATAATGAGGTGTAGGTGAATGTTGTAAGTGGCAAAGCCCTGAGGAAATACGATCTAGTCATATTTGAAAATTGCAGGGGCTGAATGAATTACACTGAGACGGCGGATACAGGAGATTAAGAAAAATGCGACGAATCTTTTGCGACCCTGCCAAAGTTTTGTTCCTTCAAATCTGTCCTAGTGCTTACATGTGTCGTGGAAACAGTAAATAAGTGAACAGATCATTGCAGCTGGTTCTAAATTGACAGTTTTGACCTTTTCCTGCTTGATGCACTCTCATAACACTAAAGATTTCTAGATTTGCATGTCCTGAAGGAAATACCAGAGCTTTCAACTCTTTTCAACTTTGTGACTAAGTGTAGGCTTGGCTATAAATCAAAAACATCATTTTTTAGTCAACTGCACACAAAATTCAACACATACTGTACTAATTTCAAAGAACCTACATTTCAACCATGAACACACTACATCAGTCATGTTGTCACTGACCTTTGCCCTCGGATTTACTGAAAACAACAAATAGTTTAGCCAACAAGGAACAACTTTCTTGATATCTAAAGCATTTAAAGGGTTAGTTCACCCAAAAATTAAATTTCTGTCATTAAGTACTCACCCTCATGTTGTTTAAACCTGTAAGACCCGTGAGTTTTTTTTTTTTATCTCCCATAGAAAGCAATAAAATTACCACATTCAAGGTCCAGAGAAGTAGTAAAGACATTGTTAAAATTGACTACAGTGGTTCAAACTTAATTTTATGAAGTGACAAGAATGCTTTTTGTGTTCAAAAACAAAACAAAAACAACTTTATTTAATAATTTGAGCTGTTGTCATACTCACTTCCGTGTTTACATCCGAACCATAGTAGTCACGTTGACTATTTTAACAATGTCTTTACTACTTCTCTGGACCTTGAATGTGGTAATTTCAAGATGGTAACCTCTTGAATTTCATTAAAAAATATCTTAATGTGTATTCTGAAGATGAACGAAGGTCTTATGGGTTTGGAACGACATGAGGGTGAGTAATTAATGTCAGAAATTTCATTTTGGGTGAACCTTTAAACTTGCAAAGAGCCTCCAACTATCAGTTCTGCCATTTTTTCCTTCAGCATTCGATTGTGATTGCTTCTCAGATCCCGTGACCTTATGGGATAGCATAGAATGGTTTGCATACTATATCATGAAGTTTTCAGACAATCTACACTTGATTGGCTTTTTGCACGACATAGCATATTCAGACACATGATAGTCACCGATCTTGTAGGTAAATGTGGCTATAAATGATAAATATATACAAGGAAGACAAGACCACAGACCAATTGTGACAAGATCAGTATGCAAATAGATGCAAAAAAGAAGACCAATCGGAATTTCAGCGTGCAACAGATGAAGTCATCAATGTCAGTTGCATTATGAATGCTGAACATTCTATAGATGTAAGTCATTATTGAGTGCATTAGTGCCCGCCCACTTTTTCAGCAGCGTTGGTTCCGGAACTATTTTTTTTCCCATTAATTCTTTCCAATAGAGATATTTAAAAAGTCTTTGTTAAAGTGCTATAATTCATGAACCAAGCCAACCAGCTAAGAGGTGAATCACAACATTACAAAAAAAAATTATTTGAAAATCGGACAAAAAGACAAAGGTACAAGACTGCGTACTTAACAGTTTTAATGAGGGAAGGAACTACAATCCCATAAAGCACTGTAAACAACAATCAAATTAAATGCAATCAAGAAATATAAAACTACTCATACAAAGATGTTCATTAAATCTATAGAAACAATACAGTTTAAGCATCACTCAAACCGTCCTTGTTCACATTACTTAAACTCATGTAACTATATGAACTTAATTTAACTGAGTTGTTTCTACTAAAAATGAGTATTGTCAGCTTTACTTAAGTGTTTGTTCTGTCAACTTAACACACAAATTAATGTTGACATAACTAACTGGGCAGTGGATCCATAGTTCCCAGCATGCTTTGCAAGGGACTGCATTAGGGGAGTAAATTTATGGATTAAAGTGTTATTTTATGTATTTTCCAGTAAAGGGAAAGATGTTGTTAGTTTATGTTAGTGTATAATGTTCCGTTATGTTGGACATTTAGAGGAGTTTCTGTAATGTTTTTGAATTTTGTGGTTACCATTATGCAGAAGAGTGGCACCTGTGTTTAGGCTGTGAGCCTCAAATACAAGTTTAGGAAGGAATTCTTGCTCTCAATTTAGTTGAGTTTGTTCAATGAGTTAATTTTTGAGTGCATTTTGTAGAGAACATTTTGTCAGCTTTACTTGAATTTCTTTTGTTCATACAACTAAATTGTTATTTGTACAAATTACACAGTTTATTTGTGTGGAACTATTTGACACTTTTTTTTAAGTAAATCCAACAGTTTTTTTTTTCTTCATTTTTATATTTTTTTGTATATATATATATATATATATATATATATATATAGAGAGAGAGAGAGAGAGAGAGAGAGAGAGAGAGAGAGAGAGAGATATAAATAAATAGTAAGTACATTAAGAGTGTAGGGAGACTGACTCGATAATGTCTCTGGTAGTGCTTCATGGGAGTGGGCGTTCCCTGCAAGCTCTTTTGGCACTTTTGCCATTTGCTTATTTTTGATTGGTGGAATTTTCTGTACATCATTATGGGTAATGTAGTTTTTCACTGCAAATTCAGCTGTTAACCATGATTATTTTAAAAATAAGATGGGAAAATATGATGTGAGTGTATGGCTTCAACAGCAGAATATTCCATCAATTAACAACCTCTGAGCTCATAGTTGGTCTATCTTTGGTGGTTTATAAGTTATTGTATAAAATCGATTTCCCTATGAAGAAAATGCTGTTTTTACTTCAAGAACCCAACTGTTGCACAGTTACTGTAGCTCCGGTACTTCAATCTGATTGGCTTCAGCTTCTTTTGGAACTATTTTCATTGGGGGAGAGAAAAAATATATAAACTAATGATACAAGTTACTTGATATTACCTTCTTAAGTGTAATGTGTTGAGTTTACAAAAACCAAAAATAGGACATCATTTTAGAACGTGTTATTTGTGACTAACAGGATTCATCGACATACAGGGATGATGCAGGAAACCAAGCTGTTGTCGTCCTGCAGAAAGAAGCAACAGAACCAGCCCTCCCACCCCACCCCACCCGCTTCATCTCCTTCCACAGCTGTCGGAACGAGAGAAATGTGTCATACTAAAGGGCCATTTTCTCCATGTGATCGAATCAAATCAGTCATAAATCTATTTGTTATTGACGAGGTAAAGAACACTTGCAGCCTCTGGCACAAAGCACAAGCTCTCTTTCTCTCTCCCTCTCGCTCTTTCTATCTCTCTCTGTCTTTCTTTCTCTCAGTACATCACTCTGTGCTGCGCTGAAGGCTAAAAACCAGAGTTATGTTCCTATAACAAAATATTTTCCAGAGGTCTAACAACTCATGATGTCCTGACTGCCCAAGTAATGGAAGTAAATGAATCTATAAATAATCCCTCTTTCTGACAACAAATTGAACTACCCACAATTCCCTCTTCCCTCCAAATGCGAACGCACACACAACAACAGCATACTGCTACTGTCAGCCGCTCCGCAACACATGCACGAAAAGGCCAAGAGATTGGGGCAAACTTTTAAATAAACCACATTGTTTTACTAAAAATGTGTCACGAGAGAGCGTGAATATATTGGCCCTAATCAGCCAAAATGGGTGATTCATTGGTTAATTTCAGCAACTGGGGCTATACATTATTCCAGGCCTGCCATGGCTAATTTCTGCCTTTACAGACGGCGAGGATGACAAATGGAACGTCCGACCGGCTACAAGTGAAAAAGCTCCATCATGCTCGCTCTCCCACTTGAGTTTTACTCACACTAATGATGTATACTAGCCTGCAACTACACTTGACCTGCGGATTATGTGGCAATGGAGGAAAAAATAAATGTTTACCCAGAGGTTTTTGAGGGGAAAAACAGGAGAAAGAGAAAGCATATATCGGAAGAAAAAAATATCTGAATAGCTGTCAAGGATAAGAGTTTAATCTTGTAAAGGAGAGTGTGGCCATATTCTTTCAATATAGCCATAAAGCTTGTGCACAGAACTACTTCTGAAAGTAAAGACAAAGAGTACATCCTTAAAAAAGGAGGAAAATTTGTGAACAAAGAAATTTGTATTACAATTATAAGTATTTGTACAAGTTTTTTGCTAAAATTCACAGTGGAGTCCACAATTTCTGGGAAACAGGAAATAAACAATGAATGTTTTATAAAAAAAAAAAAAAAAAAAAAATCAGAAAAGTAAATTGCGCCATTTTTACGTACTTATTACTTAAATAAATAAATAGCAATTATATATATATATATATATATATATATATATATATATATATATATATATATATATATATATATATATAAAATCATACATATATATTTTATTCATATAAAACAAAACAGACATATATAATTTCTAAAATAATTTAAATAGAAGCAGCTTGATTTAACCAAAAATGATCACAAGGCCATGATACAACAGTGATCTTGACACTACAGCCAAGGCCTCATACAGGTCCCTCTGCAATGCATCGTGGGCCGCATCCCCACGTCCCCCTCCCGGCTTGCTTCAGCTGAGCTCTGAAATATCATATCAAATCAATGCGGACAGAGGCAGTGAGGCGCCAGAGCCGCGACCGCTGCGAGGTCAGCATGGCCAAAAACAGACATAACAAATGCAAATGCTAAACAGGGCTAAAGGTGAAGAATCGGCACGTCTCCTGAGCCCTGATGGAGTGACGCGAAACGGAGCTGTTCTGAGAAACGAGTGCAGGATAAATGTGCTATCGGCCGTGCTAATGGTGCTCGGTATGCAGATATCCGAGACCGGCACCCAACTTTGAGCTTCTCAGAGACTGACCGATCAATCCATCCAGCATGTCAAACAGAGAACAGTGACCATATCATACATCATCTCATGATGGCTTCATCTATAAATACAAGGTGAACTTTTAAGATTCAGAACATTGGTTTAGTTGGTGGGGTATACCAAAGTTAGCACAAAATTATTCTGTCTTGGGAATAAAATGTGGCAATTGTTACCGCTCAGTTTCATAATTTGGATCTGGTCTGCATGCATAGACATGCAAATCAGTAAAAGAAATTCTACTTATACAGCTAATTTATTTTTTATTTTTTTTTAAATGACCCTAACATCAGTCACATACCTCACATGTCATCGGTGCACACTGTTCTGATGAATACAGTTACAACGTCTGAAAAGGAAAGATGATTGGCCTTCAAACAAATTGATTTAATGACAGTAGAAAAGGAGCGAGTGCAATGACCTTTGTGACCTCTGATAGAACAGCTAGTGCTGTAAGAAGACAAGCACAAGCACATCTCTGAGAGCTTTGGTACATTTAAATACCAACACTAATGAGGCTAAAAACCAACGTTGATTGGTGGGGACAGAATAAAAGGGTGAAATTAACCTGTAGAGCTGAAAGGGGGGGAAAAAACAAGCTATTTAAGAATTATGATGGAATCAGAGAGTGAGAATGGGAGAATTTTTATCCAATGATTTTTAAATATATATATATATATATTAATTAGAAATGTAATAAGCTTTTCCAAATTTCCAAACAGATAGCAAAAACAATTAATAAAATGTAATTATTTATTTATTTATTTTATTTCCCGAACACTGCCCTTGTCTGTCATAGGTCAAAAAAACAGAGCTCATAAAAACATTGGCATAACAATTTAATTTGTCCTTTTTTTAATTTAATTATTTTTAATATAAAACAAAACTTGAACTTGAGCCTAAAACTTCTTTTGAAAGAAGCTATATTGAAAGAATTTTAAAAAATAAAATTCAAAAGTCACTTTGAATCCAATCACAAATCTGGGATTTTTTTTTATTGTCATTTTAAACAGAAAATAAAAAAAATGTTTAACATATATATATATATAGATATATATATATATATATATATATATATATATATATATACCTCTCTTCTTCGGTTTATCCCTCGTGCCTTCCGTCCTCCTTCTGGAGAGAGAGAGAGAGGATTTTTTTTTTTGTGCAAAATCATCTCTCTCTCTCTCCAGAAGGATGTAGGAAGGAATGAGGGATAAACTGAAGAAGAGAGGTATATATATATATATATATATATATATATATATATATATATATATATATATATATATATATATATATATCATAAAACATGCACTATAAAATACTGTCTTTTTATTTGTAATCAATTAATCTATTAAATTATTATCCTGATTGGTAAATAAATAAATATATAAATAAATAAAATCTTTTTTAAGGTAGGAAATTCAACTTTTTAAATCAAACTGTTATGCTGATAAACTAGTAATATTATATATAAATAATGAATAATGACTATATATATATATATATATATATATATATATATATATATATATATATATATATATATATATATATATATATATATATATATATATATAAAGAATAAAATGTATATTAAAAATTACTTCCTATTTCCACTGCTTGGCATTAAAAAAAAAAAAAAAATCTCATAAAAACACTGTATATTAAAAAAAACAAATTTGGAAAGCAAATGTAAAAATGTTTTAAATACTTTACGTTTTTTTTCTGTGCAAAATCCTTTCAAAATGCACACTTGTGTACAAACTCAAACTTTACCACAATCGCTCTTATTTCACACCACCCTCTCTCTCTCTCCAGAAGGATGTAGGAAGGAACGAGGGATAAACAGAAGAAGAGAGGCAGAGAGTATCAGGTGTGAGCTCCTGCTCGGCTGGCCCCAGGTACTGTTCTCTCGCCGCGGGGCCAGCTATTATTATTAACATCATTTGTCTGTATCATTCGCCCAGCACCTTTGCTTTCAGCCGGCGCTATGAAGACGACATGTTAATAAACGAGTACAGCCGCCACTCTGCCATCCGACCTGCTCCTCATCCGCCGTCCCCAGCTACTCTCTGCGCATCCCTCACCCCCCTTCCCTTCCCCACATCCCCAAAAGGGACGGAATGCCGATTTGTTTTCCAGCAGCCTCCCCCACTCCATTGTTGTTTGCACTAAAGGGGACAAATTCAATTCATTCTTATGACAAGGATGCACTGATACAGGAAGAAAGAGGGAGAGGAGGAGCAGGAGGGGTGGATGAAGAAAGAGACTGCCCAGGAGGGAACAAACAGGAGCGAACACAAAAAAAGATAAAAACGAGAAAAAAAGTTGCTGAATTTGAGGTATAACATAAAGAAGACAAGGAAAGAAAGGTGGAGAGTCTAGGGGGGGTTGGAAGAAGATGGATAAACCGGTTGCGTTTCTTAGATGCGGATTGATGTGGTGGGCCGATAACGTGGTCTCAGCGGACATGGTCATCTGGAGCTGGGGAGGAAAAATCTGTCTGCGTTCAAACTTACATCCTCGGAAGGAGGAGATTTTTAGCCCCAGAAACAAATACGACATCAATATTAATCCAGAAAAAAAACACAAAAAAAAACAATAAAAAAACACAAACAAACATTGTTGCACTGTAATAGAAAATGGCACTAACTAGATGAACTGAATAGCCCCTCTGTCTGATCCACAGCTGGTGTGGTCTGTACGTACTGACCTCCATGAGCTCTCTCGATCTGTCCAGGTGCTCTGCGCTTCTGCCTTTGACCCACAGCCAGATTCTGTCCAACTCAGCACAGCCAGACAAGTCCATTAAGATACTGGGGATCTAAGTCTGGTACATTATACTATAATTTCAGCTATAAGTACCGGTACTGAATCTGTTTCAAACTTCTTGAAGGGTTAGTTCACCTAATAATGAAAAACACTGTCACCAATCACTCAAGCCTTGTTAACACTTTCACCGCTGACTGCACACACTCCTCCCCAAATGGACAAGGTGTTTACACTTGACACGTTCGCCGTTGTACTACTTTTTGAAATGAGAGGGGTCCTCTAAACCATCAGGAAGCAGAGGTGAGAAGAAGTAAGGTACACATGTGACGATGTTTGTTTTTATTACACTTCACCAAACCTATGCTACAAAAGAACCAAAGAATCGTGTAAAACCCAGTGAACCTTGAGATTATTGTGGCATTATAACAAAATATAGAGACGTGAGAACATATTTTAAAAACTAAATTAAACAATCTCTTAAATATTTAAATATCTAATTTCATTGAACATTTTCATTTAATTTCATGAACATTTTTATTAATCATGGACCTTTATTTTCATTAAAAAGGCTTATTTCTGCTATTGTAAGCTTGTTTTGTAAATGTAAGCAATTAATTTAGACAAGCGCAAACTGGGTGTCGGTAAAATGCAGGTACAGACGGACCTGCTCAGCCAAAATCAAAAGCCCTATTTAGACTGAACTAGTTTTACAAAAATAGTTTGAATTTCATGTACCGATTCGGACAGGACTAACATCGTGTTTATCACAGAGGTGGGAGTGTGTGTGTGTGTGTGTGTGTGTGTGTGTGTGTGTGTGTGTGTGTGTGTGTGTGTGTGCTGGATGTGGGTGGTACGAACTACAAAGCTCATGTGCTGTGTTTGCATGCATCATATATGATGTATATCTCTTTTAATTTATTTATTGATATAATTTTAATTTATTATTAAAACCTTATAAAAGTAAACTTCACAAGAAATCTAGTAACTATCGTTCTTAATCTTACCTGACACTGAAATTAAAACGGGCTTCACAATTTCCACGATTTGGCTCTATTTGTTCATTTTATCATTTATTGTTTCATTGGACACTATCCATATTGAAAAGAAATAAAAGTATATGGAAGATTGGTGCATATACGGTAGCTCGTGTAGATCATAAAGCATATGAGCTGAAGCGTTAGGATAATACAACATCAGCAATCACAGACATTCGCATTCGGACGGGATTAGATTTCTAAGAGGACCGCAGAGTTTGCCGAAAAACAGTAGGTAATTTGCTCTGGAAGTTTTACAGAGAGGAAAAATCCAGACATGGCAAATTCAAAAGGGATTAAAATCTCAAAGTACATCTGTGAAACACAAATTTCTCTAACGTCCCCCTGTAAAACTAGTCCCGTCTGAATAGGGCTAAAGTTGTGCATCTTCGGAAGCGGAGTCGCGTGCAAAGTTACAAAAAATTCTGTGCACACTGCCATGTGAAATGGGGTTATGGGCACTCAACATGCAAAACTGCCCACGCGCTTGTCGTTATAAACCTATTAGACTTTCGTTCATCTTCAAAACACAAATGAAGATATTTAAAATTAAATTTGAGAGATTTCTGTAAGTCCATCGAGAGTCCACACAACTTTCACTTTTTTGATTCAAAAAGTTCATAAAGAGATCGTAAAACTAACCCATATGAATCAAGCAATTTAGTCCAAATTCTCTAAAGAGACTTGTCTGGCTATCACCAGATCAAACTCAATTTAAAATTGAACATTGGTCTGGAGACTTTGCTATGTATTTTCTACTGCACAAGAGGCGTGATCAACGAGCATTATTCAAGCAATTGCATAGTCCTTCAACCAATCAGATCAATGATCCGGGTGACGTACTTTTGCAGAGCGATGCGAAAACTCCAGACAGGTTTAGTTTGTACTGGTTTGTAGCACTGATCAGCGGTTTGCAGAAGCAGCAATGGCATCGCGTGATTTTTGCAGGTTGTGCAAAAAACATGAAAGTGATTGGTATTTACACCCAGTCGAGTGATTTGTTTGCTAAACTAAAGAAATCATTTAGCATCGTTGAGAGGTTAAAAGGAATTGGATTTATGGTCGTGCGAGAGACGTCATCGTGTTATACACGCCCAGAGCCATAGAAAGAGCTCTGTACCCGCCAATAGTGAGCAAGGTGGATAAGCCAGTCTGTGATTGGTTCCCGCAAAAGTGTAACAGATGCAGCAGAAATGAATGTACGGGTTTCCAGACTGAGTTGCCAGGCGAAATCAAATCGCCGGCAGATCAGGCTGGGTTTACCCAGTCTATAAAGAGACTGGTTATATGATGAACAGATTGAATTTAGGCTTTTATTCACAAAAACATTGATTTTTTTTAAAAACATTTGAAAAAAAAAATGTTGACACTATTTCAGTGGCCCACTTTATACAATTCTACTAACTACAAGTAACTTTGCATCTACATGTCAACTAACAGTATTATTAGACTGTCTGCTTAATATCTGCTAACACATGGTCCCCCAAGTAACTTTGCAAGTACATCCGCTTATTCTACGAACCCTAACAGTCTACTAATACTCCAAAGTGAGTTAACTGCCATGTAGTTGCGAAGTTAGTTAGTAGAATGTCTAAAATGCACTACTGAAAGTGTAACTATATATCTTAGCAACTCCAAACTTTTGAACGGAAGTGTACAACGTTTACAGTTTTTTTTTTTTTTTTTTTTTATAACTATAGACGATTAGAGGTAGAGTAAGGGGTTGGACTTTGAGTTTGCGTCAAACTTCTTTGTACAACCCAACTCTTTTCAGTTACAATTTCGGCACTAGTATAAATTATGAAGTCTCATGTTGGTCCAGCTTGTGTTGTTTTTTTAATCAATCGCACCAAACCAACATGAAAAGCAGCCCTAAACAAGTGTGTGTGTGTGGTGGTGGGGGGTTTACGCAAAACCATGTATCTTACTTTACTAATAGCACTGCAATCGTATTGATACTGCATTGATATTGGCACTTCCTTGCATGCTACTTAATTGCTCCTGTTCGTTCAGTCCCAAACACAACATAAGCATTTTACTGTACAGTAAGTCACTTTGGTAAGAAAGCATATGCCAAGAAAATAAATGGAAATTTATGTATTAGGCCATACCTATTGGGTCATTGATTGTAAGTGTATACACACTCTTGTCAAAGTAAAACTAAACTAGTTATTGTTTTTGCTTCCGCAACGCCAGGATATAGACACATTTCTAAATCAGTTAAACATATGGAATGAGAATGTAAACTGCATTATCTTGTTCTGCTTCAAAAAACAAAAAACAAAAAAATTGAAAGAAAACAATCAATGTTGCCACAGAGCTAACATCAGTTATTTTTTCGCAGCTGTACAAATGAATCTGCATTCAACCGGAAATATGCCACAATAGTATTGAGTTATAAAAATACTGTACATTACAAAATGGCAAACAGTAAACGAATGTGAACTGAACGTGGTTTTTCTAGCATAGCCAGTCAGTAATATAAGCAACAGAAATTAATATTCCAGCTCTGAGCTTGCTCGAAATGACAAAAGAATTAGGGGTTAATTTAAATGTATGTCTTAAGCTCAGTTGAGCTTGCAAATGTCCATGGTTTTACATTCCCAACTTGTCACTTTCTTATGTTTTAAAACTTTTCATTCTTTCACAAAGAGTAAGCGCGAGTACGAGAGAGACAAAGACAGAGAGAGAAAGAGAGAGAGAGAGAGAGAGAGAAAGAAATAATAAAAAGCTGGTGAATCCCCATGAAGCTCTCTATGTGAACTGTCACATTAATAACCCTATGCTGGTATTCAAATTTTCTGTCGAAAGCTAAAGAAAGATTGAGTGCCCTGCTGTTGCGCAGCCAAGATTGAAGACATGTCTCATTGACATTGTTAAAAGTTTATGAAAATATATGAATCCTCAAATGCCATTGGCTCCACTGCTCCCAACTCTGCCCACTTCTATAAGAAATCGGTCTTTTAATCAAAATGATTGAATACCGCAAGGTTGAACTCAGGAATATGAATAAAACTGGATATGGAGGAGGTGGAGAGGGAGAGATGGGTACCACGGAACACGCGCATGCAAAGAGGAGCGTCCGATTCTTATTGCGGGGTGCAACTGGGTACAACACTCGGCCCCTCTTTATTTCGATCTAATCGTTTTGTGTATCATCCACTTGCTGCATTGTTGGATTTAAAGAGCAAAATACAGAAGAGACCGCAGTTGCGGGCTGTGTCCTATTTTCAAACCCAAGAGAGACAAAAGAAATGCTAAATGATTTCTCTTTCACCAAGAATCGGATCTGATCAGTGGACAGACGAGGAAATGCACGGTCGATCTGCTATTTTCCTCTGTGCAATGAATCAAAGCAAAACCGCTGAGGTCTGTGTGTACGTTCAGCCTAAACTGGCATATGGCATATTGATGAGGGTTCAGACGTACCCGGGTGCTACTTTTCCTTTCAATGTCAACTCATGGAGGTGAACAGGCAGAAAGGCCTCAAACGCCAGCGCCGTGGCTCAACGCCTGTCAGCCGCAGCCAGATAACCAGCCGTGAAACGCGGGCAGAACAGGCTAATGGAAACTCTCTGATTCCCACTGGAGCATCGGATCAAAACACAGCTTGGAAACCTTTACCAGGAATCATTGTCGTCAAGTGTTCGGCTTACAGCCGCAGCCTCTTATTTGTTTGTCAAACGCTGAACAGCAGCTGCCGAGGAATCTGAAAGGATGAAACTGGAATAAAAATGCTTCAGATACTTACAAATACCACAACAAAGTCAATGATACTACACACCATTTCACCAAACACTATGTAGAAGGGATAGTGCACTTATTGAGGAAAAACAGACTGAAACTTCTGTTGTTATTCAAAGAAAATCTTCAAACCCCTCAAATTTGGTCAATTAAGTCAAAATTGGTATGATGCATCAGCGCACCAGTTTATATGTGATTTAATTTTATCTGAAAGTAATCATGTGACTTCAAACGACTTGTAAACACAAGTTGTATGGATGACCTTTTTGAAGTTTGATAGCCCTCGGTCACTTCTTGTATGAAAAAGAGAAGGTGTAAAAATTCTTCAAAATGTCTTCTTGTGCTTGAAGACAGCAGACAGATTTTTTATATTTCTTTAAACCTCTTAAAATGGATGCTTTTAACCACTGGGCTTTAAATGTGAATGTGACACATTATGGCATATTTTGAAAGGAATTCAGTTTGTGCACATTCACATGCTGTACAAACATAGTAGGCGTTGAACCTGAATGCTATTACCCTTCTCAGGTGCATGTAATAATGACCAGGGGCAAGGGGAAAAGGGGAATATGGTCTTGTGGAGGTATATAAATGAAAGGAGGGAAGGGGGAAAGAGTGATTGAGCACCTTGGGTTTGAGCAAGCTGTCCCGTCTGTTCGGCCCTACCTCTCCACTCCATCATTGGCGTGGACTGATCCTGACCACAAGAGAGAAAAGAAGGAGAGAGAAAGACCTACAATACAGAAATATAAAGGATTTGTACAGGATAGTCCACTGGGCTGCATACAGGGTCCAAATTCACTCGTCAAGAGCAAACATCATAAGGAACTGTGACATGATAGAAGAGGCCGGGACTAGCAGTCACAGTCTCAGGGCAGGATTATTTTTTGACAGTCAATTTTAGCTTAAAGTCATGGCTAAAAAATATTGAATATTTCCACCATTATGGTCTGGGAAAAAAGATAGTTCTTCAAACATATATCAACACTATATATGAGTTAAGTTGTCATAATGGACTCTGCCAAACAATGTTTAAAGAGGACCTATAGTGCCCCTTTTCACAAGATATAATATAAGTCTCTGGTGTCCCCAGAATGTGTCTGTGAAGTTTCAGCTCAAAATACCCTTTTTGTGTGTTTCCAGAAGAGGGTGGAACTTTAACAGCTCATGCATCAGTTGCTCAACAACAACAAAGCTGGAGAATCTCTCGCAGCCAAAATGACGATTGTCAGTAACAGTGTTCAGCCTTACATTGTTTAAACCGGAGTCGGACACTGATGGAGAGACTCAGGAAGAAGCTATAACTTTTAGAATGTAACTGGACGTTTCTGAAGAGTTACTGGATAAATGTATGTAGTTGCTGTGGAGTTGATTCAACTCATCGACTATATCATATTAAACTTTTTGTGCAAATCCAGTATCGAATTGACCCTCGTTTGTGAAGCATTCCAGCGTAAAATGACGGCATGGCAACAACACTCTACTACAACAACTCTCACCCCCTTTGTTGTGTGTACCCGGGGGCAGGGATTATGTAAATTTTGGGGTTTGTGATGTCACCAACCCATAAAGAAGATTGCTGTAGTCCTTAAAAAGCGATTTCTGTAAAAGAAAATATCTCCCTTTGCATTGAACTTGGAGCGTCATAACTTTGTAGATGTTGTTTATGCTCAAACAGCAACATTGCAGACTAACTAGTTAAATAATTAAAATTATAATCAAGGACCCTTTAATCCTGTTAAAGCCTTTTTAGATACATTTAAACTTTTTTTTTTTTTACTTAAGACATTCTATTAACTAAGTAACTTTGCAACTACATGTCAACTACCAGTCATTAGAGTATTAGTAGACTGTCTGCTTAATATCTTTCAACACATTATTTTGATGGTCCGCCAACAGACTAAGCAACTTTGCAATCCGAGCCCTAACACTCTACTGATATTTTAATGAGAGTTAGTTGACATGTAGTTGCAAAGTTACTTATAGTTAATAGCATGTCTAAAGTGGATATTAATATAAACTGTAACCTAAAATAATTATGAAGCACAAAATTAATTCATATAAATCCACTGCCAGAGAAAGGACACATTTGTGTATTTGGAATTCTGCCACAATACCTTATAGTACTGAAATATAGTCCTTTTTGGTAACTTCACTGTGTGCCAACTAGCCACAGTTTATCCTACATGATTTAAAGAGACAGTGTCACACTGTTGTTGTCACACATCATTCCAAGCCTGTATATATTTCTTTCTTCTCTGGGAGATATTTTGAAAATGTCTCAGTGTTTTCGTCCATGCAATGCAATTCAATGGGGTCCCCATTGGACCCCAACATTCTTCTAAATAAATTCTGTGGTGTTCCACTCAAAAAAGAAAGTCTGGTTGGGAACGACATGAGGGTGAGTAAATGATGACAATTTCATTTTTGGGAGAACTACCCCTTTAAATTGAATATATATATATATATATGTATATTCAAAAAATACATTCATTATAATTCATGCATCCATTAGGTCCTACATGAAGTGTCGCCCATCCTTGCGAGGCGCTTCATGTCCTCGGACACTGTTTTGATTGGGAGTAGTCCCTTTTGAAACGTGCCTCTGAATCTTTCAGGGCCGTCAAAATTTAAAACATATCCTCAAAGCCGCAATAGAACCCATCAGTAATTGAGGTGATAAATCTATTTTTTCCGTCATCGCTGTCTCTCGCTCCATGTCTTTTGAGTGTGTCGCTGATGAGTGGTAAATTGGAAATTATTCAGAGAGGTAACAGCACTCTTAGATGCAGTTCCATTATAGTCTGTCAGTCATGGGAGACAGATAAATTACTCACATGTCAATCTACCCATCAAACAGCAGACAGCGGATTGTGGGATTGATCAATGGAGGAGAAAAAAAATCCACTGTAATTCCTCTCTGTGTGATGGCATGAATAAATCAGAGGTCTTTTATTTTTTGCTGTGCATTAACTCCTACCTGAAAATAATACTGCTCAAATGCTCAAAGGACAAAGAATAATTGTGGATCAAACCAGGGTGGGACAAAGCATCACATGAAATCAGAGAGATCAAAAACACAATTAAAAACTCTTTTGGTTGGGCCGTTGAGACCTGATGAGGTATTTGCTGTGATGTTGGAGTTTTCCGTTGGCTTTTAATGGGAGCAAGGTTGTGTTCGATGCTGTTTAATGGTAGAGGAGAGAGGAAACACCTCTCGTGTTCAATAGCAAATTAATTGCTACGATTAGTCATTGGTAGACTTCTCGAATGCAGTCCTTTGGAGAGCTGGATTCAGCCACTCAAATCCTCTCATTTGTAATTGGCTGTCTGCTTGAATAATTGATTGGAACAAATGTGAACTGGATGAGAAAGTCTGAGTGTCCTCCATCATACAAACACACACACACACACACACACACACACACACACACACACACACACACACACACACACATAAGTTCACTATTGGTTTAACTATAATGCAAGCTCAAGCATTAATGTATAAAGTTTTTGAACAGTTTTACTATGCTATGCTACACTATACTAAAACAACAACAAGAGCAAGAGTGCTGTTTGGCCGCAGGTAATTCAATTGCAAGGGTGATATTGCTTTTATATTCATTGCTTAGCCAATCAAATTAAACAGTTCTGCTAACTGTCCCATATTACAGCATACTATTCTATATAATAAGACATTATACAATATAATACCTACTGCACTATATTACTAATAGTAGTAATAATTTGACAGTAAAAAATGTATGTAGTTGTTTTTTTTAAATATTCACTTCAAGTCTGTTTCCTTTTTTATTTCATTTAAATACAAATAAATATATAACAAACTTTATATTTTAGGATGTGGGTTCTTCACAATTTATCATCATCATATTTGTATTACTCTTTGCATTAAAAAGTTTGAAAACCCATGTATTAAGCATTAAACTTCTCTTTAATAACGGACAGGCCCTAGCAGAAGTGACATACTGTAAAGAGTACTATACTATACTATAAAATATAGCACCAAATATGGTATATCATATATGTGTTTTTCCCCATTAATTACCTAGAATGTGGCGGCCCGCCACATTGTCATCTGTTTCATAATGAAATTAAAAATATTTTTTACTAAATATTAATAACAAAAGATCTCTAATGTTGTGTTCTGCACCATTGCTTTAGCATCTGTCATTCAAACTAAAATCGATATGGTTTAGTGTTTATTAAATCACGAAAGGCTGTGATTTAATAAAACAACTATATACTCTGTTTGCGTGGTTTCAGAGTAGGGCTGGGTGATATGGCCAAAAAATTATCACAAAGTTTTTCATATCAATCCATATCAATAATTATCACGATAAATGCCAAATTTTTATTTCTTTCAAATTTAAAAGCAGATTTTTGTTCCTTGGTAAAAGTTGTAGAAAACAAACTGTTAATTGTGGTTTTAAACTACTCTTTGTTATCAGAACATGATAAACACTTCATGTTTTTTTTAATTCTTTAAAATTTTCTGGTCATTTTTCCTTAAAATAAACATCTTAATAGAAAAAGTAATTTCTTAGTTTCTGCATGTGCTTATTGGTGATATTGTTTAAAGTCACGAAACAGGTTTGTATTGCGTGTCTTTGATTCATCTTCGGAACACAAATTAAGTTATTTTTTGATGAAATCCAAGAGGTTTTTTCATCCCCCATTCAAAGCAACGTAATTACCGCCATTCAAGGTCCAGAAAAGTATTACAGAGATCGTTAAAATAGTCCATGTGACTATAGTGGTTCAACGTTAATGTTATGAAGCGACGAGAATCAGTCTCAAACACAGTTGACGCAGTGCAACGCTTCCATTTTTACATCCGGCTAAGTATGATGCTGACGCAGGAGCTGGCCAATACTGACCTGGCATTTGGACATAAAAAAGTCAACTGCGTAGGAGACAGACAGGGTAGAGAAGAAACTGTTAATGGGATAGTTCACCCAAAAATTAAAATTTGATGTTTATCTGCTTACTCCAGCGCATCCAAGATGTAGGTGACTTTGTTTCTTCAGTAGAACACAAATGATGATTTTTAACTCCAACCGTTGCCATCTGTCAGTCAAATAATGGGAGTGAATGGGAATTCAATCAATAAGAGTCAAAAAACCTTGCATAGACAAATCCAAATTAAACCCTGCGGCTTGTGATGACACATTGATGTCCTGAGACACGAAATGATCGGTTTTGTTACCTCTAACACACCACTCTGTCCAACTGCGTTCAGCATTCGCTTAGTGTGGTCTGATTGCACTCTGATAACGGCAGTGATGTCTCGCGCATATACTTCAATGAGTGCTAGACATCACTTCCGTTGTCAGAGCACTTCCGTTTTCATTTTTGGGTGAATTATCCCTTTAAATAAAGTTGTTATTTTTATTTTGTTTTTGCGCACAAAAAGTATTCTTGTCGCTTCAAAACATTAAGGTTGAACCAATGTAGTCACGCTGACTATTTTAACAATGTCTTTACTACTTTTCAGGACCTTGAATGATGGTAATTGTGTTGCTTTCTATGGACAATAAAAAAAAAAAAAAACCTCTTGGATTTCATCAAAAATATTTTCATTTGTTTTCCAAAGATGAACGAAGGTTTAATAGGTGTGGAACAACATGAGGGTGAGTAATTAATGAGAAATTTCATATTTGGGTGAATTAACCCTTTAAAGCTGCAGTCCGCAACTTTTTTCGGTTAAAAATGATCCAAAATCAACTTTTGAACAAGTACATAACCAGCCAGTGTTCAAAACTATCTAATTATTTTTTTCTCGATTCACGACGGTTAGTTTGAAATAATGTTTTTTAATAAAAGCGAACTGGCGGATTTCCGCGGGAAATTCAAGCATGCAGCAGTTCCTCTGTGCGTCATTACATCACGTCCATAAACAGAAAGGAGTCCCGTCGAGAGGCTCAGTTAAATCATGTGAGGAAGCTCACGCAGCAGCATGTTTATAGCCTTTTCTCACAGCAGCTGAAATAATTAAACTTATCATTTTGATGGTTGATTGTAATCCAGAAAGGTCCGAATGACAATCATCAGTGACAACTGGAGATTCACCCGTAGTCAAAAAGCAAAAGACTTCAGACTGTGAAGTCGATACTGAAATTGAAATCTACAGGTAACGCTAATACAAACTAAATACACAGTCACGCAGTGCTGATGTTGTTAACAATAACAATTTGAGAACAATATAGCAGTAATAATAATTTGCACAGTTTGGTGTGATCAGAGCTAAGCGATCGTTAGATTTAATCATCATTGGCAGCGTGATTTATTGTAGGCCTAATGCTTTTTTTCTCCGTTGGTCAAAACAAAAGTGGCAGAAATTTTACGTACTTGTTCAGGTGATATTTTCCAGTGAAAATTCTTATATTGATCATACTTTCAAGACGTAGAGTCTGTGATTCTGAAGTATAGTATCTGAAGTACAGTATCCACACCGGTGCCATTGCACAACGCACGTACAAATAACTGTTCCGCATATGACTGCAATCTCATGTTTCAAACAGAGATGGCGACAAAGAGGAAAAACTGCGGACAGCAGCTTTAAATAATATGACATGTTTTGTCTCTTAGAAATGCACATTTGACAGAAGCTCGAGTTAGGATGCATTTATGTTCATTAACAAAAACAGTAACATCTGTAAAAATTGTAACAACCAAATTTTTATATGGTAAATTTTATTCTGTTTGAGTTTTATTCAAATTAACCATCGGTTTTCCATAGTAGCATAATACTCGAACATTTACCAAACTCTTGTAATAGTTTTATCAAGGAAAATGATATCGTGATAATTAGCATTATCGTTTAGCCTTATTTCAGAGTGAAGCGTGACAGTTTGCATGAGAATCCTGTGGGGAAACACTGTATACTGAATTCACAGTCTCATCCATTCAGACAGAAAATTAGTACAAAACACATTAGCTATTAACGTAATTAAACATCATGATGTTCTTAAAAAATGTATGCTATCACCATGAACATTGACTCCTTTACATTTTTAATGATCTCACATGCATCTAGTTATGCAATCCAGTTTTGGTTATGTCCTGATTTTAAACAATTAATATGCAACAAGCTCAAAATGTCGTGGCCCAGCAGAAGTAAGCATAATAGAGCATTCTGTGACTGCATGAAGGTCAATGCAGGTCACGCCAGAGTCCTGCAATGCTACTTAGCAGTTTCTGCAAAGTTCAAAGAAAACATTGAGTTTTTATTAGCATATTTTTCTTTGTTTTACCCAGGTTTTCTGAAAATGTCTACCTCAGGCAGGTAGCATCTCTAGAGTCTTCGTGTTTCAAGAGACAAAAGATCAAATATTTGGCTGTATGATGCAGAGGAACATGACTACGCAGACTAATATTTGTAAAATATTCTATGATGCTAATATGTTCTTATGTAAAACATAATCTTAATGTGATTAACTGACCACCCATCAACCTTCAATGCATTCAGTGCACAAATACTCACACAAACACACACGCTGCCCGCATATCCCGGGGTTCTCACGTGAACTTCAACACCACTGCGAGCCGGGGGGAGGATTTAAAATTCATGAGCAGTGATTTTAATGTTTTCTTAGCTAGAGGCAAGTAAAAGAAACAATTAGCGTAGCATTGGCGCTAAGGTCCAGCAAAATCAATAGTCCCTGATAGTATTGTAAGCCTATTGACCAAATCCTGCGGTTCACCCCGACCCTGTACTGCAACAGACACCCTTACAGGGGATTAAGCATTTCTGCCTGTGTGAATGGAGAAGGGGAGCTGTGCATAGTTAAACAGCCTTCAGGAACGATAGCAATCAGAGAGCTGCTAGCTGAGGTAGACTGACACTGAGCATTGACTTGATGTGAGAGCATTTCAGGAGATGAAGGCCCCTCAAGGGTATACTGTAGTATAATACTGTGCCGAAAAAAAAAAAAAAGAGACACAATGCATCAGCCAAATGATTATACAGACCAGCTATTAAAAATAACAGACAGAAAACATGAACAGACCCAAAATTTTCAGACTCAATAAAACAATCAAGTTCAATCACACACACAAAACGCACTCGCACACAAATTCTTGAAACAAGTTGCAAGATGCTGTAGTTTCTGACACTTTTGAGACTTATTGATACTTTGTACAGTTCCAGAGGGTATACAGAACGTGGCAGATGGACTCATGCCAGAGGAGCTGGTTCTGTGGGCGGCAGCATCCAGTCAATGGCTCACTGTGAGCTTTGAAAGAAACCTGGTGTGCTCTCAGAGGTCCTGTAGCCTGCGTCTAAACAGATGTTCTGGAGACAGAACGAGAGAGCAGGCGAACAGGTGTCACACCCACCTGAATGTGTACAACAAACTGACCCAGACGCCCACTCTTGTAAAACACTTTACCCCACAAACATACGGATTCGCATGCAAACATACAAAAGCTTTTGCTCCAAACCTAGCAAACTGTCTCGCTGCCTTCTAAGATACCATTACAACTGACATGAAACCTTGTAAGTTACTGTTTTGGAAAGCTCTCATAGTCAGCATGAGACTGATGTGTGCATGCTGCTAAGCTCACGCACACTATTCTAATAAGTATAAAATTACTTGGCGTACTCTGGCATTACTGACAATCAATATTAAATGACATTGAACTATTTTAATAATACTTTCATTTTGTAATCAACATTTATTTGGCGTTTTCCACCATTTTGAATTAGGATACATGCAATTCTCTCTTAGAATTTGGCCAAAATAATGTTGAACCTCCCTGTCAGTTTGTCATAATGATGTCTGATGCCTGACAGGTACTCCAACGCAAAAATGACCTTGAAGAACAATGTACAGGATTTTATGATAGATGGATTAGTTTAAGGGCCTCCTTTGATCTTTGTGACTCCTGTTTTGTTATTCAGCTACGGTTTTCATTTCCTAGTGCAAGGAAGGTGTTGCACTTAAGATGTTTCCTATCTTAAGGTTGATACTACCTATCTTGGGTGAACTGGGTGATATTCTCATTATTTTTTATTATTATTATATGTTTTATTACATATATCACATATATAATAAAACAATATATAATACAATATATAATTAACTTAAAAGTTTTTATGAGCAAGTCAAATGGGTAGAGAATATGTGCATCGAACAAAAACTGGACTGGAGCACATATGGATACAGCAAAAAACAAACAAACAAAAAAAATACATTGTGTTAAAATTATAGTTTAATTAAAGATGCTGTTATGGCACAATTTAACCCCCACTTATGCAGCACTGTGCTTGTTTGGACTGTGACGTCTCAAAACTTGACATCAGATGCCACTTTTTGCAAGCTACACTTACACAGAGCCATCAGACAATATAAATGTATGCAAACTGCCAATTTAGATTTGTCTAGTGCTCTTTTGCTGTGATTTCAGAGAAAACCCCCATGAGGCTTGTGCTTGAGCATCACAAGACTCACTCAGTGCCCTCAACACACCAGGCAGACACACTAGATGCCCGTGAGTGCAATACATTATGAATGCAGCTGCAACGCATCTCAACAAAGACATAATCTATTATGTAAATGGGCATTCTGTATGTCTGAGTTAAGTGGCTGTGAGCGTGACAGTTCTGTCATGGTAGGCCCGTTTTATTGTTTTATTGTTGACTCATGGCATTCTAATTTTCTGTGTTATCGTCAAAGGATTTATTAAATGTGTGTTTAGTTTTTGCTTGCATTTATATACAGTTATAATAAGTATAATAAATAAGAATTATTTAGCATAGGAAATATGATTTTCCTGCTTATTTGAAATAAAAGCATTCAATCTTCTATGTAGATTTACTACAACATTCAATGCAAAACTCCCTTCCAGTACATTCAGTTAACTAAGCAACGTGTATATTATATATATATATATATATATATTATATATATATTTAGATATTTATGTTTAGGGGTAGGAATAGGAATAGGGTTAAGACTAAATTTTCGGACAGGAATGTTGTTCCAGGAACAAATCATGGTGAAAATCACAGTGACCCACACACCAATCAGTCATAACATTATGACCACCTTCCTAATATTGTGTTTGCTGCCAAAACAGCCCTGACCCGTCAATGCATGGACTCCACTAGACCCCTGAAGGTGTGCTGTGGTATCTGACACCAAGATGTTAGCAGAAGATCCTTTAATTCCTGTAAGTTGCGAGGTGGAGCCTCCATGGATCTGATTTGTTTGTTCAGCACATCCCACAGATGCTCGATTGGATTGAGATCTGGAGAATTTGGAGGCCAAGTCAATACCTCAAACTCGTTGTGCTCCCACCAGGGAATACCATTTCCATGAAAGGGTGTACATGGTCTGCAACAATGCTTAGGTAGGTTGTACGTGTCAAAGTAAGATCCACATGGATGGCAGGACCCAAGGTTTCCCAGCAGAAATATTTGCCCAAAGCATCACACTGCCTTTGGCGGCTTGCCTTCTTCCCAGAGTGCATCCTGGTGCCATGTGTTCCCCAGTTAAGCGATGCACACGCCCCCAGCCATCCACGTGATGTAAAAGAAAATGTGATTCATCAGACCAGGACACCTTCTTCCATTGCTTCGTGGTCCTGTTCTGATGCTCATGTGCCCACTGTTGCCACTATAGACAGTGGACAAGGATCAGCATGGGCACCCTGACTGGTCTGCGGCTATGCAGCCCCATACGCAACAAACTGTGCCGCACTTTGTATTCTGACACCTTTCTATCAGAACCAGCATTAACTTCTTGATCAATTTGAGCTACAGTAGCTCATCTGTTGGATCGGACCACACGGGCCAGCCTTCGCTCCCCGTGTACATCAATGAGCCTTGGCAGCCCGTGACCCTGTCACTGTTACAGATCCCTTGTTTCCCTGGACTCCATTTCCCAGTATCCTCCTGTTCTCCACACCTGCACTCACTTCCCTCGTCTGCTCCTCATCGTCACTCATCACCTGCACCTGGACTCTATTGTCAGCACTCCCCATATATTGCACTCACTCCCTTCACTCCTCGTCCGTTCTCTGTTTTGTTAAGGTGTCTGTCTGTTGTTCATTGCCATTGTTTGAAGTAAAGTCTCTATTATCGTGGAAATCCGTATCTGCCTCATCTCTCTACCAGCCACCCGTAACAGAAGAACGGACCTAAACCGACCGGATTTTCCACGAACAAAAAAAAATGGAGACTTTCCCCAGCTCCCTGGATCCAGCTCCTCCATCGCCTCTCACCCTAACAGCCAGCGAACGCATTATCGGGCTCCTGCAGGTAGGACGTTCGCTGGAGAGGTATGTGGAGGAGTTCGTTGAGCTTGCTTACTTGTCTAACTGGCCCGACGCTCAGTTGATCTCCCTGTTTTTGGATGGATTGGATGACGACACTATCCGTTTTGATGAACCTGTTTTTTGTTTCTCCTTAAGCGAAACTATCAATTTAATTTTGTGGTTGAATGGCTCCAAATTCTTAGTGAAAGAGGTTCAGGATCAGTGTTGTCGTCCGGTCCATCCAGAAACACGGTTGGCAGGCCAGTTAGTCAACCTCCGGCTTCCTCCGCACACCGCTCCAGCGAACTCCCTGCCTGCCCCAGGCTGGACCCATATTCCGCTACTGGGCCCAGTAAGCGGAGGAGGAGGAAGAAAGCGGCCCCAATGTCTCCAGAGCCCGCTCCAGTATCTCCAGAGCCCGCTCCAGTATCTCCAGAGCCCGCTCCAGTATCTCCAGAGCCCGCTCCAGTATCTCCAGAGCCCGCTCCAGTATCTCCAGAGCCCGCTCCAGTATCTCCAGAGCCCGCTCCAGTATCTCCAGAGCCCGCTCCAGTATCTCCAGAGCCCGCTCCAGTATCTCCAGAGCCAGCTCCAGTATCTCCAGAGCCAGCTCCAGTATCTCCAGAGCCAGCTCCAGTATCTCCAGAGCCAGCTCCAGTATCTCCAGAGCCAGCTCCAGTATCTCCAGAGCCAGCTCCAGTCCCCACAGAGCCAGCTCCAGTGCCTGTGGGGATTTTAATTGTATTTGAGGGGATGAAATGGCCCTCAACTCCAGTCTCCTCCGAGCCAAGTTCTCCAGTCTCCTCCGAGCCAAGTTCTCCAGTCTCCTCCGAGCCAAGTTCTCCAGTCTCCTCCGAGCCAAGTTCTCCAGTCTCCTCCGAGCCAAGTTCTCCAGTCTCCGCCGCCGAGCAAAGTTCTCCAGTCTCCGCCGCCGAGCAAAGTTCTCCAGTCTCCGCCGCCGAGCACAGTTCTCCAGTCTCCGCCGCCGAGCAAAGTTCTCCAGTCTCCGCCTCCGAGCCAAGTTCTCCAGTCTCCGCCTCCGAGCCAAGTTCTCCAGTAACCGACGCCGAGCAAAGTTCTCCAGTCTCCGCCGCAGAGCTCAGTTCTCCAGTCTCCGCCGCCGAGCAAAGTTCTCCAGTCTCCGCCGCCGAGCAAAGTTCTCCAGTCTCCGCCGCCGAGCAAAGTTCTCCAGTCTCCGCCGCCGAGCAAAGTTCTCCAGTCTCCGCCGCCGAGCAAAGTTCTCCAGTCTCCGCCGCCGAGCAAAGTTCTCCAGTCTCCGCCGCCGAGCAAAGTTCTCCAGTCTCCGCCGCCGAGCAAAGTTCTCCAGTCTCCGCCGCCGAGCCAAGTTCTCCAGTCTCCGCCGCCCGAGCAAAGTTCTCCAGTCTCCGCCGCCGAGCAAAGTTCTCCAGTCTCCGCCGCCGAGCAAAGTTCTCAGTCTCCGCCGCCCGAGCAAAGTTCTCCCAGTCTCCGCCGCCGCGCAAAGTACTCCACCCTCCGCCGCCTACGAGCACTGTGCTCCAGCCGCCGCCGCCGAGCCCTCAGCTCCAGCCGCCGCCGCCGAGCCAGCCGCTCCAGCCGCCGCCGCGCCGAGCCTGCCGCTCCAGCCGCCGCCGCCGAGCCAGCCGCTCCAGCCGCCGCCGCCGAGCCTGCCGCTCCAGCCGCCGCCGCCGAGCCTGCCGCTCCAGCCGCCGCCGCCGAGCCTGCCGCTCCAGCCGCCGCCGCCGAGCCAGCCGCTCCTAGTATGGTCTCTGTGATTGAACTCTCCAGCCCAAAGACTGTTTTCCCTCCCAGCCTCCCTCTCCCGCCACCACCAAGTCATGTCTATACTGCACCTCCACCTCAAGCCCCCTCGCCCAGATCTCCACCTCGGACCTCTGGGCGATTACCTTCACCCCGGCTCCAACCTCCCTCTGCTCCACCGTTGCCCATCAGTCCTCCAGCTTCACCAGTCTCCATCCTGCCTCCACTCACACCTTGGTCATTCATCAGCCTGCCCTCCCCTCTGGACTTCACTCCTCCGTCTCCGCTCCGTCACTCCGTCCCTCGGATTCAGTTGGCCTCCTCACTCCCCCCGGTGTTCGTTTTGTTGGCTGTCCTTCTGCTTTCACTGCGGCCTTCTGGAGCCCCGGCTGCGCTTCGGTCGGCGGAGCCTTCGGTTCCGCCATCTCCCGCCAGTCCTTCAGCGACGCCTGGGCTCAACGCCTCGAAGGCTTCGGCTCCTGACCCGCCATGGCTGCCCGCTGCACCTGACCCGCCATGTATGCCCGCTGCATGTCTGCCCGCTGCACCTGACCCGCCATGGCTGCCCGCTGCACCTGACCCGCCATGGCTGCCCACGGCTCCTGACCCCCCATGGCTGCCCACGGCTCCTGACCCCCCATGGCTGCCCACGGCTCCTGACCCGCCATGGTTTTTGGACCTGCCCTGGAGACCTCCACTCCAGTTTACTCCTTCCCCTGCTCCGGTTTGAGGTCTCCAGGGCGCCCGCCCCCCTCCCGGTTGTTACATCTACGGCGCGAGGACGCGCCTACCGGGAGGGGGAGGTACTGTTACAGATCCCTTGTTTCCCTGGACTCCATTTCCCAGTATCCTCCTGTTCTCCACACCTGCACTCACTTCCCTCGTCTGCTCCTCATCGTCACTCATCACCTGCACCTGGACTCTATTGTCAGCACTCCCCATATATTGCACTCACTCCCTTCACTCCTCGTCCGTTCTCTGTTTTGTTAAGGTGTCTGTCTGTTGTTCATTGCCATTGTTTGAAGTAAAGTCTCTATTATCGTGGAAATCCGTATCTGCCTCATCTCTCTACCAGCCACCCGTAACAGTCACCAGTTCACCACTATTCCTTCCTTGGACCACTTATGATAAATACTGACCACTGCAGTCTGGGAACACCCCACAAGAGCTGCAGTTTAGGAGATGGTCTGACCCAGCCGTCTAGCCATCACAATTTGGCCCTTGTCGAACTCGCTCAAATCCTTATGCTTGCCCATTTTTCCAGCTTCTAACACATCGACTTTGAGGACAAAATTTGTTTAGGACGAGCATTTGTGGTTAAAAAGTACATACATTTTCATTTACTTTTTTAGAAAATGACTGATCTTTTCTCTAAACAAGACCCTTATTCCTTGGCTGGGATCATGTAGAGCCCTTTGAAGCTGAAATCCTGGAATGGTTTCCTCAAAAACCTTAATTTCTTGTCAACTGAAGAAGGAAAGTCAGAAGCATCTTGGATGACATGGGGGTGAGTAAATTATCAGGAAATTTTAATTCTGAAGTGAACTAATATTTTAAGGTATCAGCTCTTTTTGTTGCAAATTTGAACAAAGTGTAGAGTAAGACGCCTTTACAAGTAATAAGAATGATTGCTGTGCAGCATTACCAGCAAACAGTTGAACCAATATGCCTGCTGGGAATACGAGAGTTTGAAAGTCACCCCACAAAAACAAGATCCTTGTCCTTCCTACGTACTGAAATCTCAATATCATCACAGAGCACAACTTCAGGGGTGATAGATTCTCTGTCTTTCTGTCACTCTGTCTTTTTTTCTCTTTTACCGATAATAATCCATAATGCAACCCAGATACAGTACAAGCCTCCTGCATTATTCAGAGAAAGTTTCTCCTTTGATTTATGTTCTCTGTGTCTCTCTCCTTCTCTCTCTCTCTCTCTCTCTCTCTCTGAATCCCTTCATTCTTTAAGTCCCTCTATGTCGTCATGCAGCAGTTGCAGATAATGCAGTTGTGGAATGAGGAGATGAGAATACAGGTGCAGTGTGTGTATATGTGTGTGTGTGTGATGTCGTCTCATACTGAATAATTATAGCAGCTCGGCCCAGGCAAATCCTCCCCAGAAGGTAGTGCGTCTGCAAGCCTTCCACCTGCCATGCACTAAACGCCGCCCCATCCATCAAACACCCACTTGACAAATACATTCCATAATAGAAGTTTATTTTTATGGGGAGGCCGAATCACAGACCTTCCCATGCATACAAAAACGTGTCAGAATTATTTATGAGAGCTGCTGAGATGCACAATATGTCATATCAAAGTCTGGATTCGCTCCTCCGCCCCACATGCCCCTGTCAATACCCACACAGGCTATCAATAATGTGAAACAGCACAGAGATAAGCCCCCCGAACACAGGGTCACTCCGAGAGGGGAGGACAGCCTCCACGGATGCCACACACACACACGTACGCACATAAACAAGTTCAGACAAAAGCAGAAATGCACAAACTGTCGCACACACATATGAGGGAATCAAAACGTCCTCTGGCTGACGTTGCCCGTTTTTAGGGCCCTCTAGGAACTGTAGTTTGATTTGTTCCCAAAATGTGTTAATTTTCCAGATTTAATTTGAATAGTTTAATCAAATGTTAATAATCAAACACATTGTCTAATGAACTGAATTCATGAAACTTTAATAACGTAATAAAATTAACAGGAATAGTAGTCTATGAAAGGTTTGATTTTTTTCAGAAATTCTGTGTTGTATTTAAATTTTTCAGGATTTTGTGTTGTATGATTTAATACAAATGTATTACAAAACTGGTGGTATGAATTTATAAAACTTCAACTAATTAATCTTTTAAAATGTAATCTAATGAAGCATTTTTTTGCAAACAAAGTGCTGAACAAAAGAGGTTTAGGGTTACACTTTATTTCAAAGGGTTAGTTCACAGAAAAAAGAAAATTCTGTCATTAAATACTCACCCTCATGTCGTTCCACACCCGTAAGACCTTCGTTCATCTTCGGAACACAAATTAAGATATTTTTGATCAAATCCGATGGCTCAGTGAGGCCTCCATTGCCAGCAAGATAATTAACACTTTCAGATACCCAGAAAGCTACTAAAGACAATTTTAAAACAGTTCATATGACTTCAGTGGTTCAACCTTAATTTTATGAAGCGACGAGAATACTTTTTGTGCGCCAAAAAACTTTATTCAACAATATCTAGTGATGGGCAATTTCAAAACACTGCTTCATGAAGCTTCAGCGCTTTACAAATCTTTTGTTTCGAATCAGTGGTTCGAAGCATGTATCAAACTGCTAAAGTCATATGATTTCAGTAAATGAGGCTTCGTTACGTCATAAGTGTTTCGAAATTTCAATGGTTCACAACTGGGGGGCGTGACTTTGGCAGTTTGATACACATTCTGAACCACTGATTCGAAACTAAAGATTCACAAAGCTTTGAAGCTTCATGGAGCAGTGTTTTGAAATCGCCCATCACTAGATATTTTATATTTTTATAGATTTTTTTTGGCGCACAAAAAGTATTCTTGTCGCTTTATGACATTAAAGTTGAACCACTGTAGTCACATGATGAGCTGTTTTAAATATGTCTTTAGTAGCTTTTTGGGCATCTGAAAGTGTTAATTATCTTGCTGGCAATGGAGGCCTCACTGAAAATAATTTCTTAATTTGTGTTCCGAAGATGAACGAAGGTCTTACGGGTGTGGAACGACATAAGTTAATTAATGACAGAATTTTCATTTTTGGGTTAACCAACCCTTTAAGCCAAGGTATACATTTAAGTACTGTGTAATATTAAGTAACAACATGTACAGTACTTGCTATATAAGTAGGGTTTGGTTTAGGGTTAGTGCATGTAATTATGCATAATTTACTCATTACTACAATAAGTACATGTAACAAGGACACAAATAAAGTGTTACCAGGTTTAATGTTTAAATTAAAACATGGTTATAATTGCTATTTCTACTTTGAGAAGTACAATACATTGTACTGTACAATAGTAATATACTCCTATCATAATTTCTTCAAGTTCAACTTTTATTTTGGTGGGTTATCTTTGAGTTTCTGTGTGAAGTGACTCTCAGAGCAGCTCTGGAGATGAAGAACATGTGGAGTGTCCTAATATAGTGAGTTGACAGACTCTGAAAACACCACGTGCGCCATGTATGCTTGAGAATGTGTAGTAGACAACTGCGCTGCTCAATCACGAAAAGACATGTAAACTTCATTTTTAAATAGCAGTGATTTTGCGCTTTAATATTCACAGACACTAGTCCATATTGCAATGTAAGCATACAGCCCTACTTTTGATTTATCAATCTAAATTTCGCCAAATTCTGTAACATTCCGCTTTATACAGTAAATTCCATTTTTTTACGACTGATTCTACAACTTTGTCCACGTTTTTCGAATCGTGGAAATCATAGAGCACTATAGCTTACACGATGTGGAACACGGCACACTAAAGAGCAATAAAGAAGTTAGCAACTTTTTTTTTACAACCATTTCATCTAAAAAGGACCATAAATAAGTAGAGTCCTTGCTCGAAGCATTTACCTTCAAAGAGTATCAGTACTTTATAGCAGGGCTGTATGCATGACAAAATCAATCCCGTCTCTCATGACGGCCCTGTGACATTGGGAGGCAAAGAACCTTCTGAAAGTCCATTGGAATTCAATATCATTGACAATTCCATGTTCTTGAAAGTGTCAGAACCAATGCTGTCTCCAAGTCAGAGTCTGAAACGCTTCTCAAGCGCAAGTGTAATCACCTGTTTCATGTGATTTAACTCGCCGCCGCCCGTTTGAACGGCTCCCAATACAGTACGCAATAGGTACAGGCGGTTTATCAGACGGAGTCACTAAGCAAACCCCCGCCACCTTCTTTTTAAAATCCTCTTTTCTGTTCCTTGATCCATTATCACTCCGTTTCACATTACTTTCTGCCTCTCTCTCCATTCATTTCCCTCCCTCCTTTTCCCCAAGCATGCTGGGATCAGTAGGGGGACAGCAGAGTCGTCGGCTTGTTTGCACACTGCTGTGTTGGCATGGTAAACGATAGCTGACTAAACATGCTTGTTAAGCTAGTCGTTGTTTTGTAGGAAATCCCTCTCTCGCCTTAATTACACGACAGAACGCAAATTCATACGCTCTGTTAAAATGTAGCTGTCTGTCGTCCCCTGGTTATCCATGGTGGTTATTTCTTTTTTCACCGAAAAAAAAATGGAGGGGGCAGGGTTTGAAAAAGAGCTTGTGCGTGCACCATCTTTCATGAAGCAAGCTGATGTATTGTTCTAGAGAGATAGCAGCAAGTATAAATGATTACATGTAGCTGGCCTGGGCTTTGTAATAAAAAGGAGGATTATCAATTCACAGGTTTTTGGGCAGATAGCGTTGCACCAGCTACAACGTGATCGCAATCAGGACTTCGAGACACATCTGTATTCCCCTGCACATCCGGAGCCGGAGGGAGACAGAGAACGGCGGGCTGGCGGAAAGAAAGAAAGAAAGAAAGAAAGAAAGAAAGAAAGAAAGAAAGAAAGAAAGAAAGAAAGAAAGAAAGAAAGAAAGAAAGAAAGAAAGAAAGAAAGAAAGAAAGAAAGAAAGAAAGAAAGAAAGAAAGAAAGAAAGAAAGAAAGATCTATTTCAAACAAAATACATAAAAAAAAAGAACTGTTTCTGTTTTGATGCAAATTTAAGACTAGTCTATAGTCTATTGTGCTTCAATTCCCTTCACACCTGGAAATGGGAAAAGGGTTCGTTCACCCAAAAATGAAATTTCTGTCATTAATTACTCACCCTCTTCTCGTTCCACACCCGCAAGACCTTCGTTCATCTTTGCAACACAAATGAACACTTGATATTAAATTGGCGAAATATTACGCAGCGTCTCCCACAAATGTCTCCATTGTTGCAAGGCACACTCCCCGTGCAAGCAGGGGGTCACAGGCGGTGCGTAATATCATTTCTTTCCTGCTGCACCCATGGTACGGCAGCAAAGTTCCTTGATTATTACGCAGGAATGAGAGTATAGTTCCTAGCCATATCGGCCTAGAAAATCGCAACTTTTCATTTTCTGTCGGTTTTAGTACACGATGTAACTACGAAAGAGTCAAGTTTTAAATATCAAAACTCTTTGGTCGTTTTTGATTCAATGAACTATGCTAAGCTATGCTAAAAGTGGTACCGCCAGACCCGGAGATCGGCTGAATGGATTCTAAAATGGTAAAACTCAACTGTTTAACTCTAAGGGAGTTGGAAAATTAGCCTATTTTCAAAAAAGTGGAGTGTTCCTTTAAGATATTTTTAATGAAATCCGAGAGGTTTTTTTTAATCCCCCATATAAAGCAATGAAATTACCACATTCAAAGTCCAGAAAAGTAGTAAAGACCAGTGTTGGGGGTAGCGCATTACAAGTAACTTGAGTTACATAATCAGATTACTTTATCAAGTAACTAGTAAAGTAACACATTTACAAAATATCCAAGTTACTTTTTCCAAATAAGTAACGCAAGTTACTTTTTCACATTTACTGACTGTCAGCTCTCCTGTCCCATGTTGAGAGAAATAAAGTGCAGAGGTGTTGTGTGTGCTGTTCAAACATGATGGTTATTGTAGTTCTAGACTAAATGTGAACATGCATTCACTCATCTCACTTGCGCAAAAACACTGAGTATTCCTCAAAATGAATAAAATCAGTGAAATGCAATCTCAGAATTTTATGCAAACCTGTAATAATTAACTATATTAAATTACACAAAGTGAACGCGGTGCAGAGCTTTCGTGTTTACATCTGAATGCCGGCTCAGTATTGGCCGATGCTGTTCACGTAAGCACCACAACGCATGTGTGTGATGCTGACTCAGGAGCCGGTTAATACAGAGTTTTCGCCGTTTTGACGTAGAACACAAAATGAAAAACTAACCCTTTAATTGCTTTTTAACTTGTTTAATGTTCAACTCCTTGAAAAACTCATCTTTACCTTATGCAACAGGATACCAATATTAAACTGACAAGGTAATTGAGGAAACAATAAACATTTTCATGCAGATGATGTGCCCTGTTAATCTTTCTTTGGTCAATAAAATAAATAAATAAAAATATTTTAAAAAATAAATAAAAATTGGACCTCAATTTAAACTCAAAAACTTAACCCAACAGTACAGAAGCCTCAAAAAGAATTAAGGACACAAAAAAAAAAAAATCTTTGAATTAAGTCATTAAATGACAAAATTTTTCCTTATCCTTTTTTTACTTATAATAAACTGGTACCTTGTCATTTTTAGAGAATAAAATCAGTCCCCTTCAATTCCTCACAAGTGTCCTAGTCGAGTAACAACAGGTCAGTATATCTATTTTTTAATCATTTAAGACCTAACAAACTTTTTGTCAAATATTTTTCCATGTGTGCTTGTGCCATCTTTCTTTCAATTAAATTCCACTTGGTTTGACATTTTGTTACCTAATACAATGGCATTCATCCGTTTTAAAGTATGCCTTAAGTGTCTAAATAATTTTCAGGGGCCACTTTATTAAACCAAATGCTTATCAGAGCCTAAAAACTGTTTTAGGCCAAAAAAAAAAAAAAACCTCCCTGTGATTTTAATCTCTTCTGTACCATCAAGGGCTCCCGGCGGAGGCCCCTATTCCATATTCACCTCCACAGTGCCGAATTTACTGGGACGCCGAGCAGAACAGCACAGCGCCTCCTCCTCATCAGGCCTCTTGGTCTGTGCGCCGCAGCAGAACGAATTACGGATAAAGACTGGAAGTGACGCCTGTCTGTGTGTTTGAAATCATACTCCCCTCTCTGACAGGGAGGAACCTTTGGCTTCATTTGTCTGCAGGAAGGGCCGCTACCTGAGTTTATTATGCAGTCACACAGCAGGAAGGCAAAAAGAGGGGATATGGGGAAGGGAATAGAATAGAATCAAGGTGGAAGAAGAGAAGAGTAATGGAGGAATGCTTTAAGGGTGAAAAGAGAAAGAAAGAAGTGAAGGGAGCGACTGGGGAGGCCTCACTGACAGGCCCCCAGCAGGAATGGGGGGCGGCATGTTAAACTGGGTGATGACTGATGTGATGGCTCATCTATCTTCTTTCAGAGACAGTGAACTGTCCACCCTCGAGCCCACCCTACAAAGGGGGTATAAAAATCTACACCTATAATATTATGCGCAGACACATACACTATCCCCATGTAAAATGGACATTCCAGCTAGATTTCATTTTCGGGCAAGAGCAGATTAGTCAATTTCAATCTACTTTTTTATTATATATATACATATATATATATATATATATATATATATATATATATATATATATATATATATATATATATATGAGCAATATCACACGAGTAGCGATATCACACGATATCAGCACGGCTGTGATTCGTAAATGTAAAAATTAAATTGTCTCCACACTCTCTAAATAAAAAGTGGGCAAATATTTTATTCTATAATCTCATTTCATGTATTAATTGTTTAATTTTTGTGGGTTTTATTTTATTTTAATATAATTTAAAATGTAATAATACATTTAATATATATATATATATATATATATATATATATATATATATATATATATATATATATATATATATATATATATAATTAAACTTTTTTTTTGAGGGGACCCTTTGGCTACTTTCATTGGTTGTACAAATGTTTATATATTACATTATAAACATTTGTACAACCAATACAAGTCCCCAAATGAAAATTGCCAATATTTTATTTTATTTAAAAAAATCAATTGTATGATCAATAGAAGTAGCCACAAAATAAAAAAAAATTAAAAATAAAATAAAATAATTTGCTGTCTTCGCTTTATCAATAAAAAGTGGGGAGATATTTAAAAATACATTGATTTTTCCACTTTAAATTGATAAAGAAGAGCAAAAAATATTAGGGGATAAGAAAGCATATCAGTACATTTTAGTCTCATTTTTTATTTATTAATCTTTTCATTTTAGGGGAATTTGCCAATAATTTATTTTATTTTAAAAAATTACTTATTTATGATCAACAGAAGAAGCCCCAAAATAAAATAAAATAAAAAAGATTTATTTAGCTTAGAAGACATTATATTCTTGGGGACAAAGACAGTAAACACAAGACTAAAGAACTTGTGCTAACCACTGCTTCATGACTCCAACACCCAGACGTTTTCCTGAGCCACAGAACTCACAGATAAACCAGCTGTAGAAAAGGCGGGAAACAAGATCCACATTTAGCTTCCACCAATACATTCATCAGAACTGTTTAGTCTAAACTGCCAAAATGACGGTTCTGTCTATCATCACACACCCTGTAGTTTGGAGTTAACGGCATGGTGAGCGAACGTCTTCATGTAGGTACGGGGAGAAAATAATATAATGAAAGGCCTGGCAGACACTGCCTTCGCTCTTTTTCTTTCTGTCCGTTCCGTCTTTTTATTCTGGTCTGACTCGGTTACAGCATCACCCATTATTACGCAGGATCTCTGAGCCCTGCGATGAATGAGTTACATTCAAACTCACACATGCGTGAAAAAGGCCCCTTCCACCTTAGTTTCATCTAATGTTGTAATCCCCACACACATGCGCGTGCAGACACACACACACACACTTCCCACACCCTCCACACCTCTGCTATTCTCTCTTTGATCTAATGTCAGAGAGCTCCTGTGTGTTTTAAAATTATGTGTGAGAGAAACTCCTGGTAGAATCTATTTTTTAAACATTCACCTCCAGTAAACTCTTTCACTGTGTCATACACACATGTTTATTCAAAGTCATGTGTCACTGTAAGGTACACAAACCCTCCTTGAGTGACTGTTTTGGGTTGCAGGTCATGCGTCATTGAAAAGCAATGCTAAATGTCAATAATAAAATGCAACTAACCATATAATCATGCATAGTTAGGACAGTTAAATAAATAGGCATATCAACTTCTAAAAGGGAGGAGAAAATGTCACACACACATATATACATTTATATCTAAAGCTTTCTGTCTATATGACAGTAGGTGGTGACAAATCTTGTTCTGAGTTGTTCATTCATATTCACTCAAAAACCCTGATTCGTTTAAGTGGTGGTGCAAAAATAGACAAAATAATTGGCAATATTAAGTCTAAAATGTTACTCAAAATGAACTTATCGTTTATTGAACTGTTGAGTAAAAACAATATTAATATCTTATATATATATATATATATATATATATATATATATATATATATATATATATATATATATATATATATATATATATATATATATATATATATTTATATATATTTATTTTATTTTTTTTTATTTTTTTTATTTTTTTTTGGTTTTCCAAACTTACTAGCCACTCAGCATTTTCGATACCATGAGGAAAAAATACTATATAGATATTTTGGTAGCATTTTATTTTACAGTCCTGTTTCACATGTACATAATATATACTTATTATAGTAATTACAATAATTGGGTAATAACTAGGTACTAGTCCTGAACCTAGCCCTAAACCTAATCTTAACCCATATAGTTACCTTATATTATTCAGTATTGTCTTGGTAAGTACACTGAAAGTACATTTGAAACGCATTGTTACCTCATAATTTGGCAGCCGGTATATTAAGCTGCTGATGAACAGACGCATTATACTGTTACACATGTGTTTTCTTTCAAGCCCTGTAACACCAACAATATTAATCTGGAGCAAATGAAACAAGTGAGTGAGGGGAGGCGGGTTTGTGTGTCAATTCACTGAGAAAGTGCAGCTGATATCGTGTATATATTCTGCGGAAAATGAGTATCAGAAGAGTTTCAGATATTTCAGTATTATTATGTATCGAAAAATCAATATTTTTGACACTACATTGCACTGTTTTAAAAGACTACAACTGAAAAATGTATATATATATATACGTATATTTATATATATATATATATATATATATATATATATATATATATATATATATATATATATATATCATATATAAAATTCAACCCGGCATAGTAGTGGAGTGAATGTGTTAAACGCCACTGCTGAAATCCACCCACATTTGGCAGGTTGGCAGGTGTTAACGTCAAGCCCTGTTTATGTTTCTGCCAGTTGGTGCCCACATAACCGAGCGCGCACATGTAATATCTGAGCCAGAGCCATGAAGACACTATTGAGAGCGTGCAAGTTTTGTGGAGAGATTCATGCTGCACATTACAATGATGAATATGCGCGATAATGTATTACATTGACGCGAACTTAGCATGTGTTGTAAAAAAACACCATAGTAATTTCATCAAGTAAATTCTATATTGAATCAAATAAAATATTTATTTTCTGAAGCTACTTTTTTTAATGTCTGTTTGATGCTTTATACAACAATGTCTTCAAATTATCTTTTGGGGGTAATTTCTCAGCCAAATTTGATGTATGATAAATTTGCGATTAATTAGATTAATTAATCGCCACATCATGTAATTAATTCGATTTTTAGATTAATTAATTACAACTTTAATCACTTCCCAGCCCTATGTATATATATATATATATATATATATGTGTGTGTGTGTGTGTGTGTGTGTGTGTGTGTGTGTATATATATATATTATTTATATATACACACATTAATATGTAATTATGTATATATGTATGTGTGTGTGTGTATATATATATATATATATATATATATATATATATATATATATATATATATATATATATATATATATATATATATATATGTGTGTGTGTGTGTGTGTGTGTGTAAATAATATATATAAAATTATAATCACAAATAAAATGATAATATTAATGAATTCCAATCTTTGATTTAAAGATATTTCTGCATGCTAAACAATTTTAGTCGCCATTTGACATTAATGTAAAATCTTGGTTCTGAAAGAGGAAGCATTAAAACACAGCGATCAAAACAACAACAACAACAACAAAAAAAAACCTCAAGCTGGCCATAAGTTGCTTACGAAATAATATAAAGCTGACTGACAAGGGCAAAATGCCCTTCCAATATCCTCAGTATATGTGATCAATACCTCACAAGACACTCTCAGTTCATATTGTTCATTAACCACCGGGGCAGCCTGATCATTTGTGCATGTGCGTATACATGTGTGTTTGAACCTGCGTAGCTGCTCTGAGGCTCATGGCTGGTGTCAGACAGGGTCTGAAGAGAGTTTGGACTGTGAGAGGACGTAGAGATGTTGCGTCTCGGTGAGGGGGGATATTGCATTGTTGTTGAATTATGCATGGCCCCTGGAAGCGCGGGCCGACGCCTGGCCGTTGTCTTATGAGAGCTGACGGAGTGTCACTTTACATCATCAACGCCCCGGTACCGGAGCCTGGGACGGGCCGCCTGCCCGCCTCACGCGCAGATGAGAGGAGACGAGGCCCTGCCTGCCTGCCATGCCGAACAATGGTCTACCGTCAGTGGCACTCTCATTGACAGAATGATCTGGAAAGACACCAGCCATCCCACCAGTCTTAATGATGTCTCAACCCCCACCCCTTCCTGCCAAGACAACAAAAATACACAGGACAAGAAAAAAAAAACAATGCTGGAAAACAACGTTGTGTAATGTCGAGCAATGGCATGTTCCGCTATGTGTCTCTGTGGCGGATATGTAGCGCCTTCGCGTTGAATGAATTAAGCCAAGATGAAACACTTTCGTGAACTGTTTTGACAAATAAGGTGACACCTCGGGTGAGAAGTTTTCAAAGTGACAGACGCGGCGATATTCTTCATCCTGCAATAAACCTCAGAGAACAACGACTTCAGTCTGCGATTAATGACTTTAATGCGAACCGCTTCGGTTAATGACTGCGGCACTGTTATATCTGGAAATTCAGCACATACTGCAGGTCTGGAGACGAGCCTTGCGTGGGCACCAGCGATCTTCAAGGGGAAGTTAAAGTGAACCGTGGGCGCAGACATTTTAACGCGCTCATCTGCTCGGCATCCGTCAGAGGCGGTATCCTCTCACCCGAGTGATTGACAGGGCAAGGACAGGGACACGTACAGCCAATTGTGACTTGTTCTGCTTGTGCAGATGTTGATTACAGGGCCGTTTCAACACACGGTTTTGATTTCCCAGCATTTTATCAGGAAAGAAAAGTGTCCCCAAGGCCCCCAAAATCTTGTCCTACAGATGGTTCATTTAATAGGCAACAACACTTCCTGATAAAGGTACATTCACACACAAACAACTGTCATTTGTAACACGTCCTTATTGGAAACAGCTGCTCATTTTCACAAGCTTTCTGATGGCCACTGTTATAGACATCGTACATATTTTTTTAGCCTCTATTGTGTTATTTGGAGTGTTATTTCATGTTAATTTGGGCAGTTGATTACTTTTGTGTGTGCTGATTCTTAATCAATCTGTCTTTGTGTATGTAAGCTAACCGCTAACATAATAATACCCTGATCCAAATGGCCAGATTTTGGTTTTTCAAGTCTTTTCCTCTTCCCCTAGCCATACGGATAATTCGACAAACCGTGAATAAAACACCAACAATCTACCACCAGCAGGAACTTTAAAACTTTATGTACCCTGCAATCTCGGTGCTCCCCGAAGAGCAACACGGCAGCAGCATGGCGGTGCGAAGCTTTGGCAGACACTGTGTTTTCAAAAACAGACGTAAAAGTGTTTTCCAGCTCCCTTTTCGCTGACTTAATGGCCCCTGATAAATCAGTCAAAACCCAGGCCTGCGTCATTAAACGTAGCATGAGCCGGCTACAGAACAAAAACAAACATGCCAGCCAGGGAGAGAGACATTTAAACGCCTTTAAACGGCCCTCAGGGGCACCAGGGGGCAGAGCAAATAGCTAAACCTTAGTCCTCGCCACACACGCTAATGCCGACCTCCACAGGAAAGAGCGGGAGATGGGTCAATTTTCACAACATGGACTCTGTCCATCCCCTCTAAGGACAGCGAGGAGCTTTGGATGCGGCCCGCAGCCTCTCAGAGGTGGAAGAGCTTTGCCTGAATATCTATGAATGAGAGTAAACGTGTCATTAAAAAGTGAGAGAAAGAGAGTCAGACCACCATGAATGTGATTTTGGTCATGCCAAGCTTTGACATGATGGTTCATATTCAATATTTCTTATTGTGCTCTAGTCAATTTTTTATGGGGAGAAGGAGATAGGGAAGAAAATTGTCCTATAATGCAGGCCAGACGTTACAGAGAGCGATACATATAACGCATTACCATTCTGATACATCGACTTGTAGACAACCCCGTATAATTTGCTCTTCCTCTTCTTCTGAATCATTTTCTGGTTCAAACATATACAAGTATAGCTGATTTGCCATTTGCCATTGGCCATTGTGTAGCGTTTAGTACAGTTGACCGAGTGGATCAGGTAGTCTGAGCTGCTGCAAAAGAGTGGAGGTGGGACTAATTTGCATATTCATGGCTACGCATTTACTAAATGAAACAAGGGTGTTGAGTTATATTCAAGCTATTTTAAGGCATGAAGAAATTATTTTCACAGGGAAAAAAACATTTAAATATGTAGTTTTCATTACAAAGTATGAGTTTTAAGGGCTACAATTATTGAAAGTAGGGGGACCATGAGAAACAAATTCAGTCAAGTGACTGAAAACATAGTAATTGTATTTTTTTTTAAAAACAACAACATCATGATAATACTTCCTACGTATCTTTAGAGCAATTGCCACTGATATTGTGACTTACTGTACAAATCTTGGGATGTGAGTGGAATGGATGCAAGAACAAATGGTATGGCCACAGTGTTACACAAAGTAACAGGTCAAAAAGACAAGATGATGCCTTCAGTTCAGTTGCTTTCACATGCAAATATGTTCGGTTTGAAGCAAAGAATTGAGAGCAAGGACAGAGCCCATCATCCCAGAAAGTGCCTCAGCTTTTCCATGATTACACAGAAGAGAGTGTAAAGACAGCCTGGACAATATGCCAGTTTCTCCTGCCTGATCCTGTGCTGAGAACTTTGACACCAAACAGCCTCAAATTAAAAGTGAAGCCGCTCTGTAGATGTGCTCGGCCATCTCCCCTGGTTTCACTAAACACTTATGATATTACTCACAGAAATTACATAAATGTTGCCAAATGTGAGAAAAAGATCTTAAAGGGATAGTTCACCCATAAATGAAAATTATGTCATCATTTACTCACTCTGTCATTGCAAATTCACAACTTATTTTTTCCATAGACCACAAAAAATGATGTTAGAAAGGATGTTTACACTGCTCCTTTAAATAAAATAAAATAAAATAAAATAAAATAAAATAAAATAAAATAAAATAAAATAAAATAAAATAAAATAAAATAAAATAAAATAAAATAAAATAAAATGTATTAAACAATTTCTTCTCTCCCCTGTCAGTCTCATACGCTGTTTATGTTGTATAGACGGTGCAGGCTTCTGGGTTCTGCATCAGAATGCCAACTCGTATTGGCTGATGCTGTATACGTGAGCAGCACGATGCATGTGTGTGATGCTGATACAGGAGCCGGCCAATAATTAGCCACCGTTCTGACGTAGAACCTAGAAGCGCTGCACAGTGTTTACAATGTAAACAGTTTAGGATAAAGACAGGGAAGAGAAAAAATGGTGGAATAATTCATTATTTTTATTTTGTTTTTGCGCACAAGAAGTATTCTTGTCGCTTCATAACATTACATTTGAACCACAGTATTCATGTTGACTATTTTAACTATGTTTTTACTACTTTTCTGGACCTTGAATGTGGTAATTACGTTGCCTTCTATGGGGGGTAAAAAAAACTCTCGGATTTCATCAAAAATACCTTGATTTGTGTTTCCGAACATGAACGAAGGTCTTACGGGTGTGGAACGACATGAGAGTGAGTAATTAATGACAAAAAATATAATTTAAATGTTGAGACAGGAAACATCCTTTTGTTTTCCACAGGAGAAAAAAAAACTGCAAGTTTCTATTTCTTTAACTACGTCCCTTGTGTGTATTTCACTCTTCCACCTTTTGCTCCCAAATTCATCAACAGGAAATGAAGAATTCTGCATTTTTTCAATACTTTTGGACAACTGGGTTATGTATAAGCATACAAGTGAAGAAAAACATCTGAAAGACTTCATGCTGAATATAAAGGTGGTGAGGAAAAAGTTTTGAAAACAGCCGTCTTTAAATGTGCTAGTCTTGGCACGGGAAGACCAGGCCTGCACGGGTCTGGACAGCATCAATCATAAACTGCTTTGAGTTCCCTCATCATGCCTTCCCTACATACACAGCTCACAGACACAAGGGAGAGGTTTTGTTTTTTTGAGTGTGAACGCGAGAGGGAATAAAGGATAGAAAGAACCTGAGATTGAAAAGCATAGCAGAATAAGGAAGCGATATACAAAAGCATTACCTGCGAAAGGTTAATGGTGACCATCGTTGCTTCCTGCACTTTGACATTTTGTGAAATGCATCCATTTAGTGCTTAAAATGTTTCTAAACATCATGCAGCTACACAAAAGATCAGCTCTTGACATAAGCCAGAAGTTCTGAAGCACCACAGTTTGGTAGCAGTCAAGTTACAAAGTGTAAAAAAGTCAAAATTTGAGTAAGTGTTTTTGCTTTAACAAGGAAGTGATCAAGCATCGTATCTAACAGAGGATCCGCCCTTTTTGTAAAAAATGTAGTGCAATCATTGCTAGCATGTTTATTCAACTCCTACCACTGAAAGTTCAATTACGTTGCGACTTACCAAAATGTTTTCCTGCTGAAATACTGAACAGATCCCAGATCAGGGTGGGAACAAGGGGGTGGTGTGTCTTATCCAGCAAGATATGGGCTAATTCAACAGCTCAATATCCAAGAAAATCATTAGAAACCTGAAAAATGAAAAAGTGACAATATCAAGTGGCTTTAATATACTGCCAATTTACTGTAGCTTATTTGAATTTTTGAGAAGAACATGCTACAAGCAAAAAAAAAAAATATCCCAATGCAATTTTACTGTATGTTCTTTTCTGTTTCTGTGCGATTAAGATGATGCATAATGTACTGAATGTAAATAGAAATGTGAACAAAATGCAGGAATTATCCAACCTCTCAATTAATTCCTGTATGTGTACACAAACCCCTGTGCCCTGCGGTCTTCCTGTGTAAAATGACCCTCATTTGGGCTCTGTGTTTGGAGACTGCAGTAATCAATCAAACATGATTAGGTTAAATGACATAAGAAGGCGATGCTTGAGCTGGGCCGTGTGGCAACTTTCCTTCGTGCCATGGTTACCAGCCTCCTCCGTAATTAAGAATGTGTCTATTGTGCCCCAAAGCTGTGCAATTAAGACAAGCATTTAAAGAGCCAAACCTTTATAATAAATGCTTGCTCATAATGACAGTGCAGCAGCAAGTAAGTCCTAGATTGCAGTGCTTTAGAACCCCAAGGATTCTGGTCGGAACCGTGGCCTAGCAGTTAAAGCGCATGCTCAGACACATTGTGACTCTCATGTGGGTAATGTCTGAACCCAGCTTGCAACATCTGAATGATCTTACAAAAAATGGGAGGGAAACAGATTATAAAGTCTCTCAGCTGGGTTCATGTATGTTAATTAGCTGACAAAATGTTCAGCCACTGGAGCGACTAATTTTTTTTCTTTAATTAATGGCTAAAAATTGTATATAATAATATAATAATTATTTTCCAAAAAATGGAGGGTCACATTTATTAATAGATAATGATTTTAAAAATGATATCACTCACAACTTCTTACTTCTAGATGAGATGTTTTACACACTAAAAACAGAATATTTTTGTAATAAGTTTACAGGTTTTAAAAAAAATCCTTGATGATAATTAGTTTGAGAAGCAAAGCTGTTGCAAAACTCCCTCGGAGAATATACACTACTTTTTAAGATTTTTTTTTTTTTTTTTTTTTAAGAAATAAATACATTTATTCAACAAGGATGCATTAAATTGATTAAAAGTGACAGTAAAGACATAATGTTGCAAAAGATTCCTATTAGACATGAAACAATATATCGGCCAATAATCGGTATCGGCTGATAAAAACAAATTTTCACATGATTGGCTATCGGCCGATACTTTAAAATCAGCCAATAGTCAGGGCCGATATATCCTGTCAATCAAAAGTGGGCAGGAAAATGCACTGAAGTTGTACTTTTTGTAAAGAAAATGCTAAGAAACTAGTTTTATGTTCAATATTAATAGTAATTATATGAATAATAACATTCAGAAAGTTTAGAAATATTTAATCTTCAGAATTTAGTTTATAACTGATACCAGTTACTCTGAAACAAGTTGATAAAATGGAAAGAATAAATTTTTTATTTGCATTTCTTTCAAAATATGATGATTAATTATTAACCATAATGAAATTATTAATTTAAAAGAAGGTATAAAAGGCAGAACCCCCAAACTATTGGTATCATTATACATGCTCTGATCCACTGATTCAAAACAAAAGATTCGTAAAACTTCGAGGCTTAATGAAATCAACCATCACTAGATATTGTTGAATAAAGTCGTTATTTTGTTTTGGGTTTTTTTTGTTACTTTTTGGTGCACAAAAAGTATTCTCGTCGCTTCATAACATTAAGGTTGAACCACTGTTGTCACGTGAATTGTTTAAATATGTTTTTAGTAGCTTTCTGGGTATCTGAAAGTCTTAATTGTCTTGCTGGCAATGGAGGATTCACTGAGCCATCAGATTTCATCAAAAATATCTTAATATGTGTTCCGAAGATGAACTTACGGGTGTGGAACAACATGAGGGTGAGTAATTAATGACAGAATTTAAATTTTTGGGTGAACTAACCCTTTAAGAATGAAGATTACAAAAGAAAACTTTATGAGTGAGAATCTAGAAGAATATTAAGATATCTTTAATACTTTTAGACTTACAGGCAAGCAAACTTTGGAAAAATAATATTTTTGGCACTCAGACAGGTATGTTCTATGAAATTGTATTGATAGAAAAAACGAGATACATTTCAAGTGTCAACATTATTTGTTCTTCAGAGAAAAAGATCTGTATGTAAAGTGACCCACATTTATTTCTTTATTAATTTAGGACCACTCAAAATGTGTACATTTTACCAATTTACTCATGGAGCCACACTGAAATCCCCATCTCTTAAACTGAACCATATTGGTCCTTAAAAAATAAAATACCAAAAGAAAAAGTTTGTTAAAGCGGAACTCAGTAAGATTTGCAAAGCTCCCCCTACAGGTTCCTTCAGTGAATCACACTGTCATAAATACTCCAAGCGCAGCTCTGGACTACAATGACTACAACGCTCACCAGCGCAGTAGTTTTGCAAATACAGTGCACTCGATGGAGGTGGATAATTTTCGAAATTGTCTTATAAAGTCATAATATATACATTGTTTTTGAATTACCGTAAAGCTGTTTGCAACTCTCGCGTGAACGTGAACATGAGGCGAGATTGTGTCGACGCAGCTCAACTTGCAAGTGCTGTATTCTGGCGTAGACGTGCCAGAGGGTGTTAGTGCACACCTCAAACACACCACTACAAGTCAATTAACCATCGTAAGGACTTAGAAAACTATTTATGAAGGTAAAAAAAGTTAATTAGTTCTGCTTTAAGAACCAGAATATAAAAGGATATTAAGATATTTTTAATACTTCTTGAGGTACAAGCATGCAAACATCAGGTATAAAACCCAGAATCCCAATTCTGAACTTTGACCGTTGGCATATAATGCAATAAAGAGTGGCTAAAGTGAACAGATCTTACTAATAAATCTCAGTGTAAAAATAAAATTATGATTCTACCATCTTTCTAAAGCCATTTTTACCCCCCTGTAATTTGGCTTCAAATCTCATGGGAAAATTGTCATATATTATATATTTTCAGTAAATTCTGTGTACATCCAACATTTAATATTGGGCTTTCTTCTTCATTTATGCATTTCTTTCACCAGAAAAAAATGATCAGAATCAATTTTTTTAGCCAGGGGCCTTCGGTTGAGTTGACACGGAATTACCTTTTTCTTCTGTTTTTTTAATGTAGCTTTTATTTTTAGATTTTTATCTTTAAAAGATTTATATTTTTCCTAGAAAACAAGTTTTAAAAAAGTATAATTAAAAATGTATTGGTGAAAAACTGAGTATAAAAAAATTCTATTAGTTTCTATGACTTTTCCAGCCCTGGAAATCACAATTGTAAAACTCACTGATATTTCCAGGCTTTCCATGGCTGTGGGAGCCCTAAGGATTTGGTTAATGAATAAAAGAAAAATAGTTGCAGTTGGGAGGAAACTGTGTGGATAAAGGGAGTGGAAGTGTCAGAATCCCCAAACACACAGTTGCCATCTTCAGAATCAGCCCTTCTGACACACACACACACGCACACAAATAAATAAATACATACATGCATTCACAGTAAGAAGGAGCAAAAATGTGAACAGGAAAAGAAATAATGACAAGGATGAAGAGTAGAAGGAAACAACGAGGAGTGAAGTAGATACAGAAAAAGAGAGAGATGGGCCAGAGTTCAGAGAATTGAGGAGGCGAGTTGTCGTCAGTATGACTGAGTTTGTGAGTGAGACAGAGCTGTTCTCCGCGTCTGCTGCCGTGATGGAGGGTGATATAGATTAATGAGCGGGCTGAGGGTTCCCGCACACAACCGTCAGCACAGCGACGGCCTTCATAGACACACAAACACCGTAAGTGACTGCAGCGCTATACAGCACAGTCTTTACAATACAGAGGCCTGGACTCCACTGCTGTTGCAATGCTGTGAAACTATAGCATCAATCTTGACTGATCCGATGGGTATTACATCACATGCTAACAGGAGCTCTAAAATCTGACTGGATGAGTTGTTGTGATTGTACACCTGTGACTGCACATTAGTTGCATTCTACATTATGCAATGTTGCTTGGCAACCATAAGCGGCCTACAGTTAGGCTAATGAACTATATTATTAAGCGGAAGAAATGTTTATTAGTGGTTCTACATTCTGGTGGCAAGTTTTGCACTAACAAACATCAATTATATTTTCTTCAGAAATCTTACCTATCTAGACTGAAAAAACGGTGTAGGATTTACTTAGAAAGCTTTTTTTACTCATAAATTGATAGTAAATTTCACATATAATTACAAGAAAGGCAAGTAAGGCATTGAATAAAATGTGAAATTTTGAACTTGAAAGACTAAAAAAATAGTATTTTCGATAACACTTTCAGGGTTACACATGTTACACGTTCTTACATGTTATCAAGGGCGTATGTTTGATTTTGAAATTGGTGGGGACATCCCTGGAAGTTGAGGGTTCAGGAAATTAATAGGATAATGTATTAAGGTCTTCATATATTGACCCTAACAATATGTTAATTCATGTGTTCTGTAATGTAACAGGTATCTAATAATAACAAGGAGGCAGTTTAACAAAGACTTACGGGTGCCCTAGAATTAAAAATTGAATTTACCTTGGCATAGTTGAATATCAAGAGTTCAGTACATGGAAATGACATACAGTGAGTCTCAAACTCCATTGTTTCCTCCTTCTTATATAAATCTCATTTGTTTAAAAGACCTCCGAAGAACAGGTGAATCTCAACATAACACCGACTGTTACGTAACAGTCAGGATCATTAATATGTACGCCCCCAATATTTGCATATGCCAGCTCATGTTAAAGGCATTAGACAAGGGCAGCCAGTATTAACGTCTGGATCTGTGCACAGCTGAATCATCAGACTAGGTAAGCAAACAAGGACAACAGCAAAAAATGGCAGATGGAGCAATAATAACTGACATGATCCATGATTACATGATATTTTTAGTGATATTTGTCTTTCTAAATGTTTCGTTAGCATGTTGCAAATGTACTGTTAAATGTGGTTAAAGTTACCATCGTTTCTTACTGTATTCACGGAGACAAGACTGTCGTTATTTTCATTTTTAAACACTTGCAGTCTGTATAATTCATAAACACAACTTCATTCTTTATAAATCTCTCCAACAGTGTGTAATAATAATAATAATAATAATAATAATAATATGTTTTGTTTATTTAGCGCCTTTCAGGAACCCAAGGACGCTTTACAGTAAGTTGATATATAATATGAATACATATAAGTATACAGTCAGTATACAACATGTAAACAACCAGATAGAACAAACAAAGAAGGTTAATCTACATTAAACTTACAAAAAACAAGCATAGTGCTGGAAAGTTGAGACAGACAATCAATTAACAAAACATAAGGTGAATAAGTGTGTTTTGAGGGCAGTTTTAAAGGTCTGAAGAGAAGAGATATCACAAAGGTCTTGTGGTAGCTTGTTCCAGAGCTTAGAAGCTGATATGCTGAAATCCCTACCACCCACACTAGATAGACGGAACTTGGGTACTGCAAGCAAGTTTTCAGAGCTCGATTTCAGAGTACGGGCAGGGACATAGGGGATAATCATTTCGCAGAGATAGGAAGGTGCTAAACCATGACAAGCCTTAAAAACTAGAGTAAGAATCTTAAACTGGATGCGGTAACTAACAGGAAGCCAATGTAGTTGCTGTAAGACAGGGGTGATGTGAGCTGATTTTTTGGTAAAAGTGAGGACCCGAGCAGCTGAATTCTGAATTAACTGCAAGCGATTTATGATTTTTTTGGGTAGACCATAAAGCAAGTTACAATAATCAAGACATGAAGTTATAAAAGCGTGAACAACAGTTTCTGCATCTTTGAGATTTAGTGAGGGTCTTAACAATGTTGCGGACAATGTTGCGAAGATGGAAAAAACAGGACTTGACAAGCTGATTGATGTGGGGTTCAAAACTTAGAATCGAACAACACACCAAGGTTTTGTATAGTGGAAGAGGGCTGAACCAGAACACCGTCAATGTTAACCGAAAAATCGTGTTGGGTGAGATCAAGGGATTTAGGGGCTACTAGCAGAATTTCAGATTTTTCCATATTCAACATTAAGTAGTTTTGATCCATCCATATTTTGAGATCATGTAAGCAAGATGTTAAGGAAGGGGGAGGAAAAACAGAGTTAGGTTGTACAGTGAAATAAATGTGTGTGTCGTCAGCATAACTGTGAAAATTAAAGCCATGGCGCCGGATGATCTGACCTAGGGGAAGTGTGTAGATTAAGAATAAAAGTGGACCAAGGACAGATCCTTGAGGCACTCCACGGGAGAAAGTGACAGAATGAGATGTTAGCTTTAGCCACAGAGCAGTATCAAACTCATTCAGAATGAAATGTAAACATCCAAATATATACCGTACTTACGCGATTAGACATGCTGCATGATGAACATCCATTTTGAGGGTTATATTAGCTGTGTGAACTTTGTTTATGCTGTTTAAGGCAAGCATGAGCTCCGGGGGCGGGGAGCACGAGAATTTAAAGGGGCCGCAGCCTGAATCGGCGCATATTTAATGATGCCCCAAAATAGGCAGTTAAAAAAAGTAATTAAAAAAAATCTATGGGGTATTTGGAGCTGAAACTTCACAGACACATTCAGGGGACACCTTAGACTTATATTACATCTTTTAAAAAGACGTTCTACGGCACCTTTAACTTTACTCCGTTCTTAGTGCAATGTAATAGTCAATGTCAATGTGATACTGTCTTGTTCCTTACTATTTGAAGAAGCCAAACACATGTCTACATCTGTCATTAACAGAAATGAACTGTTGGCTTATTTGTTTCACATCAATATTGTCCAGTTTGTCCTGGTGGACATGGCACACAGCAATACTGTTAAGTCTCACTTGTTCTGAGCCATTTTCTCAGTCTCCTGTTGTGTTTTCATGATTTATGGGGATTTTCCATAGACATAATGATTTTTATACTGTATAAACTGTATATTCTCTTCCCTTAAATTAACCCTACCCCTAAACCTACCCACCCACAGTTTTCCTCATGAAGACCAAAAAAATTTCCCCACAAGGACAAGGATTTCAGATATTGTTATCTTATTGGGGGCATTTTGTCCCCATAATGTAGGGTTTACCAGGACACATGCACACTCTCTCACTCACTCTCTCAAACATACATACACTAACATTTAGGTTTGCCACTTATTCTGCGATTGTCATACAGTATATTGAAAAAAACGGCACTGTCCCTGAATCAGTATGTGACGTGATTTGCCCCGTATTTTAGTGCACAGAACTGTTGATTTCTCCCTCACTTACTGCATTTAGGTTTCAGAGGAGCTTTGCCGCTTCGCACAACCAAATGTAGCTACGGCCTCTCACAACATAGAAAGAAAAAACAAAGCCAATCGGATTAGTGATGTGGGTTCAGGAGGCAGGACTCATAATAGAGAATGAGACCGTTTGTGTACCAGAAACTGCACATTTGTAAGAGATTTTTAATCTCATTGAGATGTTTCCTGGTTAAATAAAATAAGTAATACATAAAAACCACAAGACACAATCGGACAACAGTGGTTATATATATAAATATGTTTAAATTTTTGATGGAAATTATTGCTAGGGACAAATCAGTGGTGTATTGGTAGGGACATGTCCCTAACATCTCTACTAAATTCTACACCCCTGCATGTTACAAAGTACTAGTAATAACAACACATAATACTATTGCAAGCAAGTAACACTAACCCTAGAGTAAGTGTAGTTAATAATTATTACTAAGTACTTATTTGTGTAATTACACTGTAACAACGCCACCTTGAAATAAAGTGTAACCGTATTTCTTGTAAAACGTAAAATAATCTTTAATTCTTAAAAAGTTTTATTTACAACAACAAAAAATCTTTTTACAGTGTAGTTCTGATTATTATTAATAGATGTGATTATTTAAAGTCCCCGTCAATAATCTTTAAATCGCCAAATTGACATTTAAATGTTTTTTCCTGTGAAAAAAAATTCTTCATGCCTTAAAATAGCTTTAATGTAACTTTACATTGCCTCATTTAGTTTGCCTCCACTCACTCACGCCAGCTCAGTCAACTTACTGAGGTAAATGCTGCACAATGGTATTGCTCATTACAACATCGGACACATAACGTAATTAATATGATTAGCCTTTTGCTTGACTATGTTATCAAACAGCTAATAATGTGTTGCTAATGTTACACAAACCATGTTCCCGTTTGCTATGTCAGAGTCAGACAGCTGCCTTCTAACAATCAGTACCCTAACAAATGCTTTGAACAACTCAGGACGTCAGTGAAGAAAGGCATATCATTTATCAAAACATCATATTATGTATATCATACACCCACCATATGCTAAATCTACACAATCTTTCATATCAACAGAAAAATATACCAGAATAACCTGGCTTCTCTAGACACTCCCCTGCTAGTTCACTGTTAATGATATGCTAAAGCCTGCCAGCACGTTGACGTGATTGGTTACAGGGTAGTTTGTGATATCACAGACACCAGCGATTTCAAACCGTGGGTCTTTTTTTCACTGCACTTTGCAAATGGTTTGCATATTAAAATCACCACACAGACATATAAACAACATTAAAAACTTGTTAACATTGCTGTCTATTCGCACATAACTGATGCTGCCATTTTAAAAAGCAATAAGTAACTCAAAGGAATAGATCACCAAAAAATGAAAATGAAAGTCAGTGGGGTCTGGTGTTATTTTGGATACCACTAACTTTCATTGTATAGACAAAAACAGTTTAAACATTCTTCAGAATAATTTCTTTCATATTCCACAGAAGAAAAAAGTCAAACAGGTTTGGAGCGACATGAAGGTAGGCAGATAATGATCAAATTTTCATTTTGGGGTAAAGTATCCTTAAAGGTCAATCACTACAGCAATTTTATCATGGTTAAGAAATTTTGAGGCCTATAATACCGCTTAACCGTGGTAAAATCACTAACACACAATATTGTGTGATTTATTGCTTTAATTTATCATGTAAAAGTAAAAATGACTTCAAGGACTGTACTATATTGAAAAACAGTAGACCTGTAGGCCCTGGTTAGAGTCTCGTCTCCTGATCTGATAGGCTTCAGTTGGAGTGTCAGAGCCGGTTAGTGAAATCCTTTGGATCAGATCAATATCGCGCTGGTTAAGAGAAGGGAGAGGCTCTTAGTGGCTGTCATTTTCAGGCCTGTGGGTTGTGTGTTTGTCAGTGTCAAATCAGCAGCTCTGCTATATCTGCCCCTACAGGGCCGAACACAATCACAGCAAAAAGATCTTAAAAACAGCATTGGACAACGTAACTTTTAAAAGTAAAGTGTAAATTGTATTATTGATTAAAAAAAAAACATGTTTACATTACACTGATACCTGGTATGGAATACACATAAAGTTACTTTTTAAAGTTATAGCTGACTGAGACTCCAGAGTGGAAACACTAAGCTTGGCTTGTAGCCATTATTCGTTTTAAAATGCTATTCATTGCTGTGGACAAGCACCCAACATAGCTAGTATACAATAACAAAGGCTATATAATAAAAAAATCATGCATTTGCCCATTTTTATTTCAGCACTACTGCCTTTACAAATATATTTAAACAGACATCACAATCACATCATGTACTTGTCTCACATTTTTGACAAAATGTTTTCCCAAAAATCTCAGGTGAGATGAAAAAAAAAGCTATCTGTACGTCACTGATAAGTATGCTACATGTACTCTAGCTTAAAGGGTTAGTTTACCCAAAAATGAAATTTCTGTCATTAATTACTCACCCTCATGTCAATCCAAACCTGTAAGACCTTCATTCATCTTCGGAACGCAAATTACAGTAAGATATTTTCGATGATATCCATAACAAATTTTGTCATTCTCCTACGTTGTTCACATTGTAAACAGTGCAGTGCTTCTGGGTTCTAAGTTAGAATGCGGATCAGTATTGACCGACGCTGTACACGTGAGCAGCACGACGCATGAGTGTTATGCTGATGAGTCGGTGTTCAGGCGTAGAACTCGGAAGTGCTGCACTGTGTTTACAATGTGAACAACATACGAGTGTGACGGAAGAGAAGAAATTGTTGAATAAAGTCATTATTTTTGCTTTGTTTTTGAGCACAAAAAGTATTCTTGTCGCTTCATAACATTAAGTTTGAACCACTGTAGTCACATGAAATATTTTAACAATGTCTTTACTACCTTTCTGGGCCTTGAAATTTGTTATGACATTGCTGTGGAGATCAGAAAGCTCTTGGATTTCATCAAAAATAACTTTGAAAATTAAACTTACTAACCTCAAACTTTTGAGAGGTAGTGTATATTTAGTGAGTGTGTTACTTTGCCTGTTACTTGGAAAATCAATAAACAAAAAATGATGATCAGAAAAAAAAAAAAAAAAAAAAACACATTTTCTGTACTTTCTGTAAGTCATGAGAGCAAACAGATGAAATATGAATGGCACTTTCATTTCCAAATGATATCTTGTATCTAACAAAGATAAAGTTTAATAACATCTAATAATAGTTCATTTTATGTGTTACTCCATAAAAAATAACCAATGTCTTCTATGTATGATGGCAACATTCAAGATTATTGCCCTGTATGTGGTCCGTCGCCAGACCGCTCTCAACCGTTTTGTGTTTACAAGCTCTTTTGATGATTAGCGCCTCTGTTTACAGTGCTCGCGTTTTATGTGTGCTGTCTCGTAAAACAACATGAGTGGCTGAAGCCCTGGCTCATTTATTAACACGTCCCCAATGACAACAGTCGCCCATGTCACATTCGCTTCAGCTGAAACAACTCCCATTTCTGCTTTTAATTAGCGTATAGCATGCTATACGGGCCCTGCTAATGTTTAGAGCATGGGTGAACATGGTCGTGCTTAAGAAAGCATTTACCAGGGCTCATCATCGTTATTGCGCATTGATAATTAATGTATAATGAATTTAAAAATTACCCCCATGGTTATGAATGCTGGTGTACGGGGGCGGGTGCAAAAACAGTTTGATCAATGTCTTATTTTATGTAAACATATTAAATTTTGCTCTACTGTTAACTAAGGTAATATGAAAAGAATATTGAGAGGCCACAGTGACAGTGTTTGCCGTGGGCGCAACGAGATTTTTTCAGCTTAGAGCTGGAGAGGTCATAAAATCCACCATGCGAGAGGACAAACGTGATTTTGACTTGTCTTCCTGTTGGCACCCATTTTGTCATTTGACAAAATGGGTGCCATCTGTTTCCCTCATAAACGTGTGTAAAAAAAAAAAAAAAAAATGACTTGGTAAATGATATAGTAATGTATAGCTGATACAAATTTTTGTCCTTGTTTTTTCACAAAAATCTATTGTATTTTTTTATTCTATTGTAAACTTCCTCGATGCTGTATCAAATGTATGTTTGGATATAATATTTTTATATACTTTTATATTTTATTTTTTATTATTTCTATATATTTTTAAAATATAATTATAAAATGATCATGGTTATAGCCCAGCAAATATAAATATTTATTAATAGAGCTAGAGATGCAGTTTATTAACACTTAAAAACATTCTTTGTCTAATATAATGTTTGAGATCATACCAAAAATGTCTTTATCAAACTGGAAAAGCACCTGTTTCGCAGAATGACCCAGAAGACATAATTGCTCTCAGTCTCGCTCTGATGGAAGAACTCATGAAAAGACAATTGTCATCACTATTTTATCTTGAAAAAAAGCTGAGCCATCAGTAATATTGAAGATCCTGAATTAATATGATATTCCTCTCACCCCCAATCATATTTTCCCCACCTATCATTTCAGTGTTCCAAGTCCATTTCCCGGAGTCTGGGAGTCGAGTCTTTCATCCCAGGTGGAGGTTTAATTCACGAAGAGATGAGAAATATTAAAACGGAGTGGGCGTCTTCCTGTCAGTCAGCCCTCTGCTTCGCCTCGCCCGAGAGCTCCGTGCTGAGGCACTGACGGGAGGCAGTCCATTTGATCTGCGGCTTTCAAAGGAAGAGAGCAAAGAGTGGCCATCAGAAATCATTTATCTCTCCACAGGAGACTCACGGATTCTGTGACAGCCACCAATCATATGCGGCTTAATTCAATATCTGCTCTGTTAATCTTTTTCTTTGCAATATCGCTCCGATCCCTCGGATGAGCTTTTGTCTGCATGAGCAAAAACTTTGAAAACAGCAATAGAAGTTTGTGTCAGAGAGCTGGTGGATGTTGATATATTCCTTTGACATACAGGCCCATTCTGTGTGGTTCTGTGTGGTTCAGTGCGTTTTAAGGGCAGAGGTCAGAGTCTTCTATTGTCAGCAATAATGGCTTAGAAAACTGTGAAAAATCAGATTGCAAATTAAAAAAATGACTCTAGGTTTGTGGTTATGTTGAGCAGTTAGCCCCTGCTGGTAGATGCCAGAACTACACCATAATTAAAACAGAAGGCTCTCCATTGATGGCCGAACATTTCTGGTCTCTGTTGCACATATCAAATTCAATTGAAAACCAAAGTGGCTTTGCAGTTGCAAAATTGATGTCAGTGTGAACACCCCTCTTGTATTGCTACAACATGCTTCCAAGTAAATACTGTACAATCAAGTTCAAATAGTCAATCTTACTGAATATAATTCTTATACTATTTCCTAACCAGGCACAATGCGATAAGTTTTTACAGTCTCGCTAATTATTAGTTGTTAGGAACTTTTTCTGTTTACAAAAGAAAAATAGTAACAGAATAGAATCGACAATACCTTTTGAATTCCAATTCAGTTCCTAAATTTGAATTGAATTTGAATTGAGGTAGACGGGTGCAGAATAACAATTTAAATTTGAATATAAGAAAGTAGAATTAAAATAGATTGAAACTAGTTTAAACTAGAAAAGCAAAAATGATGAATGTTGGCTTGACAAAGTCTTCTTTGTATGTTTTTTTCTCTTAAAGTTTATAGGCCTCATAGATGAAAACCTTCCATTTAGAAATTTGTATTTAGATATTTCATCATATTTAATAAATTAAGCATGCTTTAAATTGAATTTAAATAAACTCCTCTTCCTGTCATTCAAATTCAAATACAAATTCAACTTCCTGTCTGACATGACCAATTTAAAGTCACCATGAAATTGGCTATTCCTGTTTTGTTTTTTTAATGTAATAATGGAATATTGCAGTATTTATTATAAATGCTAAGTTGAATAATTAGTTTTCTATCTAAATCTCCATTTTTTAAGCATCAAAGTTCCAGTTGTGAAGGCAGTTTATGGAGGGACAGAATGTTCTCAGATTTCATCAAAAATATCTTCATTTGTGTTCCAAAGAAGAATGAAAGTCTTACGGGTGTGTAACGACATAAGGGTGAGTAATTAACGACAGAATTTTCATTTTGAGGTCAACTAACCCTTTAATCAAAATAGCTTCCCCTTCTGTGATGACATGTTTACTTGTGTGAGGGTGGGACAGCCTGTCACTCACATGAGATCACAGCAATGGCAAACAACAGCAATCCAACCATCCAATCAATTCCTGATGGACAATATCAAGTCCCGCCCTACATTTTTTGTTTTTTGAAAACATATTTCACAATAGGAAAGAAAAGCTATCGCAACCTCGACTTTAATTACAAAAAGAAAGCAAATTCTTCCATTCTGAATTTGATACACTGTTAATTTATCATAAAATAACACGTACATCAATAAGGGTAAATTATTAAAGAGCCCATTTATGATGACAGTACATGACAAAGCCAATTTATTGCTATCCCACCAAAAAAAAAAAAAACCACACATGGCAGAAACCAGAAATAAAGTTAACAAAAAGAAATCTTCTCAATACACAACCCAACGTGAAACAAAACAGACATCATAATAGTTACCTTAGCGAGGGCTGCCTTGTCTCATTACTGCGTTACAAACAGTGACATCTCTATCAAGCCTTCTTCCATTTCCACTTGACTGCCTGGGAGGAAGAAGGAGCTCGGCTCAAACATCAGCAATTAAAGGCTGATCACCAAATCACCTTGGTTTCCATTCAGGAGGGCTTAATTAGCTCACTGTACTGTTTTCTCCTTCCTCACAAAGAATCAACACGCTGCCCGCCTCAAGTGTGGTTTTTGACTCCGCTTAAGAGCCGCCATATTGCTGGAGTGTTAGATGTCGCTAATTGCTGGCCATGAAAAGCTAGCAAGCCTAAGAGGCTCCATAAAAGGAATTATAAATGCAATGACACACACACATCGTTCTACAGGAAGCGAGTCTATATTAATTGTCTTCAGAAGCTCTATATACAGATGTCTCATTTTATAGAGACATAACAGCAGAGAGAAAGAGTTCTTCTGCCAGGCTATATGCTGGATGACCTGTGCTTTGCAGGAGGAGGGATTGTCTCAGGGGATCTAGTGTTGTAGTTTAGCCTGCTGAGAGACAGGCTACAGACCTGAATCATAGTCGTGCTCTGGGTTGCAATTATAGGAGAAGAAGAGAGGAACAGAGAAAAATGAAGGTGGCTTCGAGCATAGCTGCTATTAGAGTGGCCCAGCGGACCGGCAGATAACACATACAGACACATACACACACATACAAATCTAAACACACCAATGCAAACCCTCCCTGGAACACACACGCATAGACACAAACAAACACACAACTATTGGCCCTAGGCATGTATTGTATTGTATTCTCCTTCTCTATGATAAATGAAGCCGAGGCAATTCATAAGAAACCAAAGAATAAACGATCACTCTCTCTTATCACCTTGCCAGCCACAATAAAGCTTCCCAGCCCAACTATAGTTCAAACGGATGAAAGCAGAATTAGTTTTGTTTTCTCTACGCTCATCACGGGCTGTTGTTTGGGTCTGCAAGCTGGCAGAAAGTTGTGCAACAGAGCGCAACTACCCATGACAAGAATGTTACTTTTAAAGGTGCCACTTACATTATTGGATTACTTCTGTTCACTATGCATCATTACGTTTTAATTGAAGTAACATTTTCATTTAAGTACTTAAATAAAAATTTAAAAAAATAATAATAATATAAAATATAAATACTTTTTTAATAATATAATCATTTTCAAGAATATAATTTAATCAATAATAAGCGACGAGAATACTTTTTTGCGCCAAAAAAACAAACAAAATAACTACTTTATTCAACAATATCTAGCGATTTCAAAACACTGTTTCATGAAGCTTCGAAGCTTTACAAATCTTTTGTTTCAAATCAGTGGTTCGGAGCGTGTCATGCCCCCCAGTGGTGAACCATTTAAATTCTGAAACACTTATGATGTAATGAAGCCTCGTTTACTGAAATTGCATGACTTTCACACTCTGAACCACTGATTCGAAACAAAAGATTTGTAAATCTACCTTTGAAGCTCCATGAAGCAGTGTTTTGAAATTGCCCAACACTAGATATTGTTCAATAAAGCAGTTATTTTGTTTTTTTTGGCTCACAAAACGTATTCTCGTCACTTCATAACATTAAGGTTGAACCACAGTAGTCCCATGAACTGTTTTAAATGTCTTTTGTAGCTTTTTTGGGCATCTGAAAGTGTTAATTGTCTTGCTGGCAATGGAGACCTCACTGAGCCATCAGATTTTAATCAAAAATATTTTAATCTGTGTTCCATAGATGAACGAAGGTCTTACGGGTGTTGAACAACATGAGGGTGAGTAATTAAAGACAGAATTTTCATTTTTGGGTGAACTAACCCTTTAATAATAATAATTATTATAATTATTATTACTGTATATTATGCTATGAGGATAAAAAAGATTTTAACATTTAAAAAAATTACACCATCTTTGTATGACAAGCAACACTGTATTGATTCCACAATTTCGTCTTAAAAAATGCTGAGATGCTGCCATGAGTAAACAATTCTGGAAATAATTTAAGATGAATCTGGAAATGCTTAAAATGTGAAAATACTGTAGCCGCTAAGGTCCCGACGGCCTAATATTCAACACATTTATAGGTCGTCATGTTGCATTTCAAGACGCTGATTTAATAAAATTCCCCCAAACTTCTTTCAGCGTCTATCTTTTAACCTTGTCATAACATTTTTTGCCAATGTCAATCCAAACTATAGTTTAACAGAGCTTCTGCCCTCCGGCCCAAAGACTATCATTTGAATCTATGTGTTTCCATTAACTATCAGTTAGTAGGAGCACACTTGTGTCTTCATTAAGGTTCAGTAGTTACTAGGCTCATTGTTAAAGTTAACAGGCTCCCCTGACGCGACTGCCTTATAAACAGGTGCTCCCTCAGGCCTGCTTAAAATCGGAGAATGATAATGGCTTTGAGAACTGGGAGACGTAATTGAAGCAAGTTTATCCCATAAGAATTAAGGGAACCATATCCAAAATAACTCTGTTCCTGAAGGACACACAAACACAGTGGGGAGAAGAAAAATATCCAGTGCGACACTATTATGATTAACTGAAGCAAAACGGCACAATCACAGCTGAGCGTTCGCTGACTACATGAAATAAACTCAGTGCCATGACAATGAAATTGTCTATTCACAGACAAAAGCAGCACTTAAAAAAAAAATAATTTATTCTGAAGCAATATACTCTTAAATCAACATATGTGTGAGTCATTCATTCAACTGATTTGTTCAAGCAGCTGATTCATTCAAGAATAAAGCAAGTGACTGTCTTTATGAATTGAAACCGTTGAATCATTGACTGACCAGATTCATTCAAAATGACTGAATAATTCAGTAACAAAATGGGAACAAATGATTTAGTAACAAAACTAAATCGAACCAAAATATATATATATATATATATTTTTTTTGGCAGTCAATATTATGTCTAAGTGAAAAGAGCCAAGGCTAAGTATGGTAACCCATACTCTGAATTTGCCCTCTGCATATAACCCATCCAAGTTAGTACACACACATAAGAAGCAGTGAGTAGTGAACACACACACAATGCAAACCATGAACACACACAAACATCCGGAGCAGTGAGCAGCCATTTTTCTGTGGCGGCCAGGCAACGATTGGGGGTAATGACCTCAGTCATTTCCTGCCAGTATTGAGAACCGAACCTGCAACCTTTGGGTTATTGATCTGACTCTCTAACCATTAGGCCATGACTGCCCCTTATATTAATTACTTAATATAAACTACTTGTCTTTGCATAAAATTAAATGTCACATTTGCAATCATGCTGATATTCAGGAAAACAGCACTTTATGTGATGTTGCTTAACTATACCATATTTTATAAATTAAAAAAATACAGCAGTATGTTTCGATTAGCTTCTTTGTTGTTGTCGTTGTTTTGTTTGTGTGTGTGTGTGTGTGCGCTCAATTGTTTTAATTTCTCCATTGTGATTTTATTAATATCTATGTATGCACATATTTTTCGACATCAAAGAAGCGGATGTTAAGGTTATGTTACGGGTCAATTAACAACAATAATTTACAATTACAATACATATATGATGTAATTTTTGGAAACATTGGGCTGTCAATTAATAAACATGAACTTGTTGACCCAACAATTTCATTTATTTTTTTAATGGTAACAAATCACGAGTACTCGAGTAACTCTGGTATTGTTTTACAAGTAACCGACTAGGAGAAATCAGTAGTTGTGCAACCCCTACTATATACACTTATAAGCCAAAACATTATGACTAATCACAGGTGAAGATTACATTGTTGATCATCTACTAAATGGTAAGCAAACAATCTGAGTGACTGACAACAGTCAAATTGTTATGGCAAGGAAGCTGGTTCAGAGTATCTCTGAAACAACAAGGCTTTTGGTTCGCTCCAGCAGTGGTGAGAATTTACCAACAGTGGTCCGAGGAGGGACAAACCACAAACCGGTGTTGGGCTCATCGTGCCAAACATTGTTGGAGATGAGGTACACTCCTTCATGACGATGGTGTTCCCTGGTGGAAGTGGCCTTTCAGCAGGATAATGTACTCTGCCATACTGCACACATTGTTCAGGAATGGTTTGAGGAACATGATGAAGAGTTCAAGGTGTTGCCTTGTCCTCCAAATTCCCCAGATTTCAATCCAATTGAGCATCTGTGGGATGTGCTGGACCAGCAAATTTGATCTACGGCAGCACCACGTCGCAACCTACAGGATTTGAAGGATCTGCTGCTAACATCAGATATCACAGGACACCTTCAGTGGTCTTAGTAGAGTCAATGCCTCGGCGGTCAGTGCTGTTTTGACAGCACGTGGAGCACCACAGCATAGTAGGCAGGTGGTCATAATGTTTTGGCTCTTTGGTGTATAAATATATTTATTTAAAAAAAAAAAAAAGTTTTCTTAAGTGGTAGGGTTTATTTTAGACTTAGATTATAGTATTTATGATTAACTTCATAGAGATGGAAAGACCTCATTTAGATAGCTAAGTAAAAGTGTTTGCAATTACAAGAACACTTTATGAGTCTCCAGTCCTTGCAATGAGTATTATTCACTCTGTAAATAACATAATTGTCATTTTTTATAAACTGAGATTGTAAAAGTCGCTGTATGTCAGTTGCATATCAGGGTGAAGTCACTAAAAATATTAATTGGTTTAGCTAAGTTCCCAAGCCATGACTGGTCTTTAAGCATGCAGTGAAGATTAGTTACTGTCTTTTTAACTGATGACAGAAAAAGAAACAAAAATTACATTTGAAACGCTTTTGAATTTGCTTTCCTCTTTTCTTTGTTTGGATGGAATTGCAGGCGCTAATTAGAGTTGAAAAAGTGTGTTTCTGAGTTTGAAAAATCAGTGAAGTGAGGAGAGGAAGACACAAGGAGGCCATTTGCATTTCTCTCTGCCTCACCAGCATGTCACAACAAGGTCAGCAGTGGGCTCTGTCACTAAGCCGGTGATTAAAACATTCTAAACAAACGTTTTTTTGTTTTTACCAAACTTTTCTAAAAAGGGATAAAATGACTCCTTGCATATTCTTTTCCAAGAACTTAACTAAAATGTCCATTCGCCCCTGAGTAAATGGTTCTAAATGAGTCGACTTTAGCAACTAGCTTGAAATTACACAGTATGGGTACACAGTTCATAAACATTCAATGAAGAAAAGAGTGTTAATTATCCATGCAAAATTCATGCATATTTAAACACAAGCACCATAAGCCTGCACAAAATATCAAAGGAATGAAAGAAAATGAGGAGGAATAAGACGGGAGAGAGAAAAAGGAGACACTGTAATAAATTAAAAAAGTCACTTCAGCAGAAAGTGCAGGGAAAAAACTTCACCGTAAGTGTCAATATTATAAAAATTATCACTGGTTTTCTGAAAATCTTTAGACTGACAAGAACATTTCGGGTCACAGGAAACCCCTTGTTTGTACAATCAAAACAATATTATTCTGGCTCAGCTGATTTAATTGCTGATTGGTCTGTTTAAATGAGATTAAAATGAATGCAAGCAGATTAATGAGAATGCTGGTCACATGATCAGGCTGTCTGGTGCCCATGTAAAATTTCCCCACATGGATGTAGCCCAACCAGCTGGGGCCCCACACAGCCTTGGGCTAACAAAATGTTAATTGGGCTTCAAATATGCTATTTTATTTGCCACGATCTGTATATATCATTTACCATCAGTGGAGAAACAAAAGCCTCTTTGACCCAAGCGTTCGGGCCAGCTGATTGGATAAGACCATTGCTGTTTTCACAGTTTCCTTTGACATAATTTTTATTCATCCATTCAAAAGCCACTTGACACATCAATTAGAGACAATAATCACATAATAATCTTAATGATTTTAAAATTAAAATGCCGCCCGCCTTGGTATGAAAAACAGCACAGGAAGTGGCATGGCCATTGAAGTGTGTTCAAAAAACACAAATTTACATCTAAACGTGAGCTCAGAGACCCAGTGAAGCAGAATTGCGAAGCAATTAAATAATACCCAACGTTCAGTAAATATGGATAAAAACTACACATAACAGTAGCTGACACTCTAAAATGTATCACAACCATTTTGACAGGAAAACTAGTAATAGGAAAAGGCTTACATGCCCTGATATTCTTAATGTACAAAACAAAAATGGAATGCTGGGCATTAACTTTCTTCTATTGTTCCCACACAATGGAGCCTGTTCAAAGAATGGTACAAAAATAAAAAAATAAAATTCAAGTGTTTTTTAAATGGTTTGATTATTATTGTTTTATGGATATTTTTTAATTTAAAAGGTATTAAAATGACTAAATTCTATTTAAAATATGCTTTGATGTGTATATTTATTACAGTATTTAAATGGTCAAATAGTTGAATTTCTTTGCTTTTCATGACTGTATACTTACTGGTTAAAATTATTTTTCAAATATATCTGTGTGCTGAAATGTGTTGTGAATTCAAAACTTCAATTACTGTATTGAAAAATAGTGCTGAAATTTTGCAACCCTAAATGTTTTTCAACATTATACCCAATTTTGCCTAAACTAATAACTAATGCCTTCCTAAAGTCATGTTTAATGGTGGAAAAAAAGAAAGAAGAATACATTTTTGAGGGTTCAAAAAGAAAAACCCTGCCACAGTGGCTTCATTCCCAATAAAAATGATCAGCTCCATTCTTTAACACTAAAATACTAACGTTTGGCATTTGAATGGGCCGAACAGGTTTTAAGTCTCGAGGCAGGAGCGCTCTGAAGACGCAGCGCAGATAAATGTGTCTGATATTAGTAATCCAACGTTTCAGAGAGGGATTGATCTGTCTGTGCTCCAGGACCTGCCGGACCTCGCTCTAAACTTAAGCTCAATTGTACTGGAGCAAAAATATTGTGTGACGTCCATCAAGCTGACAGTAATGCACCGAAATGGCCCATAAACAGCTCCAACTTTCCATCTCCCTACGACAACCTATGGGGATTATTGCTGTACATTAAGACTTAAAAATGCGTGGCGAATTCCATTAATCCATCTCATTGCATAAAATTTCCATTTGATTTCCAATGTGGAATTTTAGATGAACAGGAGAGAGCCGAGAAACCCTCATTACTTCATATTCAATCAATCAGTCAGCTGCAAAAGCATCACAGCAAGCGTCTGGGCACACAGTGAGGGGCTTCAGTCTGATTATGGAGATGGACGTCGGATCATTAGAACAATGGCTGCGTGCGTGTTTGTCCGTGGTCATTCCTGAGGATGTCATCGCTTCATTATTATTGACATGCTGCATTACTTAGCAACTACGAGTGTCCCTGTGACAGGCGTAATGCTCATAAACTATGCCTGAGTGGGCCACACCAAGATCAGAAAAATGTTAGCGGGTGTAAACATTGACATCGGCTGGCTTTTTAATTCTGAGTGCATGCACATGTGTGTGTGCACGTGCGCTCCATTGTGCAGCCAGATGAATCCCGGACCACCATATCATGCTAGATGATGCCCATTTAAATCTATTTTCCAGCTAGCCATTCGGAAATTGAATTTGAAAGTTGTAAATGTGGCAATTTGCTAAATATCCCGAAATGATCTATCAACAAAGAACTGAGACGCTATAAAGTGCTAGAAGGTGATAATGGATAGAGGGCAAAACGGCATCCGCGTGGGCTACGATGCACCTTGCCGCGTCTCCTCTTGATTTTTGTCATCAAGCCCTTTCTTTATCAGCAGTTTCAAATGCGATTGTCACACTAGAGGGATCTCAGGAAGAGCAAGTGCCACACCGGTCAAAGTTTTTCAATTTCACTGCCAATTTCCTGCGTAATTACAGCTGCTTTTGATGGTCTTTTAACGGCACGGACCTGATTCTGCCTCTCAGCGGTGGGCTATGGGATGATCACACATACACACACATTGCCATCAACTCCTGCGGTGGCCCCCCAGGTGGGGGTCAATGAGCTAGTGCTAATGTTGCACTGCATAGAGGTGGCAGGCAAGATGGCCGCTGGGATATGCTTACTGAGATGGGCCGACACTGATTGTCCTGTGCTTCGAATGCTCTAAAACAGCATTTCCCAACCTTTTTTGGCTTATGTACCCCCACGGGCCCATCAGTAAGACTCAAGTACCCCTTTCATCGGTAATACTTTAGTTATGAACAGAATCCACATTACCAGATTACAGAGAACACGAGCAAAAAATCCACCTATTTCATAAGTCTGTTGAATTACATTTAAAATATACTTTGATATGAATATTTATTACAGTATTTTATTTTTTATGACTGTATCCTTACAGGTTGAAATACATTATTTTTCAAATACATTTGTATGCTGAATTTTATTGTGAATTCAAAACTTTCACTGTCAAAAATAATGATATATAGTGATATACAGAACCTATATACAGAGTGTTGCATATATATTGCATATATAAATACCCAGTGTTGCACATATATATACATATGTATAATATATATTTACATATTTTCATTTATTAAATTAGCAGATGCTCTTATCCAAAGCGACTTAGAAATGAGGAGAACAATAGAAGCAATCAAATCTATGAAACCACAATAATATAATTAAATTTTTTTATAATAATTTATATAATTTTTGGGCTAGGAAATAACCTTTTTTCATAGATTAAATAATAAATAAGATTTATTTTTAAAACATAAAAAAAATATTAAAATTGCACCGATATTAAATTGTTCTGCTGATACCGATAGCCGATTATTCAGAATGATATTGGCTGATATCGATAGTTTGATTTTTCTTAAGAAAAAAAAATCATCCAAAAAAATGCTGCAAACTATATAGGGAACTCTCTTATTTGGTACACTATAATATTAGCGGTTACAATTAACAAAACATCTTTAGGGTTGCAAAGGGGCGGAAAGTTTCCGGTAAATTTCCGGAAACTTTAAACGGGAACTTAACATGGGAAATTTTTGAAATATTCCAATTTGGAAACTTAGGAATTTATGGGATTTAATTGGAAATTTTGGTAAAAGTATATAAATGTATAATATTTATATAAAATGTATCATATACAAAACATAAATATAAACATTTTGTTTGGTCATAACATGAAATAACAGTTATTTATTTCAATTCAATTCATTTTAATTTAGTAAATATATAAATTAAATATATTTTTATTGCAGCAATTGTTATTTATTTCAGTGTCACATAATCCTTTAGAAATCATTCTAATATGCTGATTTGATACTCAGTTATTATCAATGTTGGAAACAGCTGTGCTGCTTAATATTTTTTTGGAACCTGTAATACTTTTTTCAGGATTCATTGATTAATAAAAAGTTAAAAAGAACAGCATTTATTCAAAATAGAAATCTTTTCTAACAATATCATTTTAATATAACTTTTTATTAATTTTGCTGAATAAAAGTATTAATTTCTTTCAAAAAAAAGAAAGAAAAAAATTACTGACCCCACAATTTTGAACGGTAGTGTATATTGTTACAAAATATTTCTATTTTAAATAAATGCTGTTCTTTAAATCTGTATTCATCAAAGAATCCTGAAAAAAAAAAAGTATCACAGGGGGATAGAAAATATTAAGCAGCACAACTGTTTCCAACATTGATAATTGAGTATCAAATCAGCATATTAGAATGACTTCTGAAGGATCATGTGACACTGAAGACTGGAGAAATTATGCTGAAAATCCAGCTTTGCATCACAGAAATAAATTATATTTTAATGTATATTAAAATAGAAAACCATTATTTTAAATTGTAGTTATATTTCATAATATTACAGTTTTTTTCTGTATTTTTGATCAAATGTGCATGTTATGGACTGGGGGAATGCACAGTGTATGTAGGGGGTGTGGCCTTAATAGCCCTGCAGTAAGTAGTGTGCTATGTGAATGTGACTGAGGAATGTGCAGGGGGAAAATTCAACTGAAATTGCATTAAATCTGGTTGTTTTAACCAAAATTATGCTGTTAGATTTTTTTTTTTTTTTTTTTTTTTTTTTCAACTACATTTAAGCTAACTGCAATTTTGCAAAGTCCCTGTTTATTCCCATATATTCCCTTTAATTCCTATATATTCCCATGGAAAGTTTCCAGCTATGAAAACTCTGCAACTCTAATTATATTCAGCTGCTATTTATTTTAAGATATAATAATTACACTCAAATAAAAACGGTAATGTTTGTATAAAACTTAGTTGTACATAAAGCAGTTTTCATAAACACTTAATTGTCTTCAAGGTAAATTTATCCAAACATATAATAAACAGTAAATAAGCTCCTCTCTAGTGCTTTTTTTATTATTCTTATTATAGATGACTAAGGAACTGTGAACACTGGAAAACATTCCTGAGGTAAATGTGACGTTATGTGACATATTGTTCACAAGCTGTTTTATTGATTGTCTTTCCGTGGTTGAAACACAGATTAAGTGATTACATGAGACATGATACATTCCGGTAAGTTGTAGGCTACTGTATCTTTCAACAAACCTTTTGATGTTCATGCATGTTTTTTGATATATACCTTGTATTAATGTGGAAGAAAAGACTCCGCACTGCTGCTTCATCTGAGGCGCTAAAACGATCTCTCATGTCACATATTGTTTGAATTTCATGACAAAATGGACAGAATTTGAAAACTTAGACTTTGTTTCTTATCAGAAGGGAGGTGACACAAATAATGTTTGATGTAGCAAAAAAAAAAAGTTGCAGTCCAAACACGTTTTTCCACACCCTTTTGATTGACAGGATATAACTGGCCCTGATCATCGGCTGTTTTTAAACAATCGGCCGCTGGTCGATAGTGATAATAATAGCTTTTATCAGCCAATACCGATTGATGGCCAATACATCAATGCATCTCTAGAAAATATAGTTATAATTACAGTCCTAAAAAATACATTCTCCATTCCTTCTGGACACTAGTTCGCAAACCCATGAAAACATCAAAGGAAACATAGGGATCAAACATGTTTGGCAACTTGTGAGTATCCAACTGTTTTGCTAATTGTGCAAAAGCTAACCACAATGAAAGGCACTCCAACCTTAAATCCGCAACGCTACAACCAAGGATATTCGGTATTCGGTGGACACATCTGTGCTGATGCTGAAATTAATCTCAGATGTTCCTGAAGTAGTTAAACTTTATATGGCAATACTAAATCATTGTGTTAGCCCAAATCCTACTTAGCACACAAAACACATGATTCTTTTAGAGGAGGAGGGGGACGGCACGTGATTTACCTGCACCCAGCTGTTGTTTGCAGGGGATGACATGTGGACAGAGGTCAAACAGGAAGTTGCTTTCCCTGGGGACAGGCAGGAAACAGATGAGAGGTCACAGATCATTAAAACATATCTATCAAGCCTTTCGTGGTTACTAATTCTCCCAGTCAAATGTTGCCATGTAAATATGTCAAATGGGAATGAAATTACCACCGCGCTTTATTGACTGTGATAAAATCTGAAAAGCGCCACTGAACATAATTACATACTTGTCAGAGCCATAAAAATTAGCTTTATTATCAATGGAATGGTTTTGTACAACTTCATTCCTGTTCGATGCCTTCCAGATGGGGCTGCTTTACGCACTTGAACAGTTTTTATGCAGATCTCAACTTTTTTTTAAACTCCCTCTCTCACTATCTCATGCATCTGTCTGCAATGAAGACAGGGAGGGAGAGAGAGGTTGAGGCTGAATGCTACATTAGTTCAGTTAAAAGGGTTTTTACATGCTAAAACACTTGCACTGTAGAGCCTTTAAAGACTGGCTGTACTCACATTTAAAAAAAAAAAACATTTGTTATTCTACTTTTATTATATATTTGACCTGACATACTTCTAAGTTCATGCAATCTTAGCCTTAAACGGCAAAAGAAAAAGATATGAAATCAATTTGTGTAATGAAGGTTTCCTTCTTTTTTTTAACTTCTAGGTTTGGCTAGTTAGTTTTGATAGTTAGCCCCTCCTCGTAGATGCTGTAACTACACCATTATGCAGGCAAAAACCATGTTTCTCTATTGATTACGATTCAAAAGTAGCCATGTATTCTTGCCAAATTAAATTTTTCCACCATCATATAAGTTGATTAAAATAATTCAAAATATAACCTTTCTCCTTGAAGAAAATAATAAATAAAGCAATAAATTGAAACATATGTTTAAAATGATTACAATTACTGCCTTGTTCCCCATTTTGTGATGAAGGACTCTTATGTTGAAGAGTATTCTTTGTTCCCATTGTTCTAGTGTTTTACTTCCGGTGTTTTGTTCCTGTGCGCTTTTGTTTCTATTGCTACCTTGTTTGTTTCCAAGACAATTTATTACCCTCACCTGTTCCTCATTAGCCCCTTACTATCCTGTTTATACATATGCCTGTGTTTCAGTAGTCTGTTGTCGGTTGCTGTCTTTGCATGTTTGTAAGGCTGTTGCGTTCTCGTGCACTTTTTGATTATCTTATTCCCATTCTTTGTTTTGCATCTAATTATTTTGTTCTCGTTCCTTGTTTTGCATTTTGTTCTAGCTCCCTGTTTGGTTTATTTCTGCTTGTGTTTTTTTAATACATTTTTACTTCACTTGGATCCTTGTGTCTCCTCCTCCTCCCTGCCCCTACGTAACAAAAATAATGTCCTCTAACTTTAGACGAAAACTCCATACATAACAGCGGCCTAAAAACAGCCCTTTTATTCTACATTAAGGGGTTGCTTACACTCTAAAAAATGCTGGGTTAAAAACAACCCAAGTTGGGTTGAAAATGGACAAACCCAGCGATTGGGTTGTTTTAACCCAGCGGTTGGGTTAAATGTTTGCCCAACCTGCTGGGTAGTTTTATTTAAACCAACTATTATTTAAAAATTGCTATATGGCTAGCTTAAAATGAACCCAAAATAGTTGGGATGCAATTAGAGACAACAATAATAGACAAAAGGTGAATGTTTATTAATAAGCTTTAATATTTTATTAATATAAATTTAACAGTTTATTACTATACATTTATTAATAAGCAATTTAATAAATGTTTATTGTTTAATAATTATTCATTCAACATTAATAAATGTTCATTTCCAACATACTTTGGGTTAATTTTAATTAAGCAATACAGTAATTTTTAAACAATAGTTGAGTTAAATAAAACTACCCAGCAGGTTGGGCAAACATTTAACCCTACCGCTGGGTTAAAACAACCCAATTGCTGGGTTTGTCCATTTTCAACCCAACTTGGGTTGTTTTCAACCCAGCATTTTTTAGAGTGTACTCATGGAGGCCACCATTTTGAGATTACATGACCAGTCATGTCTTGAAATTGGGCCAAAGTTAACAAAAACAAATTTCGGTAACATTTCGGTACAATCAGGTTCAGTTAGTTAACATGAACTAACAATGAAAAAAACACATCTAAATAATGTTAATTTTAATATTTTCTAATACATTTTTAAAATCTGAGCTAACATGAACTAAAAATTAACAGTTGTATTTTTATTAACTAACATTAACAAAAATGAATAGATACAGTAACAAATGTATTGCTTATTGTTAGTTAAAAGGTTAGTTCACCCAAAAATGAAAAATCTGTCATTAATTATTCACCCGCAAGTCGTTTCACACCCGTTTCACACATATCTTTGATAAAATCTGATGGCTCAGTGAGGCCTGCATTGCCAGCAAGAGAGTTTCACTTTCAATACCCAGAAAGCTATTAAAGACATATTTAAAACAGTTCATGTGACTACAGTGGTTCAACCTTAATGTTATGAAGCGATGAGAATACTTTTAGTGTGCCAAAAAAAAAAAAAAAAAAAAAAAAAACTACTTTATTCAACTATATCTGGTCATGGGAGATTTCGAAACACTGCTTCATGAAGCTTCGAAGCTTTACGAATCTTTTGTTTCGAATCAGTGGTTCGGAGCGGGTATCAAACGGCCAAAGTCATGTGATTTCAGTAAACGAGGCTTCGTTACGCCATAAGTGTTTCGAAATTTCAATGGTTCAACATTGGGGGGCGTGACTTTGGCAGTTTGATACACACTCCATAACACTGATTCGAAACAAAAGATTTGTAAAGCCTCGAAGCTTCATGAAGCAGTGTTTTGAAATCTCCCATGACTAGATATTGTTGAATAAAGTCGTTATTTTTTTGTGTGGGGGGGGGGGGGGGTACACAAAAAGTATTCTCGTCACTTCATAACATTAAGGTTGAACCACTGTAGTCACATGAATTGTTTTAAATACGTCATTAGTAGCTTTCTGGGCATTGAAAGTGTTAATTGTCTTGCTGGCAATGTAGGCCTCACTGAGCCATCGCATTTTATGAAAAATACCTTAATTTGTGTTCCGGAAATAAACGAAGGTCTTACGGGTTGTGGAACGACAGGAGGCTGAGAAATGACAGAATTTTCATTTTTGGGTGAACTAACCCTTTAATGCATTAACTAAATGGGAACTTAATGTAAAGTTACACAAATTTCAGACAAGTTCCTCAAACTTTTCTTTGAACTCTGATCATTTCTACAGAATATTAACTTGTTATATTGTGCACCAGTCAACATCAGACAGCTTTCCATCGAACAGTGACAGGAAAAGTAGTCTGATATATTACTAACAGCAAAAGCAGTCCTAATATAACACATACCGTACAAATCACAGCCTGGTTTACGTTTCAGGGCTGAGAAACACATAAAAACGTATCATAAATGCTCACATGTTGAGGCACCAATGTATGTCATCCATCCAGTCTCACATTCACTCACACACACACCAGAGTCCCAGCACACGTGCTGAGAGACGTCGACACATCCCGTCCCATCTGTGTGCGCTGTGTTACTCCTCTGCACCAACAGTTTTACCTCCATCATTTATTCATACTTTAATTATTATTTGTTGCTGTTGTTCCTGTTCCTCAAGCCCCATTATCATATCAATTATCGTCACTGTCTCGGGCCTACTCATGTCACATCTACATCAGGCCCATAATGCACCTCTCTCAGGCTCTGAATTATTGAGGTAACAAGTCTCAGCAGAAGGAGAGGGATTCATATTTAAAACAGACACCTATGCTTAATGGCAGCGCTCAGTGAGTCCTTCAGGAGAAAAAGAAAATGAGGCGAGTGGCAGAGGACCCTCAACACACACTCTCACAGAATAGTTTTAGGAGAACTGCAAACAGAGTGGATGACTAGCGAATATTTTAGGATAATACAAGATACTCTGCTGAAAAATTCATGTCTATGATGGTCCAAAATGGTTTATACTGGTTCAGAAGCACCATAACCATTGACTTATTTTTCTTTCTTTCTTTTCTTTCTTCAAATAAGGAAAAACAGGATGGATGGATGGATGGATGGATGCTAGAAACGAATATCTTTGGTTAAGTTGCTACAGGGCTATGGAACACAAAAGGAGTTATTTATCAAAATGTCAAAGATGATTTTTTCCATAAAGGGTACATCACTGGCAGTCAAGTTTAGTTAAAGGGGACCCCTTTTACAAGATGTAATATAAGTCTCTGATGTCCCCAGAATGAAGTTTCAGCTCAAAATACCCCACAGATCATTTATTATAGCTTGTCAAATTTGGGTGTGAGCAAAAACACACTGTTTTTGTGTGTGTAACTTTAAATGCAAATAAGCTGCTGCTCCCGGCCCGCTTTCCAAAAGAGAGCGGAGCTTTAACAACTCACGCTTTGGTTGCTCAACAAAAATAAAGCTGGAGAATCTCACACGGCCAAAATGACAATCGTCGGTAATGGTTTTCAGCCTTACATTGTTCAAAACGGAGTCGGACACTGATGGAGAGACTCAGGAAGAAGTTACAACTTTTAGAATGCAACTGGACGTTTCTGAATGGTTAGTGGATACATTTATGTAGTTGCTGTGGAGTTGATTCAACTCATGTGCCGTCATGTTAATCTTTTGTGCAAATCCAGCATTGAATTGACTCTCGTTTGTGAGGCAGTCTGGCGTAAAATGACAGCATAGCAATAACACTCTACTATAACAACTCTTCCTCTTCTCCAAAGCAGCCCAACATGGCCTCGCCCCCTTTGTTGCATGTTCTTGGGGGCAGGGTTTATGTAAGTTTTGGGGTTTGTGATGATACCAACCCGGGAAGAAGCTTGTTGTAGTCCCTACCAGCCGTTTGTTGTAGTCCTTAAACAGCGAATCCTTCACAAGAAAATATCTTCCTTTGCATTGAACTTTGAGCGTTGTAACTTTGCAGATGTTGTTTATGCTCTAACAGCAGCATTACACACTAAATCAGTGGTTCTCAACTCCAGTCCTCGGGACCCACTGCTCTGCACATTTTGTATGTCTCTCTTATCTGACACACTCAATTCAGTTCATGCAGACTCCTAATGAGCTGATGATCTAAATCAGGTGTGTTAAATAAGGGATACATACAAAATGTGCAGAGCAGTGGGTCCCAAGGACTGGAGTTGAGAAACACTGCACTAAATAAAGTTAAGTGAAATCATAATCAACCACCCTTTTAAAAAATATATATATATATATATACATATATACTTGTTACAGTCACAGATTCCTGCACTATGTTTCGCAGCAACCCCTCTGTTCTGCACCTGCACGTCATCATCATCACCCGCACCTGAAGACACTCACTATCATTATCACGCATCTGGACTTCCTTTATAAACAGTCACCTCACTCACTTTGGGTTGTCGGTTATTTTACGTTGTTAGTGCTGTTACCTCTGTTCCTATATGTTCCATTGGATTGCCTAGTAAAGTTCTGACTCTTGAACTTATATTCCTCGTCATGTGTGTTCCTACACAGCTAATTGTAACAATACTAAGGTTTTCACAGTACCAAAATTCCAGTTGTCAGTACCAATAAAGGTAAAAGTTCACAGTTCTCTGTACCAATTTCAGTACCACAGCAAACACTGTTGGAACTATTTTACCATTTTATTTAACTTTTTAAAAATAAACTATAAATGAATAAAATGTAGTTAATATTTATGATGATAATTATAAATAAACAATACATTTAAACAGCATGCAGCCTTGTTTATAAGTAAACATTAGCCGCTTTTCCACTGTCTGGCCGAACAGTTATAAAAGCGGTAAGGAACCGTTCCAGTCATATTTCCACTTAAGCTTGGTTTGGCACGGCATGATTACAAACCGTTCTCCGTCCGGAAATCTGCAGAACCATGATGTTAGAATGTGTAGGTGACGTCACCACTCAGGATTGGTCACTCGTATGCTGCCTGGCTGCCAGTTTCTCTGTAGCTGTCCAAGAACTCTATGTGAGTAAAGTTAATGCAAGTTAATATTAAAATTAAAAGAAGTATCTGATCTGATACATCTCATATCATCTATAAACTGCATTACCAAGGCAAAGACTGATGGATTTGTATTACATTGGATCTGTTCAAAATGGAACGATTAAGCAATGAGAACGGTTTGGTCCGACAAAGGAAAAGCAGCTATTGTATGTTTATAAGTAAACTGTTTATAAGAAGATCAAGTGAAAAATTTGTAATAAAATGAAGGACAAAGAAACACATTATGGTTCAATATTAATATTATAAAGCGACAAGGATATTTTTGGCGCGCCAAAAAAACAAAATAACGACTTATTTAGTGATGGCCGATTTCAAAACACTGCTTTAGGAAGCTTCGGAGCGTTATGATTCTTCTGTGTCGAATTATGATTCGGATCGCATGTCAAACCACCAAACTGCTGAAATTATGTGACTTTGGCACTCCAAACACGCTGATTCATAATGCTCCGAAGCTTCCTGAAGCAATTTTCATTTTTGGGTGAACTAACCCTTTAAGCAAAAACATCTTACACTTACACCTAAAATAAATAACTAGGTGACCATCTATGCTAGTTTATGCTAGTCTGTACATCAGGGTATACGCAACACTCGCACACAGCCAGTCAGATAAATAGTTTGGAGCAACTTCAGCTGGACGCAATCTGTTCTGCTTCAGATCTTAACTGCACTACGTGCTGTTTGAGTCATGGCTGATGCGTTCATGTCCCAGAACAATACGCTGTTGTGTGCTGCCGTTCGTTACGATTTGTGAGGCCTGCAGCCAGTCCGCACGGCAGCTGTTTCTGTTCAGGAAAGTGGCTGTTCCAGGCTGGTTGAGTCCACCGGGGACCCTTAAATCCAGTGTGCACACCTCTTATCCATTTCCTGTTAAAGACTCCTTAGTGGATTAGTCTGCCTCTGCTGCAATCACAAGACTAGCGCTACACTGATGCCACAGATGAAGGAGGCCATTTTTAAAGCAAGGTTTCAGGATACCGTTTCACACCATCACACGCACAATTGTATAATCTTTTAACCGCATTCTTTTGAGGATGAGCACGTGTGAATCCACTCTCCTTCACTCGTCCATTACGGTTCGGTCACATTGTCTCCACTCCCCCCATTTACACAGAGGCGCTACAAGACCCCGTGTCTGAAAATCTATACACTATTGATCTACGGCCAGTCGCCACAATTATTCCTGTGAAGGAAACACTGACAATAAATTACATGAGTGCAGGCTTTTCAGCTGTGGTTCGATAGCGTGGCCATCGCTGTCTGCTTCGTTGTCCAGGTGGGCTGAGAGAGAATGGCCACTTACAGACCTTCTTACACAAACTACTCTGCAATGACTATATTTACACAACAGAACCGCGGATTTACAGACACTCTGCCCTTTTCAAAAGAGAAGTAAGCATAATATGTTAACTTTGTAACACGTAGGGCTATTCACAACCCATTTTACATCCGTAATGTGCCTTATTTTTGAATAAAACTGGATATTAAATGAAAAACACTGGGCAATAAACATGCAATACAAAGCTAGGTGTGGAAGAAAAAAAAGTAGATGCATCGTGATTCTCTTTCCAACAATTCTGAGAATTTCAGAATCGATTCTGAGCTTGGTTTTTAACCGCAGATGCGCAATGACGCTGCGTGTGTTTTAGAAACACCCGTATTCTGCTTGCTTCCAATTCCTCACACACACAAACACACACACATTACTTGAACCATCCATAAAATATTGATTCATAATTTTCGGAATGGTTGAAGCGAATTACAAGGACATTCCCGTGATTCATTGCACAGGATGAGAGAAACGCGCTTCGCTTGATGTTACGCTTGCAGTGTGCGGTGTTGCCTGCCGGTATTTTCCTTACAAATGCTCTACGAAGGCATCATTTATGTAATTTGGAATGCAGTGAGCTTATATAATAAAAATATGAAACTCATTGACAAAAGGCTGCTTTCAGTTTCAAATGCTCACCTGCGCTTTGTGAAGAGTAATCGTGCATTCAGCTGCGTGCAACTCCGTAAGTAGTAAATGTATGCATCTCAAAATGGTTTTATTAAACAGAGAGGACAAACCACATCTTATACATCAAAACAGATCTGTGCATTAGCATGAATGTAGCTTATTAGATCTCCCGCAATATATGATGTCACCTGTAATAATCAAACAACAGTAAAGTTGAGAAAGAGAAAAATCACTCAAAAAATCGCTCCTTGAAAGGAAAACGTTCAGATACTCTTAAATACTGAAAGCACTCTTAGTTTATTGCTTGTAATATTTTTGATCCTCATTATTTACTATTTGCTTTTCTGTTTTGAAGCTATATTAGTTTATATATTTAAAATTGTAACATATAATAATTTAATTTATTTATTATTTTTAAAAGTATGTAATTAAACAGATTTTTTTTTTAAAGATTTTCAAGTCTGTAACAAATTAGTAAGGAAAAAGTAGATGATTGAATGATTTTGGAATTGGAAAGTGGGGTGAGATTCCCACCCCTCCAAACACTATTTATACTTATATTTATCCATTCCTCTTATTTACATTCCCTTAAATTTGTATATAACATACCTGTATATATGCATATTGTTTATATTGCATATTGTGTATTTTTTTATACAAACCCGATTCCAAAAAAGATGGGACACTGTACAAATTGTGAATAAAAACAGAATGCAATGATGTGGAAGTTTCAAATTTCAATATTTTATTCAGAATACAACATTGATGGCATATCAAATGTTTAAACTGACAAAATGTATCATTTTAAGGGAAAAAATAAGTTGATTTTAAATTTCGTGGCATCAACACATCTCAAAAAAGTTGGGACAAGGCCATGTTTACCACTGTGTGGCATCCCCTCTTCTTTTTATAACAGTCTGTAAACGTCTGGGGACTGAGGAGACAAGTTGCTCAAGTTTAGGAAAAGGAATGTTGTCCCATTCTTGTCTAATACAGGCTTCTAGTTGCTCAACTGTCTTAGGTCTTCTTTGTCGCATCTTCTTCTTCATGATGCACCAAATGTTTTCTATGGGTGAAAGATCTGGACTGCAGGCTGGCATTTTTAGTACCTGGATCCTTCTTCTATGCAGCCATGATGTTGTAATTGATGCAGTATGTGGTCTGGCATTGTCATGTTGGAAAATGCAAGGTCTTCCCTGAAAGAGATCTAGAACTCTGGTATACCTTTCAGCATTGATGGTACCTTTCCAGATGTGTAAGCTGCCCATGCCACACGCACTCATGCAACCCCATACCATCAGAGATGCAGGCTTCTGAACTGAACTTGGGTTGTCCTTGTCCTCTTTAGTCCGGATGACATGGTTTTCCAAAAAGAACGTCAAATTTTGATTCGTCTGACCACAGAACAGTTTTCCACTTTGTCAAAGTCCATTTTAAATGAGCCTTGGCCCAGAGAAAACGCCTGCGCTTCTGGATCATGTTTAGATATGGCTTCTTTTTTGACCTATAGAGTTTTAGCCGGCAACGGCGAATGGCACGGTGGATTGTGTTCACCGACAATGTTTTCTGGAAGTATTCCTGAGCCCATGTTGTGATTTCCATTACATTAGCATTCCTGTATGTGATGCAGTGCCATCTAAGGGCCCGAAGATCACGGGCATCCAGTATGGTTTTCCGGCCTTGACCCTTACGCACAGAGATTGTTCCAGATTCTCTTAAACTTTGGATGATATTATGCACTGTAGATGATGATAACTTGAAACTCTTTGCTATTTTTCTCTGAGAAACTCCTTTCTGATATTGCTCCACTATTTATTGCCGCAGCATTGGGGGAATTGGTGATCCTCTGACCATCTTGACTTCTGAGAGACACTGCCACTCTGGGAGGCTCTTTTTATACCCAATCATGTTGTCAACTGACCTAATAAATTGCAAACTGGTCCTCCAGCTGTTCCTTATATGTACTTTTCCAGCCTCTTATTGCTACCCATCCCAACTTTTTTGGAATGTGTAGCTCTCATAAAATCCAAAATGAGCCAATATTTGGCATGACATTTCAAAATGTCTCACTTTCAACATTTGATATGTTATATATATTCTATTGTGAATAAAATATGTTTTTTTTTCTTATACTTATTTTATTTTCATTATCTATGTCTTGTCGCTTTGATTCTGTACTGTGGAAGCTTCTTTCCCCAAGACAAATTCCTTGTATGTGTGAACATACTTGGCAATAAAGGTCATTCTGATTCTGAAAAAAAGTTAATCTAACTTTCATTGGAATTTGAAAAAAAAAAAAAGCTTACGATTTTTTATGCATATGGAAGACATATCAAAAGCAGCTTACATTGCATTAATGGTACACATTTTATTTCTTGCCATGTTGTTGCTTTCTCTGGGAACTGAACCCATGGCCTTGACATTGCTAGCGCCCTGCTCTACTGTTTGAGCAAAATGAAAGCTTGTTGGTTAATTTTGTCTTTCACAGATGAAAAATAGCTATTTGTTAGTATTCCTGTCACTAGCGTATAGCCCACAGTCCTTCACTAATGACTATACTGACATGCTGAGAGATCTTCTGACGTGAAAAGTAGCAGAAAGGAAAAAATATTATCTATATAAAGCTTTTAAGAGCTCTCCAAAAAAAAAAAATCAAAACTCCATATAAATAACATAGTTTACCATAATATGAAATATTTACTATGCAAAAAGATAAATAAAACTGTCAGAAACATTTAATATCAGCAATTTTTAAATGGCCGTCAATAGAGAAACATGCTTTTTACAGGTGCCGTTACAAAAACTGTCAGTAGGGGATATATAATATACAATACCTTTCAAAAGTGAAGAAAAAATTATGCATTACATTGATCAAAATTGACACTAAAGACATTTGTAAAAAAAAAAATAAAAATAAAAATTATATTTCAAATTAATTCTTTTTTTTTCCTACTTTTCCTTCTATTCATCAAAGAAAACGTCTCGGTTACATAGGTAACCCTCGTTCCCTGAAGGAGGGAACGGAGACGTACGTCGGACAGACCGACGAATAGGAATCTCGCTAGAGAGGCCAATCTACTTCGAGTGTAACTAAACGAGCCAATGCACATTGGCATGCAATCATATGCATCAGCTGCTCGCCTCGCAGCGCGGGTATATAATGAGCAGCAGGTGCGTTGCATCTTCAGGTTTTCGCTGAGGAGCCGAACCCAGCAGGCGGCAGCATCAGCAGGACAACGCCTGTGGCGACGGGACGTACGTCTCCGTTCCCTCCTTCAGGGAACGAGGGTTACCTATGTAACCGAGACGTTCCCATTCAGTCGGTCACGTTCGACGTACGTCGGACAGACCGACGAATAGGAATCCCTACCAAAGCGCCACAGGGGCTGCCCTCTTCCAGCGCTCTGTCGTGAGCCACCTGAACCCCCTTGCCTAAGGACGGTGGGACCAGGCTCACGCAGAGAGGGTCGATCACTGTTGTTCCCAAAACCCACTCAGTGCGACAATTGGATAACGCTGGGAAAGCGTAGCCTTACATGCGATAAGGAACGCTGCGGAAGCCATATCCTTCCCCGAAGGAGTTATATGGATAAGTACATATGGACTAACCTTGTAGGTTGTACAACATATGGAAGAACTGGGGTGACTCCACTCGGTGAGAGATGGGTTCTCCCAGAGGGAAAGACACGGGCTTCGTTTAGGAGCAGCCGTGGAAAAAGCCATATGGGATCCCCGTAGGGTCACACATATGGAACCCAGCCTAAATCCGGTTCTCAAGGATACAACGGAGTATAGGCCTGGCGCCAGACGCTCCGCCACGTCGGCTGCCGAAGGGTAACCGGAGGACTCAACAGGGTCTGCCCGTAGGGACTCTCTGGAGAATAGAATGCGCATGTAGCGCAGCAAGCCGACACTAAGCCGGGGCCTCTCCGTGCCTCTGACCTGAGGCGAGAACACGGGAGGAGACCGGCTCGACACGAAGGCTATAGTATCTAGCGAACGTGTTAGGTGTCGCCCAGCCCGCAGCTCTACAAATGTCTGTTAGCGAGGCGCCACGAGCCAGCGCCCAGGAGGATGCCACACCTCTCGTGGAGTGGGCATGCAACCTGAGCGGGCAGGGCACGCCCTGAGCTTGGTAAGCCAGGGCGATGGCATCCACTATCCAGTGGGCCATCCTCTGCTTGGAGACAGCCTTTCCCTTCTGCTGGCCTCCGTAACAGACGAAGAGCTGGTCTGAGGTCCTAAAGCTTCGAGTTCTGTCTATGTACAGTCGCAAGGCGCGAACTGGACAGAGCAAAGCCAGGGCTGGGTCTGCCTCCTCCGCGGGCAGCGCTTGCAGGCTCACCACCTGATCCCTGAAGGGAGTGGTAGGAACCTTGGGCACATAGCCAGGCCGGGGTCTCAGTACCACGTGGCTGTCACCCGGCCCGAACTCTAGGCACGATTCGTCGACCGAAAATGACTGCAGGTCCCCTACCCTCTTGATGGAGGCCAATGCCACCAGCAGCAAAGTTTTCATAGAGAGAATCTTTAAGTCTGCTGACAGCAAAGGCTCAAAGGAAGCAATCTGGAGTGCTCTGAGCACCAGAGTAAGGTCCCAAGAGGGTATGGAGGGGGGGCGAGGAGGATTTAACCGTCTCGCCCCCCTAAGGAACCTGACGACCAGGTTGTGCTGACCAACAGATTTGCCATCTATGTGGTCGTGGTAAGCGGAGATAGCAGCAGAATGGACTTTGAGGGTGGAGGGGGACAGCCTACGCTCCAACCCTTGCTGCAAGAAGGAAAGCACGACACCGATCGAGCATCTTCGGGGGTCTTCTCGGAGAGAAGAGCACCACTCGACGAACAGGTTCCACTTCGAGGCGTAAGCACGTCTCGTAGACAGTGCACGTGCCGAAGTGATGGTGTTAAGTACCTCGGGGGGTAAGTCACCTAGAACCTCCGCGTCCCGTCCAGGGACCAGACATGGAGTTTCCAGAGGTCTGGACGCGGGTGCCAAAGAGTGCCCCGTCTCTGAGAGAGGAGGTCCTTCCTCAGAGGGATGGGCCAGGGAGGGGCTGTCGCGAGGAGTGAGAGTTCTGGGAACCAGGTCCGGTTGGGCCAGTAAGGTGCAACTAACAAGACCTGCTCCTCGTCCTCCCTGACTTTGCACAGGGTCTGTGCAAGTAGGCTCACTGGGGGAAACGCATATTTGCGCAGGCCCCGGGGCCAGCTGTGAGCCAGTGCGTCTGTCCCGAGTGTTCCCTCGGTCAGAGAGTAAAACAACTGGCAGTGGGAGGTTTCTGGTGAGGCAAACAGGTCTACCTGAGCCTCTCCGAACTCTCTCCAGATCAGCTGAACCACCTGGGGGTGGAGTCGCCACTCTCCGGGCAGCGCAGCTCGTGATAGCTCGTCGGCCACACGGTTGAGCACACCGGGGACATGAATGGCGCGAAGCGACCTCAGATGCTTCCGACTCCACAGGAGGAGATGGCGGGCGAGTTGCGACATGCGACGGGAGCGTAGACCACCTTGGCGGTTGATGTACGCAACGGTCGCAGTGTTGTCCGTACGGACCAGTACATGCTTGTCGCGAAGCAGGCCTTTGAGGCGGCTCAGCGCAAGGCGTACTGCCAGCAACTCGAGGCAATTGATGTGCCAATGCAGATGGGGTCCCGTCCAAACCCCTGAGACTGCATGCCCGTTGTACGTGGCACCCCAGCCGGTGGCAGAAGCATCTGTGAAAACCACAGCATGCCGGGACACCTGTTCTAGGGGCACTCCTGCCCGGAGAAACAAAGGGTCCGACCACGGACTGAAGGTTCGGCGGCACTCCTGAGTGATTGGCACCCGGAACGTGCCGCGTTGCCACGCCCATCTCGGGACTCGGCCGTGAAGCCAGTGCTGAAGCGGTCTCATATGAAGCAGCCCGAGCGGTGTTACAGCCGCTGCAGCCGCCATATGCCCCAGGAGCCTCTGAAAAAACTTCAGTGGGACCGCTGTCCTGCCATTGAACGTATTCAGGCAGTTCAACACCGACCGAGCACGTTCCTCTGTGAGGCGTGCTACCCGTTCGACCGAATCCAACTCCATACCGAGAAAAGAGATCCTCTGCACTGGGGCGAGTTTGCTCTTCTCCCAGTTGACCTGAAGCCCCAACTGGCTGAGGTGCCTGAGCACTAAGTCCCTGTGTTCGCACAACTGATCCCGAGACTGTGCTAGAATGAGCCAGTCGTCCAGGTAGTTGAGAATGCGAACACCCTGTTCTCTCATGGGAACAAGGGCTCCCTCCACGACTTTCGTGAAGACGCGGGGAGACAGGGCCAGCCCGAAGGGTAAGACTCTGTACTGATATGCTCGACCTTCGAACGCGAATCTCAGGAATGGCCTGTGTCGCGGAAGAATCGAAACATGAAAGTACGCGTCCTTCAGGTCGATCGCTGCAAACCAATCTCGGGGACGGATGCACTCGAAAATGCGTTTCTGCGTAAGCATTTTGAACGGTAGCTTGTGAAGGCTCCGATTCAAAACTCGCAGGTCCAAGATCGGTCGTAACCCGCCGCTTTTCTTGGGTACAATGAAGTAGGGGCTGTAGAACCCTGACCTCAAATCGGCTGGAGGGACCGGCTCTATCGCGTCCTTCGCCAGTAGGACTGCAATCTCCGCACGCAGAACAGGGGCATCGACATCTTTCACTGAAGTGAAGAGGACGCCCCTGAACTTGGGGGGACGCCGGGCGAACTGAATCGCATAGCCGAGCCTGATGGTCCGGAGGAGCCAGCGAGACGGACTGGGGAGCGCTAGCCAGGCTCCCAGAGACCGCACCAGCGGCACCAAGGGGACCACCGGCGTACCCGCCGCGGGGCAGCGAGGTGGAACGCAGGGACGCGGCCCGGGAGGCTCTCTGTGTGAGGCGGCCCGAAGCGGGGTCACAGTGTGCTGTGCAACACTTACCTGCTTCCACGGGTGGACAGAGGGAGCAGTCGAGGTTTTGCCTACCTGCTGCTCGCTGCTGTCCGCTGGCGACAGAAGAGGTGGATGAGAGTGGTGAGGTTCTAGCCCTCCCACTGCTCTCCGAGCCCTCTTCGGACCCGGAGATAGAGGAAACTGCTCTTTTATTGAAAATTTGGGTACCGCTGGCCGTTGAGCCAGCGGCGGAACAAAAAGGGGAAACAAAAGATTCTCCACCCGGCCCTCCTCCGGGGGAAGGAGCGGTGCGGTCACCACCTCCTGAAGAGCAGTCCCGTCCATCTCCGGGTCGCCCGTCCTAGGGCCGCTTGGACTTGGCCTTGCCACCCTTCTTCTTAGGGGGTGGCTGGACGGGCTGGGCACCCCGCCCGCGACCGGCTCCACGACGCCGCTTGGATGGAGGCTGCTGCTGCTGGGGCGTCGGAGCGGGGGCGGCTGCAGGGGGGCGCCCTCGGCGACGGGTAGTCTGAGGTGCCGCCGGCGGTGGAGGTGCAGCAGCTGACCGCCTCGGCAGGATGTGACTGATGGCCTCAGACTGCCTTTGTACAGCCGAGAACTGTTGGGCAAAGTTCTCGACCGCGTCGCCGAAAAGGCCGGTCTGGGACACGGGGGAATTAAGAAACCTGACCTTGTCGGTATCCCTCATGTCCGCAAGACACAGCCAGAGATGGCGTTCCTGGACCACCATAGTGGACATCGCACGACCCACTGACCGCGCCGTAACCTTCGTCGCTCGAAGCGCGAGGTCCGTCGCGGCACGAAGTTCCTGGAGAACTTGTGTATCATGACCACCCTCGTGCAGGTCCCTCAGTGCCTTGGCCTGATGGACCTGCAACAACGCCATAGCGTGTAAGGCAGAGGCAGCTTCCCCACAGGCCTGATAATCCTTGCCGGTAAGATCCGACGAGTACTTACAGGCCCGGGAAGGGAGAGACGGCTCCCCCCGCCAGGTGGAGTTAGGGCACAGTTGCATAGCAACGGCCCGTTCCACAGGGGGTATGCGCGTATAACCCTTCGCTGCCCCGCCATCAAGGGTGGTGAGGGAGGAGGACCCACCGACACGGTTTCGGGCAGTAAAAGGTGCCGTCCACGTGCCCGTGAGCTCTTCATGCACCTCCGGGAAGAAGGGCACCGGGGTGGGGGGCTGAGAACCAGCCCTGGCCACCCCGAGATACCAGTCATCCAACCTCGAGGGTTCGGGACACGGTGGAGGATTCCACACGAGCCCGACCCTGTTGGCGGCCCGGGAAAGCATAGCCATCATTTCCGGGTCCGTGTCGGGCACAGTTGTCACCCCCGAAGGAGGCAACTGCGCCGACTCATCCTCCCCAGAAGTATCAGGCTCACCCTCCGATGCAGCGATCGACATCCGGTCGTCTGGGGGAGCTCCGAAGGAAACGGATGGTACACACCTCTGGGGTGGTCCACCACGTTCCGAGGGCAGCTCTACTGGCTGCGGAGCGCACGAGGGGGGAGGGTTCCTAGGGGGTTGGTTCCCCGAAGGAAGCGCGCTCACCGTTATCCTCAAGTCACCAGCCCCGCCGCTCGCAGCAACCCTCTGAGGAGGATTGGAGCGAGGCGTCGGGACCGGGACTCCACCCCTTTGCAGAAAGTGGAGTCTCGACCGCAACTCCGCGATGGTCATCTTCCCACAATGGGTACATGACTCATCCACAAACGCTGCCTCAGCGTGCCTTAAGCCAAGCACGCGATACAGCGCTGGTGACCATCCCGAGGCGCCAGGTAACGACCGCATCCAGAAACACACAAGTAGAACGACATCTTTAAAAAGACGCGAACTACTCGTGTTAGCTCTTTCAAGGACTGACTCTTTTAGGTGCTGAAGCACGCAGGGGAATAGCCGCTGCAGCACAGACAGGGAATGTGCAGCCTGTCGTGTGCACTCTCCTTGAAGGCGCTCCTCTTACCAGCTGTAACAACAGCTTTTTAGCGCTCTAGGCGCACCGTTTCACCAGCCGTGAGAACGGCCTTCACGCTGATTACAGCTTTGCTCAATCAAATTAAAGGCAAAAACAAAAACAAAAGGAGAATCGGCCCCGCTGCTGCGCTGTCCGCCTGCACCTCGCAACAAAGAGACGTCTTGAAGAGAGACTCGTTCACCACACTCGCTTTCAGTAGCTGTCTTCATAGAAGGTTTGGCTCCGAAGCGAAAAGCTGAAGATGCAACGCACCTGCTGCTCATTATATACCCGCGCTGCGAGGCGAGCAGCTGATGCATATGATTGCATGCCAATGTGCATTGGCTCGTTTAGTTACACTCGAAGTAGATTGGCCTCTCTAGCGAGATTCCTATTCGTCGGTCTGTCCGACGTACGTCGAACGTGACCGACTGAATGGGAACTAAACAATGACATTTCTTGCAAAAAATGTTAAACAGCACAACTGTTTTCAACATTGATAATAATAAGAAATGTTTCTTGAGCACCAAATCAACATATTAGAATGATTTCTGAAGACAGTGAAAATTCATCTTTGCCGTCACAGGATTAAATCATTTTAAAATAGTAAACACATTTTAAATTGTCAATATTCACAATCATAATATTTACTTTTTTTTTTTACTGAACAAATAAATCCAGTGAGCATAAGAGAATTTTAACATTTAAAAATATTAAACCGACCCCAAACCTTTGAACGGCAGTGTACAATGTAAATATTATTCATCACTGAAATAACGTGTACTATAGAATCACCCGCAATAGGGCCAGGAACATGCATTATGAATATGAATATAAACAGGTTAAATTTTGACTCACCTCTACTGTGTATATCAAATGAATTGGATTTGAATGGGATAGAGGGCCCAAAGGAAGATCGTCACAGTGCCACCTACTGCTACGACGCCGCTAAGTAGATTGTCAACTAAGAACAGTTTTAAATCACAATACAGGTAAAAAGGGATACTCTGTAATTGTACACATCAAGGATCTGATCACAAAAAATGACCAAATTTAAAGCGTAAAACTCTTCGAAGGCAGCCATTTCAAGAGAGCGTCATATTTCAGTCTTTTATTTAGAGTTTCTCTCTTGTTTTTTTTTTTTTCACCCCCAACCCCCCCTGAGGAGAGCACATGTGAGTCTAATTGCTACTCTCATTAGTTCTGTTTTCACAGGAAAAAGATGGGGGACAATTAATTTTATCACTTAATTTTGTCACAGAATCGCTGCCCGGCTGTATTGATGCGCTCGCCATTTTGGGCCTCATTTTTCAAGAAAATTAATTGACAAAGTGTGAAAAATTTATCAACATATCAGTAGATTAAGCGACAAATTGAAGCAATGAGGAAATCAATTGTGGAGCTGTGGACAGGAAGCAATCCCACGGTGCTGAGTGGAGCTGCGAGCTCGCCGTGAGACTGACTGTTCTCTGCATCTCATTCATTTATTCAGCTCAAACTACCATTAATCAGAATGAGTTACAAATGACCCTCACAGTTCACAGCAGGTGCACACACACACCATACGCACTGCGTGCACGAACATGAGCACGTACACACACGCGCATCATGTATAAATACACTCAAGCGCTCAACCTCTTTCTGTCACACACACACACGGACTTACACACATTGAACCTCTCTAGTGCACAAAAATATACCACACACATAATGCACATAAACAAGCCCTCAACTTATCTCTGTCACTAACGCACAGGCAGATACACTCAAATGACTAAAAACAGCCTCCTTGGGGTTATAATAAACAAACCTGATCTAACTGTGCTCTGATTTATGTTAATGCACTGTAATAAAAAAAACTATGTTCAGATTAAAAAGAAACAAAAAAATGGTACATTATACAAGAAAATACACAAAGAAAATGTGCTTTATCAGTCACTACTGTATGTAATTTTTAGTGCTGTCAATTTAACAGCGATTATTTAAAAATAACAACAAAGAAAATAAAAGCAATAGGGAAATTACGTAACAGTCGCCTTAAAATCATGGCACTAATAGATAAATAAAGTGACTATGAAATCAAAATTGACAATTCTTTATTTTTTTATGGAGTATTTATTATAAAATGACTGATCCGTGCACATATTTTTTCTTCTTTTTTTTTAAATCATGTGCACACATAATCTTTAAAGGGTTAGTTCACCCAAAAATCATTCATTCACCCAAAGTCATTTATTACTCACTCTCATGTCGTTCCACACCCGTAAGACCTTCGTTCATCTTCAGAATTAAGATATTTTTGATAAAATCCAATGGCTCAGTGAGGCCTACATTGCCAGCAAGATAATTAACACTTTCAGATGCCCAGAAAGCTACTAAAGACATATTTAAAACAGTTCATGTGACTACAGTGGTTCAACCTGAATGAAATGATGAGAACTCTTTTTGTGCGGCAAAAAAAAAAAAAGAAATAATTACTTTATTCAACAATATCTAGTGATGGGCGATTTCAAAACATTGCTTCATGAAGCTTCAAAGCTTTACGAATCTTTTGTTTCGAATCAGTGGTTCAGAGCGTGGATCAAACTGCCAAAGTCACGCCCCCCAGTGGTGAACCATTGAAATTTCAAAACACTTATGACGTAACAAAGCCTCATTTACTGAAATCATGTGACTATGGCAGTTTGATACACGCTCCGAACCACTGATTCTAAACAAAAGATTTGAAGCAGTGTTTTGAAATCGCCCTTCACTAGATATTGTTGAATAAAGTCGTTATTTTGTTTTTTTGGCACACAAAAAGTATTCTCGTCGCTTAAGGTTGAACCAACGTAGTCACATGAACTGTTTTAAATATATCTTTTTGGACATCTGAAAGTGTTAATTATGTTGCTGGCAATGGAGGCCTCACTGAGCCATCGGATTTCATCAAAAACATCTTAATTTGTGTTCCAAAGAAGAACGAAGGTCTTACGGATGTGGAACAACATGAGGGTGAGTAATTAATGACAGAATTTTCATTTTTGGGTGAACTAACTTCCCCTCCCTCTTGTAGTGAAATCTCTTCTGTAAGAATGCAGCAATAGCAAACAACAATGACGACATGATCCAATCAATTCCTGATGGACAAAATCAAGTCCCGCCCTACATTTTTTCTTGTTTGCGAAGCCATTTCTCTCGTATTTACATCACAATAGGGAAGACTATCGCAACTTCCATTTCATACCAACTTAATTTAAGTAATTTATTTATTTTAAAAAGTAACTTTCACTGTATTGCAATTGGTAGAGAATGGCACTAGCAACACCTAGGCAATGGGTTCAATCTCAGGGAAAATGCTTTAGATAAAGCATCTGCAAAATATAAGAATGTACTGTAACATTGCACTGCTGTTCCTGCTCCAAAATATGTTGCAAGATACATAAATACATGTATTTCCATTTGAAACACTTCTCATTTTATTAATCTACAGAGCTTTTAGTAAGCCAACTAGAATTTTACACACAACCAGTCACTAAATATTTTTAGATAGAGACACCTCAGGTATTTTACAGTTCCTATGGACACAGAACTATGTGTGTTATTGAATTAGTCATCAAATAAATCTATGCTAAATAGATAAATCGCTGCACACATTTACAGTGAATATGTTTCATTCGTAGAAAGCCTATAAAAGGTGCCTGATGAATATTTATAACATGGTTCTATAAAGACCTGTGAGATAGAAGCTTCTCACGTCACTGATGACACATTGAAGGTACAGGATGCTTTAGTGTATGCACAAAGGAGAAAAAAAGCACAGGAAAAGCACTAAGAAATTGAGGAAGATACAGTACATGGTGATGGCAACTAGTGTGGAGAGAGAAGAGGCAGTGATGTTAAAGCAGATGCTCCCATTACTACAGTAATGCCTCAGTCACTGCAGCTGTTGTATCCTCCACTGGAAACTGTAATAGCAGCTAATCACACGAGAGGAGAAGAGAGGAATCCTAGTTGATTTGTTTTATCCAGAAATGCTTTTTATGCTCAGGCAAACTGTTGACACTTTACACACGCTGTGATTGAGGAAATCTTCCATCTCTAAACACACATGCAGATGCCAGTACATCACACACATTAAATTCACGCTCCGTATTTATTAGCTTATACAACACAAACACACTGTACTGGATCTGCAAAGAGATTCCACCCCCTCTTTTCCACCGAACAGTCGTCCAGCGATGGCGAATGATGGAAAACAAAACAAATGAAAGTAAAAAGCCTAATTATGGCACGTCTGCCTGGTATTGCATCACTGCTCAGACGGATTTACGGAAGCATTTATTACACAGGAGCATTAGAGCTCTTTCACACACAAGTCATCTTCTCTCTGCTCAGATTTGCATTAATCAAGGACAGCAGCTCAGAGATATTGATCACTTATTTTATGCATTTTAACATTACGAAATTTTATTCCAATTTTGCTTTTCATTTTGTTTGATTGTTTTCAGTTTGTGGCCTAGAGACAGATTTAAACTGACTCTGTTTACTTTATTAATAAATGTTCCTGGGTTTATTGTGGACAATTTTGGGGAGGTGCTAGTTCAGGGGGTTTTACAATGAGGTCTGGGGACACCCGGAGGTCCGCAACGGGATGAAAGGAGGGGGGGGAAAAGATTTTACAAAATGCGCATTTTATATTTAGGACTGTAAAAGTTCACTTTTAAACTTAAAATATTTATTAAATAGGTTTAACACCATTTAAAGACTGGTTGAATATCAGAAATTAATGGAGGTTAATCCCAATTATTTACTACAATTGACAGCCTTTATCGGCTGATTCTGATTTCCGATTTTTTTGTAAGTGTGATCTTCCGATACTGATTTTTGCAGATTCCGATTTTCTATAATTACTATAATTGACAGCATATACAAACTATAATTGACAGCATATACAAACAAAACTCTACTTTTCTTCAATGCAAAGTTTTATTTTTATAAAAAAATTAAAATAAAAAACAAGTAAAAAGTCAGTGATAAAATAAAAACAAATAGTGAATGAGACGAGTGAGAGAGAGGAGGCGGGTGTGTGTCACTTTGCCGTCGGAGAGAAGAGAGCGAGAATGCAGTGAAGTTATTGCCTGTGCCTCTAGTAACAAAACGGATTGGCTCGGAATCGGTAAGACGTGAGACTGACCGGCCGATCACCGATCTGGGCCGATCATAAGGAAAATCAGCCGATTCCAATCCCTGGCAAGTCGATTGGTGCATCCCTACTTTTAATGTTGGTTTTAAATGTTTATACATCTAACATTTACTCTAATAGTGTCTAGAAAAAAAAAACATAATAAACAGTAACTTTCCAGAAATGGGAGCATTTAGCGGAAGTTCTACCCGGAAGACTCTAATGCACGTCATTGCTCATTATCTAACCAATCATCAAACGCCACCTGAGTATATAAGTTCTGTTCCCACCCACTATTGTGTTTGCAGATACCATCGCCGGCGTTCACCCCCATCCTCCCCACCACCACCAGGTCGGTCCCTGTCCATACATTGGGGGTAGGCTCCGCCCCTGCCTTCATCTTAAGGCAGGATCTGCAAACGTCTGCTACCCTCCGGATTTGACCATGGACGGGGCCTACGCCAAAGAACTTTATCATTATCATTGATATTTACATTCATACTGTTGAATAAATCGTATTCAAACGTTTCTTTGCTTCCCGAGTCTTTCTGGTAGAACAGTGGTTCTCAACTGGTTTAGCCATGGGACCCACATTTTCCCATGGTCATTAAGCTGCGACCCAAATTTTTAGGAATTTGGATCAAGCGTCAAGCACCGTTCCACTTTACTTAACATACAAATAAATACCAATACTGATGAATAAACAGTATAAGGTAAGGCTATTAAACAGCAGTCCCAAACTAGTTTTTGATAATATGATAAAGTTTGTTGGTATGAGTCACCACAGTCTTCAAAAATACAGAAAATAAAGTGAAAATAAAGTGGTATTTTGGGTTACGTTTAACAGAAAATACAGTTACCACAGTCAACACACAAAACATGAAATGTTAATAAAAATGATGGACACTGATCCTAATGAACAGAATAATACCTTTATGCAAATCCTTCCCAGCGAACACATGACATACCCATTACACAATTTATTGGTACTTTTTGATAATTAATTGACAACGTAACTACAACATTGCATACTCATAATTTCATTCTTTCTTTATAGTGATATACAGCGTGTCTCCGTATTTGTGCAAGCACTTGAAGAGTGAGCAGCGCAAGCACAGTCTGACAAGACAGAAAAGTTTGTTTTTCCAAGGTGAGAGACTTTTTTATTTAGTGACAAGTTATGGAAATAACATTCTAATGATGACACTGTCATATAGCCTGACAACATCTCATCTGACAGCAGCTACTGAATCAGGACGATGCTCAGCCACTCTTTATGACAGAAAAGTCAACGGCTTTCATGAACGTCTTTCAAAATAAGTCTTGCATCAGAAAAACATTAAGAATTAAGTTCTTGTAACCCAGAGGTTGAGAAACACTATTACAGAAAATATCTAAATAATATGCATAATGGCAAAAATTAGTATATAAATACTATACACTTCCCTTCAAAAGTGTGGGTTTTAATGTTTTTTGGGGGGGTTTTCTCACCATGGCTGCATTTATTTGATCAAAAAATTATATCTTTCTTTCAAGAAAAAAAAAAATCTTACTGACCCCAAACATTTGAAATTTACTGTACAGCATGTACAATTACATTCTAAATAATAAATTCAAGTCAAAGTGCTTTAACAACTAGACAGCACTGAGTGAAAGAAATGGGAGTAAAGCAGAACTTTACAGCAGTAAGGCAGCAGAAACTGAGAAAGCAAATGCAGGACCACCTGAGGGTCTATTCTCACCTTTCTAAGGGGTTAGAGGAGACAGTTTTGGTGTGACAGAGAGAGAAATAAAGCAGGAGAATGGAAAAGTGCGTGGGAGAGCAGGCAGGCGGCTGGGCCGATTGCAGGGGCTCCAGGACTGTCATGTCTGTATAAACAGGCATTGATTTTTCTGTCCACTGCAGCCACCTTCACCATTTATTCTCTGGCTTTGTGGTGGGACCCAGAGGGGCCGAGAAACTCTGTTACAGTCCACGTGCCCCTGAGGCAAATGTGAGAATAGATTTCACCTGTAAAAGAGGCAAAGCTCCGCTTATCTGGGCCAGGGGTCTTGTCACAGCCCAACGCTAAATGAAAAGCTTCACACAAACCTCGCTGCAGAGGTGCTAACCTTCCACCGCATCCCCAGGTGGCCTGGACTTAAAAGCCCAGACATGGGACTGTCAGCTAAGACAGCTCATCAACATGACCCCCCCTGTAGATAGCAAGGTGACAGATGATTAAAAAAAAGTCCAAGAACACAAAAATGTCCTCTAACACTATAAATTCTTTGCATGTCCTTCACTGCTTAGAATAAGGAGACTCAAATATCTGCGAAACCAAAGTCATTTCTTGATCCAAAAAAAAAAAAAACCTGAAATCCATGAAAAAAGAGTCTTCCTCTAACTCAAGGCATTTGAAGAGAGTCAGGGCTGACATGTGATGTACATAATGAAAGTCTAAAAACAAAGCCCTAAATCCAGGGATAACCACTTCTACAAGCTCACCACTGTACATGGTTTCTTCAAAATGCACCCTTAAACCTTTTCCACTAAATTAATAAGGCTTGATCAATAATTGAATCTTCAGGCAATTCTACCTTAAGTGAAAAGCAAAGGTAAATTAGAACATCCCCAGTGTCCCAATAAATCCATAAAGCTGCATTACACACAATATAACCATCACTTACATGATGTTAAAAATACCAGTCTTTGCAAATTAGCTTTCAGTGGCAGTAAAGGCATCTTCATGCCAAAGATGATAACTAGACCTATAAAGTTTTAATAATCATGAGAATAGGGAAATCTACACCACAGCTATAACGATAAAGACACAAAGGAATTTAAAGCATTTAAAGAGGCAGACAACATAACTGTAAACAGAAGGTATTGTCTATTGGTTGTGAACCTTAAAGGGCCTTAACAGGCCTTAAAGGGTTAGTTCACCCTAAAATGAAAATTCTGTCATTAATGACTCAACATCATGTTGTTCCAAACCCGTAAAACTTTCATTCATCTTCTGAACACAAATGAAGATCTTTTTGATGACAGAATGCTGTCAGATTTCTTTCCGTAGACTGCCTTTGCAATTGAAACTTTGACGCTTCAAGAAGTTCACAAAGAGATCGGAAAAAGAGATCAGTGAACATAAGCAGAAGCTCAACCAAACCTGAATAACTCACAAGAACTAACCTCTTCCGGAAGCTCAAATGTGCTGCGTAACACACAAGAATTAACTTCATTGGTTACGCCGCATGTTTGAGCTTCCGGAAGAGGTTTGTTCTTGTGCGTTATTCAAGCTTCTGCTTATGTTGGCGATCAATGTTTACATGCAAGTAAAAGCCTAAAATTAATCTATTCATCATATCAAGCAATCAAGTCTCTTCAGAAAGTTTGGACTAAACCACTTGATTTATACAGATTAGTTTTCCGATCTCTTTGGAAGGAAATCTGACAGCATTCTGTCATCAAAAAGACCTTAATTTGTTTTCCGAAGATGAATGAAAGTCTTACGGGTTTAGAATGACATGAGGGTGAGTAATTAAAGACAGAATTATAATTTTGGGGTGAACTAACCTTTTAACTGAGCCTTCCAGATCTCAGTTTTAAATTACTAACCTTCAAAAGTTTGAAATCTTTTATGATCACCAAGGCAGCATTCATTTGATCAAAAATACAGTAAAAACAGTACAATTATGGAATTGTATTACAATTTAAGAGAATTATTCTATTTTAATATATTTTAAAATGTAGTTTATTCCTGTAATGACAAAACAAAATTTTCATCAGTGTCACATGATGCTCCAGAAATCATTCTTATACGCTGATTTGTAATTATCAGTGTTGAAAATAGTTGCGCTGCTTAATATTTTTGTGGAAACATCAGGATTCTTTGATGAATATAGAGTTTATTTAAAAAATAAATCTTTTATTACTTTTGATCAAGTTAAGGCATCTTTGCTGAATAAAAGTATTAAAAAAATCTTACTTACCCCAAACCAATGAATGGTAATGTACAGGCTGTTGTTAAATTCATATTTCACCCCAAAATTAAAATTATGTCATCATTTTCTTACCATGACATTTAAAAAAAAAAAAATCTTTTACAGAAAAAAAAAAAGTTATTGAAGTAGTGATATCCTATTGTGAACGAATCAGAGTTGGATCTTTTCAACAAACCAGTTGATCCAGTAAACTAATCCTGTTGTAATGTGTTGAATTGTAATGTAATGAATTGTACTGATCCAGTCACCGAATCATAAACTTCATTGAAAAGATCCACTCAAGACTCAACAGACACAACTTTGCTCGTGAAAACACCAAGTACAACTAGGATAAATTTTATTTATAGTGTTTAACAGCTTAAATTTCCATCTGTTGCTCATTTAAAGATTTTAAATATAAATGCTCAAGTCACATGACCACTTTTAAAGAGCTTTCAGAGCTTAAAATGTCAAAAATCTTCCTCCTCCTGTGATCTGAAGAAAACAAGAATCATACAAGTTTGGAAAGACAGAAGGGTGAGTAAATGATGACTTTTTGGGTGAACTGTCCCTTTAAATCTGTAGTGAAGGGTGGTAAGTGTATTCTAAACACAGCTGAGATTAGCCAGGAGCCTGAATCCCTGCATCGGAAGGATGATACAGGGACAGAGAGAGAGTAAAGGAGAGAGGGAGTGAACGAGGGAGGACAGAGGACATACGCAGTGTGTCAGTAGCTGTCAGAAGAGTGAAGTGTGTGAAGAGTGTGATTTAAAAGGCACGATGAGGCAGCTGGCAGTTCAGCCCCCCTGCAGGCCCAGAACATCTTCTCTCACACACACACGCACACACAGAAGAGAGAGAGGCAGGAAGAGAGAGACCACACCACGGCACAGTGCTGTCACTCTACCTGAAAGCGTTTGACACAGACTTGTGCTATTTTCCACTGCGGTATCACAGCATGATAGGACTCTGAGAGATCTGGTGTGAAACCCAGATGCTGCTCACCTTAACCCTCATGCTAATCTAAATTAAAAAATTCCTCTAACCTTAAAATCCCCAGGGCTTCGCAAGTTACAGTCAAATTAACTGCAGTAGATGTAAGGACGTCTATTAGCTCAAACTCATTCAAGAATATCTAAATTAAGCTAATCTAAAACAAGAACTTAGTCTAGACAATGCCTTAACAAATATGTAAAACTCAGTGGAGTTCATGGCCTCAAACTCAGGGAGAAATCTACATTATGTCTGGTTGACTCTACTTATTCTGTCAAAGAACTGACCACTAAGACAGAAACAGGCCAGCTGACTGACTTATCAAACACTCAAACGCAGTTCATCATTTCTGTCCACTATTTAAGGGAGGGAAAATGTGAAATCTGCAATAACTTATTAGTGAACAACCACACAGCAGTGTTATTGTTAACTAAACCATTTAAAATCATTTTCATTCATTGAAATTAATTTGGAACAAAAAGTAGAAATATTAAACATTTCAGCTAAAAAATGAAAACTGAACATATAAAATTAAAAACTAATTAAACAAAATCTAATTATTCAAAAAATAGTAAAAAACAATGCTACACAGATTCCATACAGAAAGAACACAGGGAAAAAAATGCAAAGTGGCTACTATATGATCAGAATTTCTATCCAGACATGAAAAATAAGAACCAAATATTACCAACATAACTTGCAAAATAAAGCAAACAAGGCTGATATCTAGCTTAAGTTAGCTTAAGTCACACTGTGAGATGCATAGTCACAAAAGGAAGAAAAAAAACTATAAATTAAATTAAGTTTGAAATTATGAAAGTCACAATTGTGAGGTATAAAGTCACAGTGAGATGTCACAATTACCTTTTCATTTATTTATTTATCAAATTGACTACTAAGTTCCATAAAATTAAAATGGTCTGGTTTCACAGACAGGGCTTAGACAAATCCAGGATTAGTCCTTAGTTCAGTTAGGGCATTTAAGTAGCTTTTATAAACATACCCTAAAAAGAACATTACAGGTGTGCATCTTGAGACAAAACAATCGCTCTGACATATTTTAAGATATGTCAGTGTAAGTTACTTTCAGTTAAAAAAAAGCTCAAACATGCATTTTAGTCTAGGACTATCTTAAGCATTGTCTGTGAATCCAGGGGAATATCTATCAAATATTACAAGTCCACATCTCCAACCACTTGAAGACAAGATAATAAAAATCAAAACAATCAGAATACAAACTAACACTGCTAACACTATGCATTCAAGCCACTAGGGTTGTCACAGTGCCAAAATTTAAGTAGTCAGTACCAATACCAGTCAAATTTTAAGGTTCTTTGTACCATTCTGTATCATCCGTTGGTTATCACTGTAAATAATTGCAGTTTCTGATTCAATCATGCATTTAAATCAATCCAGAAACTTTGCAGTGTACTTAGCAGCATAAAAAACTTAAATCTATGGTATTCAGATTGTGAATGGGTAATAAACAAAGCAAGAGAAGAGCTCTCACTTTATAATCACCAAGGCTTTCAATCTCTAAAGTGCAAGCTCACTGAATTCTACATTCTGGCGAAAACCCCCTTTATAATAAAAAAAAAAAGTCTTAGTTGTACAGTGAATCTCTTATTTACATCGTGTTTACACGGTTGTCATAATGAAAGAATTCACGGGTATATGGCTTGCACTGAACAAAACTTTGTGCATTATCAGCGGTGTTAAGCGGATTCTGACTAACTTACTGATTAGGACCTCTGGCCATTGCGTTCACATGCTCAACAGATAAGATTGTAATTGCTTAACGCTTGTAAATACACGCTGTAAATAAAAACCTTTAATGCTCAGAGAGTGTTTAAAGCAACACGAATAAGAGTTTGAAAGCAGCATCTATCAGTGGGTACTGAATATATCCGGTACTCGGTAGAAATTAGGGCTGGGACAATATATAGATGAAATGCGTTTCGTGGACCGATTCTGATATTTTCCGAACACAACACGAATCTCTTTCGAATTGATTCCAAGCTTACTTTTTAACATCAGATGGTGCTCTAGGCTAGTTTTTAACCGCACACTCAAATGCTCACAAAGAAGATCGCTCATGTGTTCGGCTGAGTCTGAGAATGTACTTGCACCTCAGAATGCTTTTATGATGCAAGATTAATGCAAACAGCCCACTGCAAACACCCTTGTAATTTGCTTCAACCTTTTTGAACTTTATGATTTGATTACTTTATAGAAGGTTCAGATGGTGTGTGTAAGGAATTGGAAGGACGCAGAGTATGGCTGTTTGTAAAGCAAGCACTGCCATCCGATGTAGTTCAGAATCGATTTGAGAGAAAATCGCGATACATTCAGAAAATATCAGAATTGATCCAGAATAATTTCTCGATTCGCAATGCATCGATATATTGTCCCAGCCTTAACAGAAATGCAGGTATAGTCATTTTTTTTAGTAGTCGTTTTATAGTCATAGTCGTTTTTTTTTTTTTTTTTGTACTGACTGGTACCGGTATAACCAGTACAACCGACACCCATACAAGCCATACTAGAAAGTTTCCAGTTTCATCTAAAAGTAAACACTTATATTTCATAATATACAGTTTTGCTCATTAATATCTAGTTCATTTGCTGCCAAGTCCCTCAAATCAGACTCTACATACCTTTCAAATACTGATATCACAAACCTACGCCTAGGTCAATTAAAAGTCCACATCTCCAAGCACCTAACAATCACATCTTAAAAAGGAATGTCACAATTAAACCCAAAGGGTATGCAACTTGTTAACCATTTACATTTTATTCTAAGACTATGGATTCAATTCACACTTGAAAAAGTTTCCTGAAACACCACGAATCTTAAAAACTTTTCTATCAGACCTTTTGTCACATAACAGCAGGGTGAGATTGGACAGGTAGAGGATGAGCAAGGCTCGAGAACACAAAAGCAAACCTCCGTCGGATACGGCGGTTGAGTTAGGATGTGAACGACTGAGGTGAGTTTCCCTGAAGAGCTGAGTGAGATCTTTAATAACAGTGTTGAGGTGGGAACTTGAGTTAACATCGCCGGCGTGCGCTCCCCGACCGAGCGCAAAATGATAGCACGGTTTGAAAAGTACTTATTAGCTAAACTGGGTAACAAAAGCAGTGAAAGATATAATCACATCTCGTTTGCCTGCCGACATCTCTTCACTCAGACTAGCTCTGGGTGACGTGACAGCCCACGGTACTCAATTAATGAGTAACTGCTATAGTATTTATTGTGCATCTTAAAGTGACAGTGACAATCTTGGACTATATTAATGAGTACTGTAAAGCAGAAACACTCTATTTGCAGGCGTATTTGGCACCCTTAAGTAATTTATTCAATAATCAAAAGTCCAATAATGACAGGGCTGTCAAGGGAGTAATATTCATCTGGTCATGTGATCTCAACATGATGACCAACATGAGGGTGGACCACCTTTATGTAGAATAATATAGCTTTTTTCTAAGCCACACACTGGAGTTCCATCATGTGCATTTACATCATTTATTCATATTAGTCAAATGTACAATTTATCTATCGAGTCAAACTTTTTGGCTACATTTTATAATAAAGGTATCATTAATGTATTAACTTACATGAACTAACAATGAACAATACATTTGTTACAGCATTTATTAATCTTTATTAATGTTAGTTCATGAATACAACTAAAAATACCATATTAAATAATATGGTAACACTTTAGAATAAAGTCTTATTTGTAAACATTGATTAACGCATCAGTGAACATATTTTTATAGCATTTATTAACCTTTGCTGCTAATGTTAGTTAATAAAAATATAATTCTTCATTGTTTGTTCATGTTAGTTCACAGTGCATTAAAAGATGCAACTTTTAATAATATATTAGTAAATGTAGAATCTAACAGCCACTAAGATTAATAAATGCAGTAAAAGTATTGTTTATTGTTAGTTAATGTTAACTAATATAGTTAACTAATGTTAATAAATGAAACTGTACTGTAAAGTGTTACCAATAATATTAACAAATACAACTTTTGTTGTATAATAATTAATGTTAACTAATGTTGTTAACTAATGCCAAAACATGGAACCCTTATTGTGAAGTGTTTCCAACTTTTTTAATCACACATTTAACCCACAGTACTAAGAAAATAAATGAGAATAAGTATGGCGGTGCTATTTTTTGTGTAAATATTATGCTTAACAGTCTTGTTTTATGAGTTAAATAAGCAATTGCTTGTCCTACATGCCAATGTTATCCCCAAATTATTAAAAATCACTCCCTTTATTCACAAACAACATGCAAGATGATTTGTAATAGATATTTATAAGATCAGATATCATCGTTTAATCCTGTATGTCTGATATCAGTCATCTTATGAATACTTACGCTTGCCATGTCTCGGGGGCGAAGAATGAGACGAAGAAAACATTGTTGCTGTACAAACCTCTCGTTTATCATCTAAAAACACAGTTTATTGTTGTTTTTATTGCTGTTTTCCTGTACAGAAGCTAATAAGACCTGCACATCAAGGAAATTAACAGTTGTGGCCTGGATTTTAATTATGCCAGAGGGAAACAAGTGATTTAGAGAACAGAGGAAACCCATTTTGTTTCATTTGTTGTTGTTTTTTTGTTTTTTTTTTAGATTAGTTTTGTTTTGTTTCCTTTTTAGCATTTTTTCTTTTACAGAAAGATGCTAAGAGATGGCTTTGACAACAAAAAACTTGTCAGACTTTCTGCACAGCTGCAACTGAATCAGTTAAAGACTCTAAAGGGATATCATAGTGATCTTGCTTGATACTTGGTACGGTATTTCACTCAAAGGAGCGATCGGCACTAAAGCAAGCTTCAGTGTTCAAAACTAGAGACAACACCTCTTGACAATGACTTTGACGATCAGAAGAGTCAGTATGAATCATCTGAATGAGTTCAGACCAGACAGAGACTGTTGCTGTCAGAGTAGCCGTCAGAACAGGGATCAGACAGGGGTAAGGGTTGAGCTAGGAGTCACGTCGATCGTAAACGAATTAGGGACTGTTTAGTAAAATATTTTCAAGGAGTTAACATTTGGATAACGGCTTCCAGAGAATAAGGCCATGGCCGTTATTCCCTCTCTAAGTGGATTTGAACACATGCCACATAATTTATGGCCACAAAATAATTGCTAATTCAGAGCAAAAATTGGAGAAAAAGGAAGGTAGAAAAGGACATGCTCCTTAACAGCCCACGTGAGTTTGTGAGGTGGCGATTTTTAAAGAAATACATTCTTTTGTTGCAAAGTAATAAGGAAGAAAAATAATTCGTTTTAAATTCGTTTTCCTCAAATTGTTATGCTAAATAATTGTTTATTGTTTGCAATAATGAATTTAACAAATTGGTTTAATATTTCTAATGCAATAAGCACCAATTAAATAAGCTAATTTGAAGAGTATTAAAAGTTTCTGACAGACTGTTACGCTGAAATGCTAACATTTATGTGGTATTAAAATTCTAATTTAATGCTAAACTGGCTAATTTCTTCAATTTAAAAAAAAAAAAAACACTTAATTGTATTTTCTTATTTGTAAACAATTTCCTATTATAAAAATGACAAAATACAGTTCATAAAAATATAGTTAATGCAACAAACAGTGTAATTTAGCATGTTTTGTTTTAATTTAGCAAGTTCCAAATTCCAAAAAAGAAAAGTCAGACCATTCTAAATTCCAGACAAAAAAGTGGAATAACACCTCATAAAACATTTTCTTAAAAATATAGTGTTCAAAAAATGTGTTGCTCACTTGAACCAAAGAACAGTGGCACGCTCCGCCTTCCATTTCCCATATCCATATCTATCTCTCTCTCTCTCTCCCATTACAGGTCACGTAATTCAATGATCACCTGAGATCACCTGCTGGTCATGAATCTCAGCCAGTGGTGTAACATGAAAAATTGTATTAATATACGAAACTTATTATACAGTCCAAAACAGTACGCTGATAAATGGCATGGTTGTGGGCTGACAATGATTGCATTTAATCCAATGCCCGGATGTTATTTTTCTTTCTTTTTCTTTTTAGTTCACTGCTTAAGTGTACAGAAAAGAACTCTGAAAGGAAGAAAGAAAAAACACAATTTACCACTATGTCCTAAGGTCAATGCAGTAGTCATAGCAGCAGTTACCATGGTCACACTTTTTTTCTAGGTGGAAAAGAGAGATAGAGAGAGAAGAAAAGAAAGAAAGAAAGAAAGAAAGAAAGAAAGAAAGAAAGAAAGAAAGAAAGAAAGAAAGAAAGAAAGAAAGAAAGAAAGAAAGAAAGAAAGAAAGAAAGAAAGAAAGAAAGAAAGAAAAAGAAAGAAAGGATTAAATATTCCTGCTCCATGCTTGGTAGATACTAATTGCACCCTGCAACACAAGTGCAGTAAATAATGAAATTTTAATTTCTGCTCTCTAGATTGCCATCCCCTCATGTGTAGAGTCATGTTTCAAAGAAATTTATTATAGCCCAAGGAGTGAGAGCAGCGGGGTGGGGGGGGTCCACATAAAGAGTGAGTGTGTGTGTGTGTTTGTATGTTTGTAATTGCAGGGTGTGCAAGTTAACTGCGGTCGTGTAAGCCTATTATAGGTGTTCCCGTGTGTCCACTCGAATGTGCGTGCTTCTGAGTGTGTGTGTGTGTGTGTGTGTGTGTGCACTACTGCACTTGAGTAAAAAAAAAAAAAATAAAAAGAGACAGGCTAAAATCCATGAGGTTTACTTTGAAAAGATGGCAGGCCATTCAGATAATGTATCGTAACTAATGTCTCCCTGCTAAGGATGACTGGGCCGAGCAGGCTTCAGTTTTGGCACATTCCGCTGGATTCCGGCAGGCGCTCCACAGTCACGCTGGGCCGGGGCGAATCAGAGCGCTGTGATTCACCGCAGCTCCATTTCTCACACAAAACCGACGCAGCTGACTCGAACAAGAGTGAAGTTTGTTAGACAAAGTAGACAAAGCAGGAAAAAAGAGAAGGGAAAAGTTACTATTAGGGAGATTCTAAAGTGATGTGCCATTCATCTTTAATAAATATGGTTAAACACAGTTGCCAAAAATTCACTTTTGGACACTTCAATAGTCACACTTAAATATTTTACGAATCGATGTTACTGCATAAGAAAATTTCAAACAGTACTTTAAAAAGTATCATATTAATCTATTATTTTAGAATTTGAAACACACAAGAAGTTGTGAAACATTTTACTTGAAAACTTTGATTGTGCTACAGTTTGTGTGTGTGTGTGTGTGTGTGTGTGTGTGTGTGTGTGTGTGTGTGTGTGTGTGTGTGTGTGTGTGTGTGTGTGTGTGTGTGTGTGTGTGTGTGTGTGTGTGTGTGTGTGTGTGTGTGTGTGTGTGTGTGTGTGTGTGTGTGTGTGTTTTATTTTTTTATATGCCACTGCTTTAAATATATATTTCATATATAATAAAAGCCCAAAACAAAATAAGTGTACAATTTGGTGCCACTAAATCAAAATTTATTCAGAAACCTTGCACATTTCATTCATTAATTAAGTTTATTCACTCTAGTTTAAAAAAAAAATGGTAACAAAATATGACAAGATCTCAGAGTTTAAAAATTAATCTTAATTATGTCAGATAACACTTAAGCAAAACATGGTCAGGTAAAAGTGTCTGAATAATTTTTGGCTCCAAAATTTTATCAATTTTACTGGTAGTCCACTGTATGAAGAATTTCAGGGTATAATATGTCACAATTTACTTTATTTTGCTATCCTCACTTACATAAATGAACTATAGTGTCCGGCACCCACTAGTAAAAATATATCAAAAATATCAAAAATGTCTGAATAATTTTTGGTTTGACTGTATGTATTTCAATTCTTTAAAAGAAATCTGACTTGGATACTTATTTTTATGTTATTCTGTGAGACACCAGTTGTACAAATATACAGCTGAGAAGTCTTATTAGTTTGGATTGCTTTATAACTCACAACAGATTTAAGCTCCAGGGGTGTTTTGGATCATGCAAAAACTTCACCTTTAAGATTAAAGGCAGTCGTGAGATTGTTACGCAGCTTTTCGTTGGTTATTTGCGGTTACTTCCCTTTTGTTTCACTTGATTGTGTGCGGAATAATAACCGATGTGCCCTGTGGCTGATCTTCTCTTTTCTCTCCTTTCATCTGCTTTTGTGTCCCTGCAACATTTACGACGAACTACCATTCATCTCCATCTAACAGCCAACCAAATAAAATAAATCACAAATTTCCTCAAATATAACAATATTTGTATTGGGGGTTTATAATTAATGAGCCCAGCTGCACTAATTAAAACCCATCTGAGCTCCATTCATCTTGGTCAATGCGGCTGATCGTTTTTCAGGCTGGGCACCACGCCTTTCTCCGGGCCGCCTCGTCCTTGGACTCATTTTTCAGGTGATTTGAAAACTATTGTTGGTTTATTGGTGTTGAGGAAAAACTGCCTGGGCGCAATTAATAACCAACAAACAAATGAGCATCATCATGTGAATTAACTGTTGTTTTCCGCTGTTTACTATAATACAGATGCTGAATGTAGACGTGGCCTAAAATTAATGGTATCGAACAGTCTTATAATTGGCACGGAGCCATTAAAACCTAATCTGTCATCAGCATAAAAAATAAACAAAAAAATTATTGGAAGTACTAACTCATTTTTAGTAGCCAAATGTGCCATTGGTTTAAGAAGACAACTTTACTGCATTTCAGATGCTGTTTTACGCTCACATGCCTTGACATCTAATATATAAAACAACATTAATTTGGCATCGAAAAATAAAATCTTAATTGTAAAACTGTCATTTACAACAAGACTATTTAGTTTGACTGAATATTAAAACTGTTCTACAACTCAATTTAGATAGATAGATAAATTACATAAATGATCCTTTACCAGTCTTAGATACCAGTCTCAGAATATGGGCCTGATTTTTCCAACTTTATGCATAAAAAAAGCAGTGATATCACTGAATCCTCTTAGCATGTAACAGACAGACAAGAATGTACCAGGGGATGGTCTCGGTGTCAGCACAGAATCTTCAATGAGTTCTTGTTCCACTCACTCTCTGCAGGACAAGCCTCTCAAAAGTAGGACATCAGAGGGAAAAAATAAAAACATGCTCACACATAACTGCTAATTCATAAAACCTGATGTGTTTTTTTTTTTTTTTTTTTCCTCTGGTGTTGCAAGGTGTTTCAAAATAATGAATGAGAGTGTGCGTAAGTGGAACAAACTAATTTTTGCCTCTCCTCTTTTAAACTTCTCTTTACCAAATAAACCGCACTGCAAATTCCTGGTTTACAAACTGTTTGATGTAACTGCATTTGATGTGTACAGTATTTGAGCTAATTTATCTTAACTTATTCGCATAGTTAACCAGCAACTAAAAACTGCTGATTCTGGCAAAACCATCTCAATAACTATTTTAGCCTTTGAAAGCAAAAAAAAAAAAACATCAAACAGATTATCAACACAATTTGTTTAATGCTGTATAAATTTGCTGACTCAGAATAATTGCTATCAGATATCTGCATGTTTAGCTTCATGCTAGGACAAAGCAGCAGAGCACTTCCTGTACGATCCAAACTCGTAACTACCCTAAAGACACACTGGAGGCAGGAGACCCAGTTAACGCCAGGGGAGAATTAATCTCAGCCTCTGTGATATATGACTCGCTGCATAAATGGGCAGCGCTTTGTTCGTAGTGTTTATCGAGAGCGGGCTCATTTAATGGCGCTCAATCCACCGACGACGTTCTCTCTTAGAATCTCACTCTCAGATAGTGCCACGCTAGTGCGCTTGGGTCTCAATAGGACATTTAATTACCTTTTAATTAGTACATTAGAACATATTCGCAAAGTCTGATAGCTTATGCAAATGACTTTCGAAGAATTTCAAAGATTCATTGGGAAAAAATAAAAGGGTGTAAACTATCACGTTCTCACTCACATCTAACGGTGACTATACACATTTTTGTGTTTATGAACCTACATTATGTAATTTCCATTACATCACAGATTATGTATTGTACTATATTTAATAACCTTCTGTTGGAAACATTTTTTAAATAAAATGGCTGATTTTTCCTAAGGCTAATTTTTTATGTATACTAAAAACGCACAATTGAATATTATTTTCAAACTTTTAACAACAATTTGACAAAATTATAGCGTGACTGGAAATTATGCTTAAAATATTAATTATGAAAACTAACAAGTAATGTTTATCTTTAATTTTCTTTTCTTTTTTTTCATACATCACATGTCATATTACATATCAAACATGCTCTTCTCTTTATCTCGTTAACCAAGTACGCTAAATACTAAAACACTAAAATAAAATATTGAGGTAAAATTGCTAGTTGAAATTTGTGAAAAAAACTATCAAATAGTTTTGTAACATAAATATAGAAATGGTTTATGTTTGTGTGTTGTGATTTTAAAATAAATAAATAAATAAAAATATTGGGTAACACTTTAGTATGGGAAACACATTAACTATGATTTTTCCCTCAAACTCCTAATTTATTAAAAGCTAGTAAGGTAGTTGTAGTGGTTAAATTCAGGTATTAGGTAGAATTAAGGGATATAGAATATGGTCATGCAGAAAATAAAGGCAATAATATGTGCTAATAAAGAGCCAATATGCAGGCTAATAAGCAACTAGTTAAAAGTGATGATTGTCCCCTATACTGAAGTGTTACCAAATATTGATATACTAAGCAGCAAAAGTAAATGACAAAGGCATGGTAAAATGTTTTTATGTGACCTTCAAAAAAAAAAAAAAAAAAGTTTAAATCTGTACGTTTTAAAACTTAAAACTCAAGAAACACCATAAAAATACCTTCAGGGACATTAAAAAGCTATAGAAACACCTACACATATTCAGGTAGATGTATTCAAATCACTTTTAAGCAACGGTAACATACTGTTTACATTCATCCTGCATTAGCAGCTCTGAAAGAGTCTTCATTCTATCTGTCTCACTCGCACACGCAGGTCATTTTTTACACTCCAGGTTGATGTAACTGCAGGCCGGAGCTGCATGTGGGGGTCACGCAAACAACGGTAGCTAAGAGGCTTGGGTGACCTGGCCGCACAGGTGTTCAGGAAGAACGCTGTTCACGGCCAGGATTGATGATCTAATCAAGCTGTCACCATGGCGATGAGCGGCTTGGCCGAACGGGAGGGGCGGGAGGCGCATGCTTACTGTTCACCCAAATTGGCCCTGACAGGCTGAATTGGGAAAAGGAATTTTCCCCTAAGTAATGTAGGAAACTAGTCGTACAGGCAACGCAGGAGAGTCGCAGCTTGCCCCCGAGCTTCTCCGCCACACATCCCTCTTTCTCTGTCTTTGAAGAACCGAGAGAAGAAAAACAATATCACAAATAAATGCAGATGTTGGCAGAGCAACACAGGGAAATTTTTTGACAGACTGCCTCACGCTGCCACGATCGAATCGTTACCTTATCGTTGCTTTTGTCAAAAAAGTTGGAAAGAGACATACTTAATTTGACTCCATGTGTTTACACTACAGACGATGAACTTGGTTATCTTTCTCTCTCTCTGACACGCGCTTTGGAAAGTACATAAAATTATTGAGTAATCATTTGGGTAAAGCCATAAAAATGAAATGTGGTTAATGTTCAAGTAATCTAAGTTTTATGGAGGGCAATTGCTTTAAACTAACAATTTTTAATTATCATTTAATTTCGGCAACGATATTAAGGCGATCCTTCACTCGGAATGCTTTATCTGTGAAATATTTAGGAAAATAAACACAGATGATTATAATACTCTCGAGCATGTGAAGAGGAGAAAAAAGGAAGATAAAGAGAGAGAAAAAAGAGATATGGGGTTGTCAGAACAAAGGAGTTGGAAAGATAAAGATCACATTGCATTTTTTAAAAAACAAGAATTATTAATGATGTCACACTACACACACACACACATTGCGTTTCTCGCTTTCTTCTCTGAAAAACACCACAACTTAACTCGGATTACTGTGGTAAACATTTAAGTTACAGCACATTTACTCATTTAAGTATTTCCACCTGTCTGCACACTCGCGCGTGACATTTCCGGCGACGAGCATTTGATATGTATCGGGGGCATGAATTCATTGTGTTATTTGTAAAATATACAGACGTTGCTCTTTCGAAGTTTCTCAGATTGTTCTTCTTTTGGAATACGTGATAGGATGAAACAAAGAGGGTGAAAGATCCCATTAATAATTAACGATTCACTCATAACCACAGGGCTGTTATGAAAACATGCTTCTCAGCTTTTTGCATATTATTGCTCCTAAATTCTGCAACTTGACTAATTTTCTTTGCTCCTTCTCTCTTTCTTCATCCCCCCAGTCCCAGCCTTCATATTTTCCCAAACACACAGAGAAACCAAAGGCCTCTTCTTTTAAATTACAAACATCCGGCATGTAAATGAGCCGGGCTTGCAGGGGAAGAACTTGTGGGCTCAGCGCTTTAATTTAGTTAATTATATTCGCAGAGTTTGCAGTCGTTTGAGCGCGAGCTGATGAGAGCGAGTGATCGCCCCTCTTTCTTTCAGCGCTTAGACTCTTGTAATCAAGGCCATTAAGCTTTAAAAGAGACTTTTAGAAGTGAAGCTGAAATCAACTCCTCCAGGAGCTCCGGGCCAGCCGTGCGTTTCCCCATACCGTGTTTACGCTGCCCTGTTTTTTTTTCTTCCTCTTTTCAAGTCGCCGATTTTCAAATAAACCACTATACGTGCCATTTAATGCACGTGGCGACAGCGATCGCCTGCCGTTCGTGTGTAAAAGTTTTCGACCTAAAACGAAAGTTGTTTTATTCAGTGCAAAAGCGAATCGGTTGCTGATGTCATAGTCATAACAGTGTTACACCATAAAAAAAAAAGAAGTGTATGGTACAAATCACATGTCCGGCACTCCACAGGCTGCAGTGTGTCACGCTCTTGGCCTTGGACATTCTGCCCTGTTTTCTTTTATGTCACATGTGATTTGTGCCATCTTGCATGACAGGTGTGTATGTCCAGAGAGGACACTGACCTGAACACTGACCTGAACGCAGCGGATGTCACCGTCACTCCCTAGAGCTTCTCACTGCTGCTCATCTGTCCTCACATTTGTTGTACAAATAAACGCAACACAAGTGATATCATTCATCTGTACAAAAACAAGCAAAGATCAAGTCAAAGTATGGCAAAAATTATAACAGATACATACATCCTGCTAAATTTATTTTAAAAGTATTGAGTTTATTACATTTAATTTGATTTCATTATACATTCAGCTTTTCTGTTAAGTGAGAAATTAATTGGGATTCATTTTTATTTTAAAAATGCTTTACGTTTGAACTTTCCATTTATCAAAGAATCCTGGGGAAAAAAATGATCAGTTAAGAAAAAATATTAAGCAGCACAACTCTTTTTAACAATGAAAATTATAAATGTTTCTCGAGCACCAAATCAGCCTATTAGAATGATTTCTGAAGGATCATGTGACACTGAAGACTGGAGTAATGATGCTGAAAATGTAGCTTCGCAATCACAGGAATAAATTACATTTTAATAAATATTTCACAATATTACTGTTTTACTGTATTTTTGATTTTTTAAAAAGGTAGACTTGAATAGCATAAGAGATTCCTTTCAAAAACATTAAAAGTCTCATTTATAAAGATACTCTCCTTATATTTACACCATCTACTATATATATACACTGAAATATTTATGTTTTCTCTTTATTATGATAGGTGGTCTACTAAATTAAAGCACTGTATGTGTGTGTGTGTGTGTAGATATATATATATAAAGATATATATATATATCTCTATATATATATATATATATATATATATATATATATATATATCTCTCTATATATAAAATTCTCTACCTTGTCGTCTTTTTGATCTTAGAGCGCCTTGACATTTTGTATCTTTGAGGTGCAGTGTAGTTTGTACCCACCGCATTCATTCTGGGTGTTTTGAAGGGTGTATTAGTTCAAAAGGCTTATTTTTCTAATGTGAAAATGGAACTAATGATGTGTGGGGGTCTTTTGACTATTACTTATGAAAACAACGCAGAGTCCATTCCTCTGTTATTATTTGGTCAGTCGAAGGGACCTCTCAAAATTGCACCAAATTATGTCCAATTAAGACAAGGCCGACGCTGTCAATCAAGAACAAACTTTCCCCCATCATTACACAGTTAGAGACACTGCACTTTCTCACTCACGCTCTTTTTCTTTGAAGGGAGGAGAGCACGAATATGATCCTGTGTACCAGATGTGTCACAATGGAGACGACTGGTGTTTCCATCTCTCTTTCCGACTCTTTCTCTCTCTCTCTTTCTCTCACTGACAAGCTGTCACCTGCTGGCTTTCACAATGTTCCTCCCCGGTGTGGGCCGGAGTGTGCCAAACCCAGCGGCAGGTCAGCGGTGAACACGCACAGCGCCCCTCCAAAGCCGCGCGATGAAATTTGGCAACAAATGTCACAGCGGAGCAAAACAGCTGTTGTCTTCACGACAAGCCAAACCCATTCTGTCTTTTTGAATTATGATAATGCAAAACAGTGTCACCCGAATCACCGGGGACGAGTCTCTATCTCTCTCTCCTCCCATCGAACGCGTGGAGACTCCCTCCTATGTAATCATTTCTTTCCAGCGTCTTTCTGACAAAAACGTCAGTGGTTCGACTAAAAATACCAGGTGAGGGGGAAACGAGAATCGAGAGGGGGAAAAAGAGAAAGGATGGCATGATAAACCAGCATCTGTGACATGGCCTCTTCTGTAATCTGTCTCCTCTCCTAACAGCATATGTTTCCGATCGCCGCCCCACGTCCCCAGTCTCTGCTCAAGCCCTCCCAGTATACAGCTCATGCTGGTGTAGTTATCAATCATAGCGACCAAGCGAAGCGAACACAACACACACGCCATATCAAATTCACCAGTTGCAAGAATTTTGCGCGCTAATTCATCAAATAATCCGTTTCAGACATAAGCTAAATGCGCTGATAGTGCTAGCAAGTGATTGTCCTCAATTTCAACTATAAATTAGGTTAAGCAATGCCATACTAGCATTGTTTGGCCGTTGTCACGAGGTCCGTTTGCGAATGACAAGCTCAATATACAAGTAACGACAATGAGTAACTTATATTTCAGACTAAATACTTCTAGTTAGTTTGTCTACTGTTGCTCCGCAAACGAAAATAGTTCCAGACAAGACCACATGCAGTGGATAAGTTAAATTCAGCACCTCCGATCAACAAACAGATGTGCTGTTTCATTCCAAATCAGTCCTGTTTTGAATTAATTGGTTGGGAGAATGATTCAAAGATTCACTCACAAAATCAGAACTACACAAATATTTAATTACTACAGTAGTAATTTCTCGCTAGAAATGACATTAAAAGTGGAAAATGTTTCTCAAATACATACATTTACACAAACTGACCAGCAAACTCAACTTTTGGATGCCATATTTAATTTTCTAGCTCAACAGTCACAGAATGGATGCACAGGATTGTGGGATATCAAAGGCAGCAAAGGACACATGCTACCTTCAGAAATCGACCAGATAAAGGTATCTCAGGAAACAGGATGTGAAGCTAACATTGGTTTCAGACGTTTCTTGATGCCTTCATGCCTTGAAATCTGTCCTCCGAAGGCAGCATTTTCCAGTTTTTGGACGCAGCCTCCGTTTTCTATCCGATCAAGTGTTTACATGTCTTGTCGATCGGATTAGAAAAGGTTTAAACTACCCTTACAATCCGAATGAAATTTTAATCGAATCGGGTCAATTCATTCCGATTGACATGGTTACATGTCATTTTTTTATTCCGACTACTAGTCCAATTACAATTGGATTATTAGTGTCCATGTAAATGCAGCATAAAGATATGGCAAATTCCAATCGGAAATGAAAATCCGGGCAGCACTGCAGATTTCACATTTAGTCACATTTACCTTACGTATACATTTCATACTTATGAAACTTATTTAAAATTAATATGAAATATATAGCTAAAATGTGTGTTATATATAAAAAACAACAACTTGAATTTATCTGTTTATACGTTTAAACGTTGTTAAACTCTCGCCATCTAGCTTGCTGTAATGAACCGTGAGGACTTGTGACGACTTGTGACGTGTTGCCAACTCTCGCAAGACAAATAAGCAACCACAGCTTCATTATTATAGGCTATTATTTATTATCATCAGTATTATTTATTATCAGTTATATAGGGTACACACTATCCTCTGATCACCTGTGGACAAAATAGGTTTGGAGATGGAAAAGGACAAAAGACAAGAGCACTAAGGCGACCTGTAATATATAGTCAAATACTGAATTAAAATAAATTTGAACCACATGTATCAACATAGTATTAGTATATTTTTTATTAGTATTATAGCCTGTAATGATTAATACATTATACAAATATTTTAAAATTTAAATTAGGCACCATCCATTAGGAATTATCTCCTGCACCATCCATCATCTCCCATGTTTCCTCTTAATCTCTGTACATCTCTGTCGGTGGTTCTATTTACATCTACTAACCATCATTGCTTGCATACAACATCACATGCCTGCAAGTTAAACATGATTTTTCTCCAATGAAGGGGAAGGGGGGCTACAGCACTTGTATTATTGTACTGATTGGATATAGCAACCATAAATGTACAGAAACAAAGTTGCTTGTCAGATTTTCCTGATAAAGGAACCATATTTTTTAAAATAAGCCGAAAAAACATTACCTGTAATTTTTTAATAGAACTTGTGTAAAAAGAAGCCCAAAGTTGTGTATTATAAGTGGACTTGGCAACTCTGACACCGTAGGCATAATTTGCGGGTGGGACATGTCCTCACCACTTTTTGCCAGGGTCAATATTATCCCCACTATTTTTTGAAACATCTCATTTCCCGGATGTATCTAAAACAGAAGAAACATAGTTAATTTGCAATTCATTCATTTGTGTTAAATAACAGGTGATCTGGCACTGGGATGTGTTGTTTTTGAAATTATGTTGCTCATGTGCTCGTTGCCGCTATTATCAGTGGTGCAACGGTGTTCTCTTGCCACTCATGCACACTGTGCAGTCTTCACACGGACGAGCACTTCAATATCTCACTTAACGCCATTGCGGAGACTCTCTTCATTCTGGTGAAATCACAAAACAACATGTACATAAACGTGTTCCTGCTCTTGATATATATTCGCTGATAAACATCTTTGGTTTAATGAGAAAAAAATAAAATAAATGACACAAGGGCAGATTAGAACCTAGAACCTCTGGCACGTAGGACAAAAATTCTACCACTAATCTATTAGGACAACCTAATACAAAATGTGGATCTAAGTATTTATTGACTAATGGAAATATTCTCAGGACTAACAATAAATTGTTTTATAGTATATGTAAGAATGAAACTATCATATTAAACATGAGGTCTATGTCAATACATTTTGTGCATTTATTATTGTAATAATACAAATACAATCCCACCCCACCCACCACCACCACTACACACATTCCTGTCCCACCCACTTTTCAAAAGAAAGTTACGCCACTGTCTGACACCCTGAGTCACATGACCATAAACAATAAAATTACTTCATGATCATTGCATGTACCCTTCACTAACTGACTTGTGGATGGGCCCTTCGTAAAGGGATTCCCTTAATGGCTTTCAAGGGTGCAAAAACACTATTTGGAATTCAATCAATTGTTTTGTTGCTAAATGAATAGTTTTTTTCAATGAATCAGATGAGTGAATGATAAATGACTCACTTATACAAACTGTCACTTGTTTCATTCCTGAATGAATCATTGTTTTTAACAAATTGGTTGAATTAATGATTCAATAGGTGTGTTTGACTTAAAGCAGCATGGTGCAGACTCATTAGTGTATGACATCGAAGTACCACAAGAGCAATTCGAAAGCGTACAGAGCATACTGCTCTCTAATCGCTCTAGCTGTACTTTGATGTCATACACTGATCGGTCTGTGCAGTGCCACTTCAAGTTGAACACACCTCATGACTTACTCATAAAAGCAGGAATTTGGAACCGTATACTAGCATACTGCTCTTACTATTCTTGATTGGATTGAAAACCGAATCTGGCGTTATGATGTATGACGTAATGATGTAAGCGTAAAAAATGACTGTCGGGTCATTTTAAAAAATTTCTTTCACTCATCATCTGTGAAGTGGAGCCAGTCCACCAGTTCTTTTTGGACTCTCATCCACAAACGCCTTGTTTTGGGCACAGGGAGGGGCGTTTTTACTGCTTGATGAATGTAACAGTTAATGCGCTTGTCGTCTCCTAATTAAGACCCAAAATAGATAAATATTAAGTCTGCTTTTTAAAACAAAGAAAAGAAAGAATGTAGGAGAATAGTGTATGTGCAAACAGTGAGAAACTCTGTATATTTGTGCAGTGTGCACATGTCAAAAAATCAATTCTGATTTGAAGCTTGTGACATATAAACACGCACATCAACCCTTTATTTAACGTTCAAACACTGAATTCATTCTGATTGAAACAAAAAGTGTCCATGTAAACGTAGCTAATAACTCACTCATAAAGACAATCACTTGTCGCCACCTACTGGTGTAACTAACAATGTAACCTGCAGAAAGAGTTACTAAAAATCCCCACCACTGCATGCCATCAGCAGGTGCAATTTGTTCTTTCTCAGTTCCCCCATTTTTATCATTCCTGAATGTATGTGTGAAAGAGTGAAGAGAAAGAGAGCGAACTCTTCTCTTAACGTCGGTTGAATTTGTTCCACTTAATAAGCCCTCCCCAATGACCTCTCACTAATTAAGAGCCGGCATGTAAGAAATACGAGCTTTAATTAATGATGAGATAAATTCTGTCTCGAGGACTGTCAGAAAATGATGACACCATGTTTTACAGTTGAAATAGAATTAGACGGGGGGAAAAAATGCCTGGATCTAGCTTACAGACAGCACTTTCTAATCTGTCAGCCGAGGATGAGAAACCCCAGCAGTAAATAAGAGAGCAGTTCAATGTCAATCAATGTCTGCTCCATTGCTTGCTGCTTGTGTACTTGTTTTCAGCAAATCATGTTAACACATCCTAACACAGACAGTATGGCTCGGTGCCATATTTGTGTGTACGAGCGTGTTCACGAGCAGATGAGTAAGAAAGACAGAGAGAGGCTTTCAACGACAGCATCATTAGCTGACGGTTACAGCTCTTGGGAAAATTAATTTTCCCAAACATTTTTCTGCATTTGAGGAAAACGAGAGAAAATATATGACATTTTCCTACATATTGGCAATGGCATTATTTGACTGAAATACAGCAAGTTTGTCCAGACTAGTCCAGAGCAAAGGGTTCAGAGTGGATTGAGTGTTAGGCTGGTTGTTGTGCGCTAGAGGCTTATTCCATCACTTTCGTAATGATGTACCACATACCCAAACACACACACACACACTCACGGAGACTGATGATGAATTGGCCTCATCTAACTCAGATGACTGTCGGGGAAGCCATGTGGTGCCCAGTGTCTGGTTTCCAAAAAGACTGACACACGCACATTACCACACTTGCAAAAGCATTCGTCTTTTCATATGGTATTCCCAGCAATCATTTGTTTTGCTGATAATATCATATAGTGTGTTGTTTTATGACATTTTGTATGTAATAAAAACAAGTCTTCTAATGTAGACACAAAATGTCTACATGTTTTGTAAGACTAAATGTATGGGGTCAGATTATTTATTTTGAAAGAAATTGATACTTTTATTCAAGAAGGATGCATTAATTTAAAGTGAAAATAAAGACATTTATAATGTTACAAACAATTTCTATTTCAAATAAATGAAACTGTTTTTTTATTCTTTTTACTTTCTATTCAAAGAATTGTAAAAAAAATAATAATAATAAATAAATAAATAAATAAATGTATTGTGGATTCCACAAAAATATTAAGCAACTTTTTTAACATAATAAAAATAAATTTTTCTTGAGCACCAAATCTTAATGATTTCTGAAAGACCATGTGACACTGAAGACTGAAGTAAATACTGCTGAGAATTCAGCTTTGCAATCACAGAAATAAATTACATCTTAAAATATATTAGAAAACAGATCATTTAAATTAATTGTAGTAATATTTCACAATATTATTATTTTTACTGCATTTTTGTAATGAAATAAATGCAGCCTTGATGATCTTCTTTAAAAAATAATAAAATAAATAAATAAATCTTACTGACACCAAACTTTTAGGCTGTATAGTGTATGTATAATGTGTACGTTGACTCAGTAAAAAGTTAAAGAACTGGAATCTGAACTCTAAATTGTTTGTCTACTTATAATTAAATAGTTAATCTTAAAATGAAACATCTATCATTCATCATTTTCTCTCTTGTCATTCTAAATATCTTACTTTCTTATTTATTTTGTGTAAATAAAATTAAATGTTTCTGAATTATGTTCCTTCTACTCTTGCATGAAACAAAATCATATAGTGACCTGGGAAATCAAAGGACAGAAAATCATCTTCACACACTATGTTTATAAGCATGGATGAGATTAATTTGAGAGCTAACTGACATTTAACCTATTCACACCACGTTCACATAGCAGCAGAATACAGTTGTCAGCCTTGTATATGAGTCCTTAATACGGTTACGTTCACACACACAGTATGGTTATTTACGGGAGTAACAACCGCATTCTATAACAGAACCCCCATAAATTCATGACTCACAACCGTATACTCTGAAAACATGCACTGTGTGAACGGAACCGCACTGGATAACTATTTGTCTGTCACGTCATACAGTGCAAGAGAGCCACTCTGCTAAGGGTTTTCGTGTGTGTGGTTTCAGTTTCGGTAACTTACAGTGATGGAGATATGAGCTGTGTGTCATCTGAAGGTTTTAGATCCAGTCACTGTTCTCCATGGATGAACTCATGGCTCAATTGTGACTCTTGTTGTGTCAAAAAGTGATGACTTTTCAATTTTATGGATGTCGCCATCTTTGAAATTACTTTGGTCACTGTCACTATGGTTACTGGTAAGAGAATATGGCTTGACTCTCCTCAGGCCCCGTTTACACTAGTGAGTTTTCATTTTAAAGGTGCCATCGAATTGAAAATTGAATTTACCTCGGCATAGTTGAATAACAAGAGTTCAGTACATGGAAATGACATACAGTGAGTCTCAAACTCCATTGTTTCCTCCTTCTTATATAAATCTCATTTGTTTAAAAGACCTCCGAAGAACAGGTGAATCTCAACATAACACCAACTGTTACGTAACAGTCGGGGTGTACGCCCCCGATATTTGCATCTGCCAGCCCATGATCGAGGCATTATACAAGGGCATGCAGTAATAACGTCTGGATCTGTGCACAGCTGAATCATCAGACTAGGTAAGAAAGCAAGAACAATAGCGAAAAATGGCAGATGGAGCGATAATAACTGACATGATCCATGATATTTTTAGTGATATTTGTAAATTGTAAATGTGCTTAGTTACCATCGTTTCTTACTGTATTCACGGAGACAAGACAAGACATATTTTCATTTTTTAAACACTTGCAGTCTGTATAATTCATAAACACAACTTCACTCTTTATAAATCTCTCCAACAGTGTGTAATGTTAGCTTTAGCCACGGAGCACTATCAAACTCATTCAGAATCAAATGTAAACATCCAAATAAATACCATACTTATGCGATTAGACATGTTGCATGACGAACACTTTGTAAAGATCCATTTTGAGGGTTATATTAGCTGTATGAACTTTATTTATGCACTGTATAAGGCAAGCATGAGCTCCGTGGGCGGGGAGCGTGAGCATTTAAAGGGGCCGCAGCCTAAATCGGCTCATATTTAATGATGCCCCAAAATAGGCAGTCAAAAAAATTATAAATCTATGGGGTATTTTGTGCTGAAACTACATTCAGGGGACACCTTAGACTTATATTACATCTTTTAAAACTACGTTCTACGGCACCTTTAAAATGGTGTTTCCACAGCATTCCAGAAACGATCTCCGTCTATACTACATGACCGAAAACGCATGTCACATGACCGTTCATGCACACTGGCCATGCAAGCACAAGTGTAAACAGTTGCCTCTTGCACATGTAGGGAGCTGCTGTATTAAAAAAATGCAGATTTTAACTGCACAATGGCTGCTAAAAATTACAACAAAGATTGCAGTTCAGTCTACAGTTTACAAGGTCGTGAAGGATATGCAGGGCGAACCTGGGCAGCCATGCCATTGTTTTCAAAAGTCTCTGTTTTGGACCGTTTATACTGAAACGCAACTCTGGCGTTTTCCAGCTAAAACGCAGTCTGCAGCGTTTTCGAAAGTCTCCATTTTCGAGGTTCAAAAACGCCAGTGTAGTGTAAACAACAGGTGTAAACCATAGCAAAAGTTATGCGTTTTAAAACGAAAATGCACTAGTGTAAACACGGCCTTGGTTACATACAAACAGTATTTGAGATGCTACTGCAAGTTGCTGTGTGAACGGGACATTTCAAGACTCACACCTGTAAGTAAATTTGGTTGTCGATACCAAAAATTGACAGTGTGAACGTAGCCAGTTCCAATGCAATTATCAGTGGATCTCAACCTTTTTGACCCCCATTGTCCACAACATTGTCCCAACCATATTCACAATTTCCACCAATAAAATATTTTTGAGCTTGACATAACTAGAAATATGTTATTTTAATGCTTGTTTTATCTTATTTTGAATCATTTTAAGACATCTTCAGGCCTGCTTGGAAGTTTGTTGTGGCCCCTAGTGGGTCCCAGCCCACTGGTTGAGAACCACTTAACTAGATGATGCAAAAGTATGAAACTATAAAAATGACTTGCTATTTTTAGCTGAATAAAGTTATAATTCCTAAATAAATTATTCATCATCTGATATATAAAAAATGTCTATTAAGATAGTTAAGATAGTTAAAAATATATATTTGCAATAATTTTGGGGAGTTTACCGAAATGCATTTATTAATTTGAAAATCTTGTAGTACATGTTTCTAGTACTGAAAAGTCCCACTTTGTATGAACAGGTTTGCATGAGTCACTTCTGCACCTGGATCACGGCTGGATCTCTTTAACCAGGCAAAATCACAACCCAATTACTAGAGCACCTCAGTTAATCTCGCCGCTTTGATCTAACCGAGGGTAATTCTTTTTTTAATACAACAAATGTAAATTAATGTCTGACACAGGCAATCAACTTAATAATGCATGTTTATCAAACATAGACCATATGGTGCCTTTTATTATTACTCCGAGTCAATTGTCACATTCAGCATGACACTTTTCTTAAAAACATTCATTTTGAAAGGCTCAGAAAGAAAAAAAGAAAGAGGGAAGGAAAACAGCCGGGCTCCTTGCAGCAGTTTGTTTGCAGATTTGTTCGTATTTAATGTTTCTTTCACTGAGCCACCCTCAAAAAAAAAAAAAGAAAGACGTTCACAACTCCATTTACTGCCAGGAAAAGCCAAGCTGACAGACGAATGACGTTTCTGACAGCAGAGAGACAGGAAGTGAGAAAGAAAGGCAGAGAGAGAGAGAGAGAGAAGGGGAACAAGGAAGTGAAACGTTACAGGCAGTCACACAAGGAGCAACCTCGCAACCTGTCAATCAACGTCCTGTCTCATCAGACGCCGATCAGAAGCTCCTGGCAGGAGAGCTGTCAGTCAATCCGACACACAGCGCTTTATGAATGAAGCCAGCGGAGGACCGGCAGCATGCTACACATGCCCGTTTAATCACGGATCAAAGCGGATTTACTTTGATGGGACGCTATTGGTTGCAAATGAGGCCTGAAAGATAGAAGATAGGAAAAGGAGACCAGGAGAGTGCTGAGGATGCTGAATCAGACAAGGGAGGACCCACACAATCCATAGAGTCCCGCTCTGATTTCATTACAGTAAATAGTGGTTTTGGTGTGGAACCGCTGAAAGCTGCTGCCTGTGGTGGTGGCTTAAAAAGTGCCCTGGGAGCAGGCCGTAAAGAGGCGCAGATCCGTCCCTGCCATTGGACTCATCGATTGAGGTCTGCGGTGAGGAGCAGGAGGCAGGGAGGAGGAGGTGTAGAGGGGGAGGCAGGCCCATTTCTCCTATAGTCTAGCAGAGCCAGACTTCTCAGGCAAGAAGAGACATATAAAGCAACCAATCATGTTTCATTTTGTGTTTATGTGCCATTCATAGGGGTGGGGTTCTGAAATATATCATACAACAATAATAGAGTGGCAATGAAAAGTAAACAAAACACCATAAAATACTGTAAAATGTGTATAGGTGTTTCTGTATATTCAAAATTAAGTACTGGTTTTTTCACAGACATACAGTACAGTGCAAAAGTCTTAGGCACGTTTATATTTTTACCAAAAATAAATGGTTTTAAGCCAGTTATTTATATTTTTTGCTATAATGTGTCAGTTGGAAATATCAGTTTACATTTGCAAACATTCCTTTTGCCATTAATTGAAATAATCCAGTGAGATTTTTGTATGCACATAGTCTGACAACAGCTGGTAGAATCCACATGGAGATCTGATCTCAACCTTATCAAGTCCATCTGGGATTACATGAAGAAACAGAAAAACTGAGACAGACTAAATCCAGAAGAACTATAGCAATGTCTCCAAGACACAAAAAAAAAAAAAAAAAAAAAATTGCGGGGGGTGGAAATACTAACGTGCCTAAGACTTTTGCACAGTACTGTAACTCAAAAGTAAAGCAGAATAGTTATACTCAAGCATATATAATGTATTTTCTATGATGTGTAAATCTGGCAAAGTTGGTTATCTAATCTAATTTGTATTACAAGTCTTAAAGGGAAAGTTTACCTAATATTGAAAAATTTCTGTCACCATTTACTCACACTCATGTCATTTCAAACCAGTGGTGAGGCCAGAAATTTGAGTGGACCTCAATGCCTCATTTTACAATACATGGGATGAAAATAATTTGACAATTAAGATTAGTTAAATCTGATTTTCATGAAAACAACAAAATCCATTCACAAATAAAATAAGCAATGAACAGAATAAGAACAATAAATGAAGATAAATGGTGAAGTGTGAGTAAAGCTGATCAAGGCTTCCCACTTCCCTGACCATGGACTTGAGACTAGTGTGGAATTTTCTCACTCAAACCACTGCCTGCTGTTGCTGTTGCTTCTGATTACTTTTAAAGGGGACCATTTATCATTTTCAATCTCTCAGAACACGCTGTTTGATATTCCCCCTACTCCTACGTAAGAGTAGGGAAACCCCACCCATTACTGGTGACGATCTGCCCTGTTAGCAGAATAGACACACCCTTGAGTTAGAAGCACAGAGTCCGCTATATCTGTGTACTCGCTGTATCAGCTAGAGATACACCATGTCTGTGCCAAAAAACATTACAAATGTTCTGTTGTTGGATGTACCAACGAACATACTAGGCTCCATAGACTCCCGCCATCTGAGTCACTGAGGAGACTGTGGTTGAAGTTATTATTCAAAGATGGGTCAGAACAAACTGTACGCAATCCTCTCCAGAGAGATACTGGTCATGGCAGAGAGAGTGTGCACACTTTATTATAGTTCATCGGAGTTGTTTTGCGGATATAAAGTTTGCCAGTTTATCAAGCACCCCCGAAAATGCATAAGGTCTGTATATATTTGTTTACTGTTAGTTGTAGCGAGTGTTTTTGTGTAATTCACTTTGCATGTTATTGATAATGCAAGGGAGAGTTTATAGATAAAAGACTTTAATGTGCACTTCTTGTACTGTGTTTTATTCAGCTCTTATGGTGATTTTCTGGAGTAATAACATATGTTTCATGTTTTGTGCGATGTACAATAAACTTCATAAACTCATTAGTAAAGATTTGGTCATCATTCGGACGGGTGCACTACAACAGACTCGTACTAATAGTGGACAAAAGCAAGATGACAACAAGATATAAACACAATTAAACTAAACTATACTAGTTCTGTCTCCATGCAGCACATATTCTTTGGCTCTGTAGGCATCATTTTCAGGGTGTTTTCACATTAGCACTTTTGGTGCGTACCCGGGTTCGATTGACGTCAGAGTTCGCTACGTTTGGATGATGTGAACACTGTCTTCTGAACTCGGGTGCGCACCCACGAACCATACCTGAGTCCGCTTAAAAAGGGTGGTCTGGGGTGCGGTTCAAGTGAACTCCGGTACGGTTCGCTTCTGATATGAACGCAAACGTACCAAATTGCGGAAGTGAACCGCTATTAATGCCATTCCTTACAGGCATCTTAATAATCCATTCATGTTGCAAAATGGAAATAACCCCACTTAATATTTCTCAAAAAATGCCAGTAGATCATACAAAAATAACAAAAATTGTATCATGTACAGTATTTCAGTGTGTGACACAAAAACACCTGTCTTCACTTCCCTCATCAGTCTTCCCACCATCTCCCCAGATTCCCAGCACCTGTTGTTCCTCGTCAGCACTCCCTTTAAGTTGGACTCACTCCCTGCACTCCTGGGGCCTGTACCATGAAGCCGGATTAGCTGGCTAGCCAGGTAAATTTCAGATTAGTTTGCGCTAATCCTGGGTTTTAGGTACCATGAAAGTGACTTGGCTTTTAGTGGTGTTCATCGCCATAGTAACTTATGCCCCACGGCTAACCTGCTCCAGGGCAGGTTATGTTCTGGGCTAGAGGTTTTAGAATATATAAAATATACATATTATATTATGTATATATGATTTCTATAATTATTATATGATCTATATTATTAATCCATTACACACAAGCAATTTTAGTTTAACAGTTATTATTAAGCATTTAGTTTTAATAAATATTAATATATACAGATCATATATAATATAAATAAGCTGTAAATAAACTTTAAATATGATGTGACCTTACAAGTATGAGTCTCTTTCGCTATATATAACTATATAAACTAACTTCACAACTTTCACTTGCACTGATAGAGAAAGATCATTTCTTTTATCTGTCCTCTTTCACAGACTAGTATTTTCCATTAATGTAAATACATTTAGATTCTTAATTTTCAGCAAAAGAGTTTTAAATCACGCTGCCACTCTCGCGAGAAGTGAATCATAGTTTATCTCTGTTGCAAGGCATGTGATTGGCTGTTTGTCACTGATGTCACAGATTCATGTGCACGTGCTTCACAAACTCAGGATCAAAGCCTGAGTTGACAGAGAAAGTTTATGATCAGCATCATGGTACCAACAAAGCCGGATTGGAGCGGTTTGGTTTTGTCAACTCAAAACTAATCCTATAACCCTGAGTTTGTTTTCAACTACCATCATGGTACAGGCCCATGGTCTGTTCTGTTGTTTGTTTAAGCGTGTATGTTGTTATCGTATTCCTGGATTGTAAATAAACCCCTTTTAATTGTGGATGTCCGTGCTCACCTCATCTCTCAGCAACAGCACGTTAACATGTTTTGGATATTCACACAGCCTGAACTTCAGAATCAAAATCAGTCAATATGTCCAAACGCTATAAAGTTATCTATTCTTTTTCTAGTTTTGAGAATTAAATTTGCATTGACTGTTTTAAACAGAATAGTTGTTTATGTCCCGTTAGACACAAATATCTAAAATAAACACAACAAAGCTGATTTCTGATGTTACATTGATGTAAGTCCTGTGAATCTTAACTCTGTCTCTCTCTCTCTCTAAATGATACACATTCATAAATGTTTGTTCTCCGCCATGCTTTGAAGTGAATTCGTTTCTCTCTTTAATGATTTTTTTTCTTCTCATGGTGATGGAAACCATGCTGACACCTTCTTTTGCCTCATCAAGCTTCCCAGCACAATTACATGAATTTACTTTCAATAAATTACCATCCTCCCAAACATCACTCAAAGCCGAGACATTCACAAACAATATGCATTATTAATCTAATTGTCACTGTTTATTTGGTTAACTTATAACTGATTTGGACAGCCATGCCTTGATAAAGCATTTAAGAGTTTTGGTTTTCATAAAGAACTCATAAAGAGATGGCACATGTGTATTTGCTGTAGCCAGTAAGATATAGTGAGGAATAGAGGACCCGACACAGTACAAAAATAAACAAAAAATGTACCTAAAATCACCTAAAATCAAGCATGTTTATCATAAACTCGACTATAGTTATTACAGTTACACTTCGGTTTTTAAACGTGTTGAAATTGTATGATTTCATATATAGTATCATGCTATATGAAATACTTAAGCAATTATATACATTATGATATAATTATATTATAGCTTCGGCTGAGCCTCCGCTGACTCCCTCCAGTCCCTCCGCTCCCCCTCTGTTGACTCCACTCTACTGCATGGATTTGCCTTGGGTCTTCTGGTCTCCAGCTCTGCCTTGGGAAGTAGATCCCCTGGCTCCGAGCCCATCGCTCCACAATGGCCCATCGACCCATCGGCTCCCTCTTGGCTCATCCTTCCCTTGACTCTGCCTGGGGCAGTTGTTCCATCGTGCTCTCTCGTCCCTTCGGCTCCACCTTTGTCAGTCGTTGCTCTGCCTGCACCACGGACTTTCAGACCGTCAGCTGCGCTTCGTCCTTCCACCCCTCTGGCTCAGCCTTGGTCCTCAGTCCCACCAGCTCCATCTCAGTCCTCTGCCACCCTGGCTCCACCTCGGACACTCATCACTGTGTTTCCGTCTTGGCCTTCAGATCCATTGGTGTCGCTTGGTCTCGTTAGCTCCGTTAGGGTCTCCACCTCCATTGGCTCTGTCTCAGTCTGTCATCCCCCTTGGTCCGCCTGCAAAGTCACCATCATGACTCCTCCCTCCTTCAAATCCGCCGTGGACCTTCGTCCTGGCTGTGCACTGGGTTCCAACCTGGCTCATTCTGATCTCGTGTCCTCCCTGGCTCTTCCCACCATCACTGCCGCCCTGGTTTCTCCCGCCATCATCTCCTCCTGTTTCCTGCTCTTCGCCAGCCCCTCGGCCAACTCCAGAGGCCCCACCCTCCTCTTCTCAGTTGTGCTGTTATTGCGGCATGAGGACGCGCCTTTCCGGGTGGGGGGTGTAATGTCAAGTTTAAGTCTGGTTTGTTACAATGTGTTTGGTTTTGTTTTTCCTGTTCCCATTTTGCCTGTGTTCCTAGACATCATTAGTTTCCGTAGTTACTCATTAGATCCTCACCTGTTCTTAGCTCTGTTGATTAATCTGTGTGTTTAAAACTCTTAGTTTCCTCTGTTCATTGTTCCGGGTCGTTTAATATGGGTGTGTTATTCTGTTTTCTGCATGTTCCCATTTGGATTTATCATTAAAGACTGTGTTTGTTGATCTCTATCGCCGTGCCACCAATTTTGACAATTTTAATTCTATATTTCATTTTATATATATAAAAATTGAGTAAATAATATAAATAAGTCAGGTCAGAGAATTTATATTATATATATATATATATATATATATATATATATATATATATATATATATATATATATATATATATATATATATTATATGTATGTACGCACACACACACTTTTTTCTCGTCTCCTACTCAGGAAAAAAATGGAATTAAAAAACAGTAACAGAATAATCAATCAATCAAATTAATCATCATCATCGATTAAGTAAAAAAATAAATAAAAAATACACATAATATATATATACACATATTGATATCAGAGATGTGGATGGTGGTGATTATGGCTTAATGCTGACTTTAGCTTTGGCACTTGACTAAATAGAAATTACAGCCAGCAAAGCACTTAAGATCTGAACATTCTGTGAGAGCTTCAGGTTTGGCCCTGGTTTCTTCATGAATCTGATATCTGCCACATATTTCTCTGTTCTGGTGATCATAATGGCTGGCTTGGCTCATTGAGGGACATTGTCAGCTACTTCTAAAGAATCAAGCACTCGTTTCACTCAGGCAAAAAATGTTCTGAAAAATGACCAAACTCATCATCCTAAATTACAGTAACTTGATGAAGAATTTCAACACGCACAGGTCTCAGTTTACTGGAGGTCGGCATCTTGTTAGCCCATAATGGATCAGAGTCGCTAAATCAACTATAACCCTTGAGCCTGTTCCAAAGCCTGTTTTGTCGCACACACACACTTCTCCATCAGTCACTTTCCAACACTAACAAAACAGGACAAGGTTATAAATATTCAGTGTGTCTTCAGCCTATCCCTTGCCAGGATGATGAGCATGTAGCCTAGAGTAACCAGAGAGAGAGACAGAGCGAGAGACTTCCATTCTGGTGATGAAGACTGACACACTCAAACCGTCAGCTATCCCAGGGCTTCAGGGGAACCTGAGGCGCACAACACGCACCCCTCGCGCACACACAAAATGCACAAACACATTCACAGTTTCCGTCGCTCTCTCCCATTTCGGTGCCGAAAGAGCGGGCTTGCAAACATTTCTGTTAATTATGTATTACAGCTGTCCTTCATAAACTTAATTACCAGGCGCTGAAAGGCAACGGGGCTCCATTTGCATATGTACATGAAAGAGACATGGCATATGCAAAAATACGATTTAATTAGCATTCTTTGATAGGGCAGCTTGCAAATCAAACTGGCATGCTGTAAGATTCTCATCGTAAGGCCTGGATTAACTGCGACGTGAGATGGCATGGATGGCATTGCCCGTTGGGAGATGGCAAGAACGAGGGGTAGAAAAAAAACTGAATGTGGAGTGAGCGGGTAGACTTCAGCTTTCCACGTCCGCTGCCGTCGCCGTCACAGCCATTGCCGCGCATCTGATCCAGGCCCTTGCCTGCAGGGGCTGGAACAACATCGTTTCGCTACGGTTTTGATGATTGTGTCTTGATTATTGTCATAAAAGGATATTACGGAATGCCACTCACTCTATTTTTTAGGAAAATATAAATCTCGCTAATGTGTCCTCTCTCAGCCTGCGGGTGCGAGGGGGTGGGGGGTGGTGGGGGTATCTGGCACGGAGATTAAAAAGAGTGGTGGGTGCTGTGCATTAGCACATTTAACTAACGACATGCTACACCGTGTTAGCACTGAGGCGCTAACTGTGCACAATTTGAATTACAGGAAAAACCTCATCATGTGGCATCACAGGAACTTGTTTGTTTGCTTTCCTGGCTCACAATATTTAGTATAGACTAAATGTGCTATAATTCAGCATCCTGTACATGCATGTACGGTAATTAGTGTCTGTGTGCGCAGGCTAGACATTTAAAGTGCTAGCTCAGCAGCGTTTAAATGTCACAAGTCGTGTGACTTCTCCAATCCAGGTCGATATGTTTTCACTGTAAGGTTAAAACACAACCGTGGAGATACGGACACACAGAGTCACAAATCTATACTATATGAATCATATATCACATTTCAAACATAAAAACTGCAATACAAAAAGGAACTTATACACACATATACAGTACACACACACTATCATTCAAAAGTTTGGGGTAAATATGATTTTTGTATATTCTTTAAGGCTGCATTTATTTGATTAAAAATCCAGTAAATCTGTAATATTATGAAAATATGTAATATTATGTTTTCTATGTCAATACATTTTAAAATGTAAATTATTCTTGTGATGGCAAAGCTGAATTTCGGCACAACCATTACTCCAGTATTCAGTGTCACATGATCCTTTTCAATCATAAATCATTCTAAATGATGATTTGGTGCTCAAGAATAATTTCTTATTATTTGTTGATAATAATAAGATATTATATATATGCTTAATATTTTTGTAGAATCCGTGATCATTTTTTTCAGGATTTTTTGATGAATAGAAGGTTTAAAAACAGCATTTATTTAAAGTAGAAATTTTTTAAAAAAAAAAAAAAAAAAAAAAAAAATATATATATATATATATATATATATATATATATATATATATATATATATATATATATTTTTTTTTTTTTTTTTATGTCTTTACTGTCACTTTTGATTAATTTATGTAATGCATTCTTGATGAATAAAAGTTTATTTTTTTTTTTATTTTTTTTTAAATGCTGACTGACCTCAAACTTTTGAATGGTAGTGTATATATTTAGACTGAAGCGAGGGCAGGAATGGTTTTAACTTTAGCTTTCTATATTACTATGAAGGGTTTTAGAAATTATAAATATTACTAAATATTAATTTTTAGGCACTTTACTAGTGTGGTCCAGGAATATTCCAGATCTGACATGAACATCCAAATTGAAACCTCCTAGCTGGCTCAAGAAAGTCTAACACCGAGAAATGTTTTTCAACAATTCAACCCAAAACAAAATATATATTGACAACAAGTGACTTCCTACAACACTTTTAAGGGTTAAAAAATTAAAATCTATGCTTGGGTCTCTCCAAAGCTGCATCTCCCTGAAACCCTGAACAAACTAGGCACGTAAAACTCAGACCAAGCCGACACTCAAACTACCTTAATTACACTCCACCCAAGCGTAAACACAGATTACCCTCGCCAAGACATGAGGAGCATTTACACTAATAGATGGGCACACCGTTGGGACATTTTGCCCCAGAGGAGGGCAGGGATTGTGATGGGGCTGGTAAGGGCTGGCTGCTCTGCCCTTCCCCCTAAGCAGCCCCTCGGCAGCCATTTTGTATGCTAGACTGGGCGGCAGAGAGAGAGATGGTCACACTGAGAGCCTCGCCTCATCTGCCTGGCCTAATGATGGCACTCACCTGCTGTTTTACTGCCTCCACGGGGGCTAAATACTACCCCTCAGCTCTCTCTGCCTCGCTCTTTCTCTCTATCAATCTGTATCTATGTATTTTATCGGTCTGTCAGTCTGTCTTTTTCACAACCTGTCTCTCTCTCTCTCACTACATCCTTTGTCTGCATGTTCTTCTTTCTCTCCATCATTCTTCCACACCTCTCTTGTCCTCTCTACACTCCTTACTCGCTTTTCCCACCTCATTGCTTTGATGAACTTTTTATGGTCAGCACCCATAAAGACCTCATCAAAAACCACAAGGGTTCAGACAGTTTAGGGCTAGAGCTAGACCACTAAAAGGCTTCAGAGATGAAAGAGCAGACAGAATGACAGCAATACATCTCCCGGTTGGATGAAAGTGGCTGGTGGAATAACCCAGCACGTCTGTCTGAAGAACAGCAGAGAGAGAGAGAGAGAGAGAGAGAGTGAGTAGTATAAGTGATGAAAAAGAGGGATGCGATTTTAATGTGTATGGTGAGATTCAGATAATGAAAAAATTCCTTATAAGAGCCTCATATTGCAAAGATTTGGGAATTACACTGATATTTACTGTAAATACAGAAATGAATCCTCTAAATAATAATGTGTGTGCTCTGGTGCTCAGAGAGACATAACAGTTCTGCTGAGGAACTATTTTTGCTAGCAAAGTATAGACAAAATACAGTAGAAATAACTGCCAATATTATGTCTAAAATGTAAATTACTCTATAAAATTCAAACTTTTTAGAGTTTAGAGTTTAGAGATGTCTCTTTTCTGAATGTACTGCAGGCAAATATCAGTGAATAAAGTATGTCTTGACTTAGTCATTTCTATACACTCCTTAACCCATAATGACAAAGAAGAAAAACAGATTTGTGACAACTCTGCAAATTTATTAAAAAGGAAAACCTGAACTAATTACATTGCATAAGTATTTGCACGCTTAACTCAGAACATAGTTAAAGCACCTTTAGAAACTCAAGTCTATTTAGGTATGATACGGCAAGCTTTGCACATCTATATTTGTGGATTTTCTGCCATTCTTCTCTGCAGATCCTCTCAAACTCTGTCAGGTTGAATGGGGTCCCTCGGTGGACAGTTATTTTTTAGGTTTCTGCAGAGATGTTCGATTGGGTTCAAGCCCAGGCTCTGGCTGGGCCACTCAAATACATTCAAAGAGTTGTCCATAAGCTGCTCTTGCATTGTCTTGGCTGTGTATTTAGGGTCATTGTCCTTTTGGAAGGTGGACCTTCTACCCAGTCTGAGGTTCTGAATGCTCTGAAACAGGTTTTCATTAGGATATCTCTATATTATGCTGTCTTGAGCTTTCCTTCTACACTGACGAGTACCCCAGCCCCTGCCGCTGAAAAATATGACCACAGCATGATACTACTACCACCATGTTTTATCGTTGAGATGAGATGAGATGAGAGTGGTGTCTGGTTTCCTCCAGACATGACACTTGGAACTGAGGTTCATCAGACCAGAGAAACAAGTTTCTGAAAGTCTGAGAGTAGTTTGAGTGATTTTTTGCAAATTCCAATTGGGTCCAAGTGTGTCTTCACTGAGGAGAGGCTTGAATTTGGCCACACTTGCCATAAAGCCCAGATCGGTGGAGTGTTGCAGCGATGTTTGCCCTTCTGTAAATTTCTTACATCTTCATCCGTGATCATGGGAGCTAGACTGAACATCAGCTTCTTGGTCACCAATTTAACCAAGGCCCTTCTCCATCGATTGCTCAGTTTGGCCAGAAGGTCAGCTCTAGGAAGAGTCCTGGTTCTCTTCTTCCATTAAGGATTATGAAGGTTGAAGATGAAATATTTTGTGGTCTTCCCCAAATCTGTGTCTTGACACAGTCCTGTCTCTGAGCTCTACAGGCAGCTCTTTTGACCTCATGCCTGTCACATTATGTCTGAGTTTGAGTTAGACTCTTAGTTTGGTTTTCATTGCATCATGTTTTCCTTTTCTGTTTCCTTCATTTGCATTAGTTTCCATTGTTATTCGTTGTTAGATCAATTTGATCCACCTGTTTCTCTTTCATCCTTTTGTTAACATTTTGTACATACAGAGCTTGTTTTCAGGTTCTCCTTTGTTCCGATCTTGTCACAGTTACATGGTTGTTCTGTTCGCTTAGTGTTAAGATTCTGAAATTCTGAGTGTTTGATATTTTGAGTTAATGTTTAATAAAGAAAACTGCTGTGACTAGATCCTGCCTTTTTCATCCCTTCTTCAACCACGCTATAACAATGGCTTGGTTTTTGCTTTGTTAGACCTTTTATTGAGAGGTATGTGCCTTTCCAAATCATGTCAATTCGATTTAATTTGCTACATATTAACACCAATCGAAGTGTAGAAACATCTCAAAGATGATCTAGCAAAATTGGAATGCTACCGGAAAAAATTAAGGGGTTCAAATGCTTTTGCAAGGCACTGCGTATGTAGCATAAATCTGTTGCATAGGCACCAGTACAATTTTAGTGGAAAAGAAATGTGTGTGTACATGTTTGTGTGTTTGAGTGTGTGTACAGAATAGGATTAAGCAGTCAGAAGAGTGACAAGCGTATTTACTAACTGTGTATATGTGGCCAGTGAGAGGAAGAAATCGTTAATACATTCATTAGTTGTGGTAAAGGGGATAACCGGGGCAAACTGGGTTTAACGATGACTCTGCGGTGGCTTCACGCTTTCATATTCAGGATCATCCGATTCCAAACGTCTCTTCTACATCACTGCACAAAGATGACTCAAAAAATCCAGCTTTCTATTCCAGCATGAGTCAGTCATCAAGATCATCTGGGTTGTGAGAAGGAAGCCCAGAGGACTTCCTGAGCAGGTGTTTATAAAGAATGGTGATTTTGATGAGTATAAATTAAAAAAAGGAACTAAAAATAAGCCCGGCACATCAGCAGCAGAGACAGGCTGAAATTATTGCGCGTCCTGAGCGACGGCAACTTTCCTGCTTTCGCTGGAGTCTGTCAGAGCTCAGGAGGCCTTATGGGAAAGAGGCGAGCTTGACAACATGTCAATATCACTTTAGGAATGTCTGTTTGGGAAGCTCTCAGGGATATATCACATGATTCCAGAGCCTCGCTCAGAAAAAGGAGAAGACAGATTTGATAGCCTTGGAAAAGTGTGTACTTGATCTGCGAGGCCGCAAAAAAGACAATTAAAAAAAGAGAAAGTAACAATCCTTTGTTTATCACTGTCAACACATTTACTAGACCAGACACGGCGTCTAAGTTCTCGTCTATGCAGAAGGCTGTGGCAGGTTGCGTGATAGGAGAACACTTCTCACTTCTCTTTGTGAATTTATTCAGACAGACAGAGAGAGAGAGTTTACTGCTGCTACACCTCCCTCTTAAATCTGTCACTCACTGTCTCCTCTGTACGTGTCAAGATGATTGAATACAAAGTCTTATTTACGCTGACAACTTCAGCCGCTGCTCAGCCAAGCACAACAAACAGCGCTCTGAAACCCGCAGTCAAAACTAAAAACAGCTCTTGCTGCTGAAGAGAGAGCGCTGCCTTCCTTTCCCTTCCCTTCCCACACACACAGACAGAGAGAAAGTTGAGCAGCTCTTGAAAAGCTGATGTTCTCTCATCTCGCGTGAGACCGTCGGACCCAGCATCTCCGGAAACATGCACGGAAATATACAGAATCTGTGGACCAACAGCAGCTCATGGCAGTTCAGACACTCTTGGGGATGTTTTATATGTGACCAGTGCTAGTGCCTAGTGTGCAATTTTTACAGTGGCCTTCAGGGGCTTTTTAAGAGGAATTTCAACAAGTCATTTTTAGGCTGCGATTTAATAAATTCGCCTTCCACAGTGTAAAATCTTTCAGCACAGTTAGTAACTATCTTAAAGACTTGTAAAGCTAAACAATAAAGTGTTTTGTGATGTGTAAATATAAAATAAAGTGATAAATAATAACAGTATTTATGGTTTGTCTATGAAGCATCCAATATGATCCTAATGGGCAACGCTCTAGCAGATGCTGTTGCTATGTTTAGTCTGAAATACAATCTCTGACTATGGCCATAACTGAAACTTTAAAAAAGGATCCTATTATCTGACTACATATAAAAGGACATGAAATATTGATTTAAATTTAAATAATTTTAAGCCTAAAGAGACCATGGCAAGGTTCTCTAAAGGTTATTACAGTAACGTTAATAGGACATTTGTTCAAAGTTATCTTTTCTTTAATAATGTTCTCAAAACGTTAGCACAAAACTATTACATACATTTTATTTGATGTTCATCTGATGTTCATCCATCTGTTTTTTAAATGTTACTACTTGTTCCAGAATTGTCAAGTAATCCAACCTTGGTGTAGGTAGACAGGCAGGACGAAGAAGATTAATTCAAATAGATTTTAATAATCTCAACCGAACTCAGTGTAGATGTTAACGAGAACCGACACTAAACAGAGAACAATCAGAAACTTAAATACACAGAGATGATGAACATAAAGATTAACAGCTGTGGTGAGTAACGAGTGTCCATGGTAACTGACGATGGCGGGAAAACTAGAACAAACAGAACAAAAAGACGAAACAATGAAAACGAAAGGCTCAGGCTCCTTTGTAGGCAGAGGCATAGGGTCCGGGGCGGGCGTAAGCTCTCCATCTGTGGTTTGCTCAGGTTTGTCATCAATAGGCATGAGTGATGGCTGGCTGGGTTCTGGGGTTGCTGATGCAGGTGCTGGTGTGGATTGGGGTGCATGCTCTTCAAACAGCGGAGGATGGCCTCCCTCCCTGTCCTCTCGGTCATGTCTGGTCGAGCGGCTGGTCCAAACTAATATAGGAAATTTAAGTGTCCCATCATCAAAAGCAGTCCTTTGGGCGAGTGTGCAAAAATGAATGGAATATTGGTATCATGGTCAGTTCTTCTGTCACGTAATCCAAGCTTGGTGTAGGTAGACAGGCAGGATGAAAAAGATTACTTAAAACAGACTTTAATAACAGAAATTAAACCTCAACAGAACTTAGTGTAGACGTTAACGAGAACCGACAATAAACAGAGAACAATCAGGAACTTAAATACACAGAGATGATGAACATAAAGATTAACAGCTGTGGTGATTAAGTGAACAAGTGTCCATGGCAACTGATGATGGCGGAAAAACTAGAAAAAAAAATGGAACAGAAAGACTAAACTATGAAAACAAAACAAAACTAAGCATTATGGTTACAAGAACATTCAGAGAACATTCAAAAGTAACGTTCCCATAATTCCCAAAATGATGAAGATTTCCTTAACATAGGCAAGAAGAAAAAAAAAGCATTTTTAAAACATTCTAAAAACTGGATGTTTTTACCTTTCAGAGAACATTCAGAAATCATGTTTTCATAACTTAATGGTAACATAACTGAAATGTTTTTAGAACATATTCTTGTTAGCTGGGAAACTGTGGTACTAACAAACGATCATTTAATTAAAGCCCCTGTCCCTAACTTTTTTTGGTTAAAAATGATCCAAAATCAATTTTTGAGCATGTACATAACCAGCCAGTGTTCAAAACTATCTCTTTACCTTAGCCCAATTCACAATGGTAAGCTTGTAATAATGTTTTATAATTCGGGTGGTACTGTTGGGTTTCAGCGGGAAATTCGAGCATTTACATAAAGAACGAGTCCCAGCTAGTACACTACATCACATGTGAGGAGGATCACTTATAGCCTTTTCTCACAGCAGCTGCAATAATTAAACTTATGATTTTGATGGCGGATTGTATGGTATGACAAATTAATGTTAGAGACTAGATCTAGGTAACGCTAATACACATGAAATAGCCTACACATAGTCACACAATGCTCATGTTGTTAACATTAACAGTTTGAAAAAAATATACACACTTGTTCAAATGACATTTTCCATTAAAACTTCTTATATTGGATATACTTCAAGACTACAATCAAGACTACATTATCCACACCAGTGTAGTGATTGACAGCAAACATTAGATTCATCCGCGCTGAGGAGCCGTGCCGAGGCACAATGCACGTACAGATAATAATTCCGCAAACAGAGAAATGAGTCGTGACAGATCACTGTAGCACCTTAGCTCAAGCGTCTCGTGAACTGATCATCTCTTCCTACTAGTTAATTTATAGCATCAAATAAACATGAATGAGCATGAGAAGTAATGTTGTTTCAAACGCGAAAAGATGTCAATACACACCATTTTTCAAGTCCACCGAGGTTAATCTTCAAACTCGGACAAAATGGCGGATTCTGTGTTATGATTGATTGGTTAGATCGCTTGTCAATCAAACTCACAGCAAAGGGTCAATTGCAGGTTTCAAACAGAGATGGCGACAAAGAGGCAAAACGAAGGACTGCAGCTTTAATTACTGATCACATCTATTTATTATAATATATTATATATATAGGCACATTTTATTAACTGTAGTAAACATATATTCAAGGAAGTAACCATATCTTAAACGTTCGGGGCCATAAAGAAAAGCATAAAGAAGTAGAACAGTGAAGGAAATTCTAGTTAGGAAGAATGTTAATGTTGGTCGTTTAACATTTCTATTGTAAAACATTTGTGAAATATACTTTTATCTTGCCTTGCTCTTTTACAATGTTAAAACTGACGTTTCATGCTGGAATTCATATTCTGCTTCTGTGAACACTTAAGCCCACCTACTTTGATTTGATTGGCCATCATATTCATCACATTGACACTGACGACCACTGTTAGACCACTGAAGCAGACGAATTTCAAATATTGGGGGGGACAATTTGGCCATTTCTAATTATTGGGGGCGGACTTGTCCCCTTTAATGTCTATGGTGGTTATGGCCATGCATATATTATATTTAAACATAATGTTTTAGTAGCCTAAGTTCCAAAAGCTTTAAATAACATTAAGGTGGATTATATCAATGTGTCCGGTTGACACTTTCTCAAGATTTAATTTTGTGCCTAATTTTCTCACAATTTCCATTCACTACACAACACCAGAAGTCTCAGTTGACCATCATTCAAAGATATTTGACATCATACAAAGATATGACATCATACAAAGATAATTAACATCATACAAAGATATGACATCATACAAAGATATTTGACATCATAAAAAATATGACATCATACAAAGATATTTGACAGCAGAATGCAGTGATTGTCCAATCAGAATTTAGAATTTCAGAGACTCGCATTCTAAATTGAGAACAGTTTAGTATGTGCAAACTTTTTTTAAAGAAACAAACTTCCTTATATTATTTTTTTAACTTCCTAATTAGGGGGATCAGACCTCCCTCTCACCCTGCCATTCTCTTTTATATGCCCGGTGGTATGCTTTGCATGGCAGCTGCATCTAGACAGGTGATCTGAACAAACCCATCAAAAACACTGGCTCTGTTACAGCCTTTGCACAGCACAGACACATGTAGAGAGGGGAATTCTCTCCGAACCGCATGTTATTATGGAAATGCATCCTATTCTACAATGCATAGACAAAAAAGCCTCTTCAGAAACAGACTGATTACACCAATATGCCAGAAAAAAATAGATATTGGAATCTTTCCTTTCTGTAGACATCAGGCTCTACAACAAAACACAACACCCAGCCTGACAGTATTCACTTTGAGTCAACAGCTAAAGCAGTACAAATGCTTTACTTACAGCAAATAAGCAATTATTGTCATGGGAATCATTCTCTCCAGTTAATAACAATCTATGGTCTAGATTTCAAATATTTTTAACCCAACAATGTCCAGATTTTTCGCAGAGATGTCTTAATTATGTGCACAATCGTTTATATGAACATCCAATGTAGCTCTTCAGTGACTGGTGGCACATACAGTATCTATATATAGAAACTCCAATAGAAACACATGCAAAGATTGAGATAATAAGGGGTTTTGCCCACATTACTTGTTCCCAGGTGCATTTCTGAGTAAACATAAAGAAATGGGAGCATGAATTAAATACCACCACATGACACATTATTCTGCAAGTTGTCAAAAACCCTTCCTAGGGGCTTTAAAACATCTATAGTCAGCCAAAAATGTTTACAAATGGAAAAAGAACGGTAGAGCCTTTGGCAGCTGTAGCTGCCCGCAGGCTTAAATGAATTGTGTTCTGTCCCACCTTACCCTATCTTGTCCTGTCTCTTCACTCCTCCGGAAAAGTTTTACTCTAAACAGTATAAAGTTAATATATAACCAATTTATTCCTTCGTTGTGAGTGAAGACTGAAGACATGATACTTTGATAACTGTAGGCAGAGAATGATAGATCTTATCCTCTTTGTTCATTTGGGAAAAAAGAACAATGTATGGATACAATACAAAAAAGAAAATAACCAGACAAGAAAGGAGTAAACTATTTGATAGGCTCTTCTGGATCTTTTAAAGGCACTTAAGATGAGATTTTAATGTTTGTCTCTACACCTCTCTGTCAGAAAGCATATTGCATACTGAACTTTTAAATAGGTCTGATAGAGTACCCACTTTGTTTAGGGGTGCAATTGTCCTCTTGGTGTCCTTTTGGGACATGATATGTGAAAAGTGAAATATACATAGCCATCCCAAAGGAAAACAAAACTGTACAGGATCACAGAGTATTTTTTTTTCTCCATCTCTTAGTAGAGGTTGCAACAAAGACCTAAAATTCATATGCCTTTGACGAAGAAAATCTAACTGAAGAAAAAAACTCCACTGGGATTAAATTCTGTATGCATAACTCAGAGCAAAATGGCCCCTCTCCTCTCATAAGAGGAAAGAAAGGGTCAGCATTTACTCCCCCACCCCCCACTTACTGCTCCTCTCTTTTCTGCAATTTATTGCCTTCTCACTTTTCCTGAAACTTTTCCTGAAATCATGTACAAATTGAAGAGCTTATATAATTGCTAGATAGAATATATGAAACGGTCTGGTCTGCACGCACAATGAAGTTGAATATGAACTCAGAATAGTCTTTATTTAGCAGTGACGAAAACTAAACAAAGCCGAGAAACAGGAACAAAGGGAAACAAAACAGAATATAAAAGTCCTTAACTGTGATTATATATATACAGCTATGGAAAAAATTAAGAGACCACTTAACATTGATTTCTGAACTTGGAGTGGTCTCTTAATTTTTTCCATAGCTGTATATATATATACACACACAATAAAAATGACTAGTAAAAATAAAAATAATATTATTTTGTAAAAACTACCATTGAAATGTTTGGGGGCAAAATTCTTTCAAAAAAAAGAACAATAGTATTAAAATGGCAGACTTCTACACTGTAACAAAAAAAAAATCTACTTCAAATGTATTATGGTTTCCACAAAAATAACAAGCAGCACAAATGTTGCCAACTGTGACAATACTAATATTTTTTTAACAGCAAATTAGCATATTAAAATAATTTCTGAAGGATCATGTGACAATGAAGACTGGAGTAATGGCAAAGCTGAAAAAAAAATTAGCTTTGCCATCACAGGAATACATTACATTTTTAAATATATTCAAGAAAACAATTACTTTAAATTGCAATAATATTTTGCCATATTTCTATTTTTACTGTGTTCGGATCGAATAAATGCAGCCTTAGTAAGCATGAGAGTCTTCTTTTCTTCTTTTTTTCAAGAACTGCAAACATTTAAACAGTGTGATGTATACAGATATACAGAAAAGTAAAATTTATGACATTTCAAAAAATCTATACATTCATGCTTAAGCATCAATGTGATAGCATATGTAGTTCTGATACCACAAATCCTCCCTCAAACCTTCCAAATGAACTGCGTACGTTTAAAGTTAAGTTTCATAAATTCCCAGCAACTCCTATTAGGCCTCCTTTTATTCAAGCTTTACAGTTTGACCGTAAATACGGTTGTATCAACTCACACCAAATGAACGCAGATGAAAGCCTGAACCGAGAGTCGGAACTTTCATGTCTCCGCTGAGGCTCAGAAGCTCTAACTACGGGCATTCTCAGATGGGATTTACTGTGGTTTGTTTATAGGGGCTGAAGGGTAGCCATGGCAGGCAGTGACTGGAAGCCCTCACTCGGGACAGGAGAAAAGTCAAATCCACTCAGACCCGCGCTGATTCGATTAAACAACCACTGAGGTCCGCCGCTCAGGTTCGCTATCCACATCCAGGGCCGCGGAGGGCCACAGAGACCAAGGCCCCAGCAGGGGCTGTCTGTCCATTCAAAAGAGAGAGAGGAGAAAAAACATCATTTATTTAGAGTGTTTACTGTTTACTGTTTCTACCGGGCCTTAGAGAGGAAATTAATTTTTTACAATTTTCCCCTAAGTATAAAAGAGCAGGCGAACTCTAGGGTATTCAGCTTCCAAAAACGATGAACAGTACGAGTCTCTTTGATTTTCATCACCTTTATCAATGACAGATATGATTTTCCTCTCCTCTCCCAGTGTTATGAATATTTCACCATAAAGGGCCTGTCCATTTACTGTAGGGTGACAGAAGCCAAATGTAGATAGAAGGGTCAGTCAATTCTCTCTGTCTATTTAATAAGATCACACATATTACAGACTCTTTGATTTAAAAAAAGGTTTGTCCAAATATATACAGTATATGCTGTTAAAAGGTAACAATGTCTAATTGTTTTTTGTAGAAAATAATGAATGCTTTCATAAATTTAGGGGGAAAAAAGACTTCATAGGACGTGTATGTTCCTGCAGCCTAGAGAATGTTCTTGGGCTTTCAATGCGGTACTATATTACAGAATGAAGATACTACCAAGACCACTAAGCATTTGCTTTTTCACCGTGTTTTAGTCACATACAATGTGCTTATAACTTGGTCAATATTTCATTGTGTCATTGTCATTCATTTTAGTCCATTTTACTCTGCCTGAAGTGGCATATAGTTTTAGTAAATGAAATTAGTATTTCATTTGATGCTAATGTGCAAAGTATGAAAATGAGTGTCAGACAATTATAAGTCATATTTAACCAATTTTTCAAAGCTGAATTAACATTTAAAAACAAAGAATTATCTACAAAAAAAGTTCTGCTTATTAAACTATACATATTATCACATATAATGATTATACTTATGTACTGTATACATTTTAGATCTACAAGGATGTTCTACATTTTAGAAGTTGCTGTTGTAAATACTGTCAGTATCACATAATCAGAAATCATTTTATCAATATTTTATGCTGATTTGTTGCTCACAAAACATTTATTACAACAGTTGAAAACAGTTGTGCTGCTTAATATTTTTTGTGGAAACCATGATACATACCATTTTTTCAAGATTCTCTGATAAAATAGAATGTTCAAAAGAACAATTTGAAATAGAAAGTAATATTATACATGGCTTATTCAATAAATTTAATGTGTCAATGCTGAATAAAATTATCAATTTCTTGTGAACTAATAAACCTGCTAGCAAAGCAATTCGGTATTACTGCTTTTCACAGATCAATATTCAATATGCTTTCACTCAATATGTTTATTTACATTTTTTTATTATTTTTATTTTACTTTTCTCCTACTAAAAACACTGTGTATTATAATATTTTATCCTACTAAACATCAGCTCTTGGAAGCTAAAAAAAAAAAATGATGAACTAGCAAACATTTCTTTTCTAATCCACAAACAATCAGTTTTGACCACGTTACATTTAAAAAGTAGTCATCAACTCAAAAGTTCGACCATCTGGCATGAACGAAAGATATGGTCTAAAATGGGCCAGAAACATCCAATCAAGGGTGCTTAAACTCAGCCTAATTTACTGCAGAGGCCCCAAAGGTTTGATTTAAAATCGAACTCTTTGAGAGTCGTAAGAGGCCGTGAGAGCACCGGTGCTTCTAAATGACAAGCTGACTATTACACCATAAAGCACCGCCAATTTAAATTGCAAAATAGGTTGCCAGGTCTCTTCAGAAGCAATATCTGTGAGCATTTCGTAAATGTACGAAATAAATATAAAAGGGAGGGATATGTAAATGAGGGTGACGGAGGACTACTTTGAGGCGAGTAGGTAATGCTGCAGCTATTCATCACGGTGGAGAAAGAAAGCACCCGCGTCCGTCCTTAGCATATTCTAATGAAGGCCATCATGCAAATGAGTGTGACCTTTTCTGGGCTTTTTTTATTCAAGTTCACATTCAATGGAGAAATGTGTACATACGCTAGGCAAGCAAGCGGACGCAGACGCGCGCACACCCGGAATTATATCGAGGCATAACAAATACTCTCCCCCTCTTCAGCCGAAACACCATAGTGACTAATTACAGCAATCAATGAGAGTACAAACAGAGCAAGCTACAGCTGTGAGAGAGGCAGGCCTGTCTGCTAGGACCGGCCCAAGTGTTTCAGTTCGTCAGGATTTCGGGAAGTATGTCGACAAGTCAGATATGACAGGGCTGTCTTTCTCAGGCCTTCTTTCCTCGGAAATCCCTGGAAAGACTGTCAAACAAATAAATAAATAAACACACACACCCAACTGCCAGTAGACTGTAATTGACAGTGAGCGAACCGGCCAAGTTACATACCCTTACAATGACTTTGAACTTTTCCGCTTGTAAAGATTAGGCATAAATATTGAAATATTGAAATGAAAGATGCCCCGCTTACATAGAAAGATGGAGGAAGAGGAGGTGGATGAAGGGGTGGTAAGGAGAGGTGTGTGGGGGGGGGGGGGGGGGGTTGGTTCGGTATCTCTTGTGCATCAGTAAGCAGACTTGGCCTCCTCTCTGCACAGACAGTTATGGATAGGAAACATTATCAGCCATGGTAATTAAAGGCAAAACTTATACATGCTGGGAGGGTGGAGGGGGGTGTCACACACACCCACCATTTATCACACACTCTGGCTCTGGCAGAGAGCAGATGAGGTGGACCGCTCCACCTCTACAAGCATTTACATGCTTGTGCTGGTCGAACGCTTAGGAGGTTTTTGCCCCATGATGTGATCCTGAGAAACAGAACTCACGTTAGCATGAAAAACTAGCTGTAAATACAATTAAATGGCAATAGAGGAGAGAATGTGTTTGGCTTTTGAATAATTGCATAGCATAGGAACAGGAAAGAAAAATCACATATGAGATCTCTTTAATTACTCAACTGTTTCTTTTAAGTAGCAAGGAGATTAAATTGAGAGCAAATGAAGATTTCTGCTTAAGTGCTTTGCTCCTGAGAAAAAAAAGGGTAATCTCACATGTTTCCGCTCTAGAGTTTATGAAGCAATCTTAATAATGTTGCAAACTCTGAACATATAAAATACCAAAGCCTAAAATCCAAAGTTGTAGATTTCAACATAAGTCAGTGGTTAAACAACAATCATGTTTCTTCTTATTGAAGGACATACAGTTATCGAAATTTCTGGAATCACAAAATGAATCATGGTTAATTAAATATATGAATAATTCCAGTTTTTGTTAAAAAGTTTGAAAACAAGCAGCTTTGTCATAATTCTAGAAATGAAAAATGTCAGAAATATTAGCGCCTTTGTCAGGTGAAGACGGCCTTCATATAATGATGGCCCTTCAAGTCAAAAAGGTTGAGATTGACTGAGAAAAATTAAATTTCTCATTAAAAAATTACTGTAAGACCAGTTTTTCAGAGTATGTCAAGTCACCTTTATTTATATAGCACTTTATACAATACAGATAGTTTCAAAGCAGCTTTGTGGGGATAACCAGGAAAATATTGATTTAATGATGATTCAATTCTACTGTAAAGCAGAAATTAGTGTCATTGTTCAGCTGAAATCAGTTCAGTGTTGATTCAATTCTTTTTCTATAACTGTGTAAAGATCATCAAATATGAAATGAGTTCAATTCATCTATAAAGCAAAAGAGAAAAGTTCAGTTCTCATCTGATAGTGTCAGTACAGTCAAATCAGTAATATTGCTGAATATTACTGTATGTGTCCGCAACTAAACAAGTCATAGGCGACAGTAGCAAAGTACCCATATTCCATCGGTGACAGAAATGGAGAAAAAAACCTTGGGAGAAACCATGCTCAGTCAGAGGACCAGTTCTCCTCTGGCCAAACGAACCAACGTGGTTTGGTTATGATTCAGGCTGCATCACTAGTCAGATTGTGGATTGGTATCATTCAGAATATTTCATCCAGTTCCTTCTGCTTGCACACTGGATATCGCATGCCGTCATATGGTGGGAAGAGTCAAAGCTGGCCTGTGCAGAGGACTTGTCTGGTTAAAGGATTAGTTCACTTTCAAATTAAAATTTCCTGATAATTTACTCACCCCCATGTCATCCAAGATGTCCATGTCCTTCTTTCTTCAGTCGAGGTTTTTGATGAAAACATTCCAGCATTATTCTTCTTATAGTTGACTTTAATGGATTCCAAACAGTTGAAGGTCAAAATTACAGTTTCAGTGCAGCTTCAAAGGGCTTTAAACGATACCAGACGAGGAATAAGGGTCTTATCTAGCGAAACGATCGGCCATTTTCTAAAAAAAAAAATCAAAATGTGTATGCTGCACATTGCACAATTTCTATATCCTAATTATTGTTAATGTAATTCATTTTTTTCAGGAGCTCATTGCTTCTACGTTCAGTTAAACTGCTAACAGTGATTGTAAATTAACTGCCTAAATTATTACATTATTTGCTAACTGCGTTCTTTAAATTGTAATGTTGACATGCATTCTGTGTAAAGCTGCTTTGAAATGATATGTATCGTGAAAAGTGCTATACAAATAAATGTGAATTGAATTGAATTGAATTATGCTTTATAAACACAAATGACGCCTTGCAAGTGCTTCCAGTCACTTTCCGTATTCTTCAAAAAGCTTACGCTGTATGTTATACGCCTTCCCTATTCAACTTATGGAAAAAACGGAACGGGCGCCACATTCGTTACGTAAGTTGAATAAGAGTTGAATAGGAAGGTGTAGGACATACAACGTAAGCTTTTTGAAGAATACGGAAGGCGGTCTGGAGGAAGCACTTGCAAGGCGATCGTTTGTTTATAAAGCATATATATATATATATTATATATATTTTAGAAAATGACTGATCATTTCGCTAGATAAGACCCTTATTCCTTGTCTGGTATTGTTTAAAACCCTTTGAAGCTGCACTGAAACTGTAATTTTGACCTTCAACTGTTTGGAGGCCATTGAAGTCCACTATAAGGAAAATAATCCTGGAATGTTTTCATCAAAAACCTTAATTTCTTTTCAACTGAAAAGAGAAGGACATGGATCTTGGATGACATGGGGGTGAGTAAATTATCAGGAAATTTTAATTTGAAAGTGAACTAATCCTTTAATGTGGTCTTTGCTGAGGATCTTTGCCGATGACTGTAATGTCGACGAGGTCTTTGCAGGGGATTTGTATCCACTGTATGTCTCATTGTTTCAATTTTTAACGTTACTAAAGAAATATTTAATAAAATATTCCTGCACCAAGGAAGCAGATAGATCTTCTTGATGGCTAGTCTGGACATATCTTGTTTGTTAACCTCTTGTAACATCTTGACACTTGATCTTGTATTGCTCTTGTATTTTAATCAGGCATTGTTATAGTTATCTTACTACCCTCCTCATTGTATATGTGCAAAAGCACATATATCTACTGTATAGCTGTACTACACCTCTTTTCTTGAGTATTTGACCTGGAATTCTGGGATGGAACTGAACAAACTGCAAAATCTGCACATTTGTACTCTATGCCAGGACTCTTATGCTACCCTATTCCCACATCTCCTGATACATTAAACATGCATGAATACTCAACATGCTGCATTACAGAGCTTAGGTATGGTTTAAAGGGGTGGTTGATTGTGATTTCATTTTTTGACTTTAGTTAGTGTGTAATGTTGTTGTTTGAGCATAAACATCTGCAAAGTTATGATGCTCAAAGATCAATGCAAAGGGAGATATTTTCTTTTAAATAATTCTCTGTTTAAGGACTACAACAAATGACTAATAGGGAATACAGTAAGCTTCTTTGTAAAATTTAAAATTTAAAATGTAAAATTTACATAAACCCTGCCCCCAAGAACACACAACAAAGGGGGTGAGGTCATGTTGGGCTGCTTTAGAGAAGAGGAAGAATTGTTGTAGTAGAGTGTTGTTGCCGTGCCGTCATTTTACACTGGACTGCTTCACAAATGAGGGTCAGTTCAACACTAGATTTGCACAAAAGATTAGGCCATCCTTAAAAATATTCTAGTTTGCCGTAACCCGACCGACCCTGTCAATTTAGGACCGACTCAAATTTTTTTAAGTCCGACCAACTTGCGGGTTGTAAATTTGCGTTAAGACCGACCTTTTTTTTTTTACTCTTCAAACAACTAACACAAAAGCAATAAAATAATATTAATTATATTTTAGTAAGTATTGTAAATATATAAATAGCCTAGGCCTACATACAAACGAAGGCTACGTTCTTTCTTTTAAATAAAAACCGTCATCTATGTGACGTCATCTATGTTTATACTATTGGTTAACGGATGTCACACTATGGCCGGTGCGTTCACTTTGTCTCAACCCGTTGAGAGACGAGACCTGCTGACAGATAAAATAATTACATGATTGTGATAGCCTACGTATATTTTGTCTGATTTCTTCAAGCCGTCGTATTTACCATGTTTACTATGGTAAAAGCGTGCATAGTCTTGGTGATCAGAATCCACATCGGATCACAAACATAAGTTTTTTTAAACACTTGCTGCTGTCTGAAAGTGAGTTTTGAGCTAAAATGATTTTAAAAGTCTTTAATGCTGGTGTTAGCTGGTAACCTACATGTAATCATCGGCGCCTCCGTCTCCACACACAGATAAACTCTGCCTTTGCTCGTAACCACTCCCTCCTCAAGCCCGAGCTAGCCCGCTTTGGACCAAGGTATTCGGCGTGCCGAAAAACCCGGGCCGTTGGAAAATCAAGCCCAGGAAATGACAGTGAAAACGCGACCTGCCCTGGCACGCACTAGCACGGCCACTTTAGGCCCGACAGGGGAAACACGGCTGCGCCCAAAGGCACGGGTTGAAAGACCCAGTCAGTGACGTCACAATATGCTAATTTGTTTAAATTCATACCTACGTAATCACCATCACCAAAATTGTACCTTTTTTTTTTTTACATTGAAACTTGAAAAAAAATATATAGACCTACCTACCGACCCTTTTTTTTATTTTTTATTTTTTTACTGTTACTGCAAACCAAAATATTTTTAAGGATGGCCTTAACATGACGGCACATGTTATCGATGAATTGAATCAACTCTCCAAAGCAACTACATAAATGCATCCACTAACCATTCAGAAACGTCCAGTTGCATTCTAAAAGAGTCTCTCCATCTTGAAGACTCCGGTTTGAACAATGTAAGGCTGAACGCGTTTACTGACAATTGTCATTTTGGCTGCGTGAGATTATCCAGCTTTGTTGTTGTTGAGAAACCGAAGCGCAAGCTGTCAAAAAGCTCCACCCTCTTTTGGAAAGCGGGCCGGGAGCAGCAGCTCATTTGCATTTAAAGGGACACACAAAAACGCTGTGTTTTTGCTCATACCGAAATAAGGAGCTATAATAAATGATCTGTGGGGTATTTTGAGCTGAAACTTCACAAACACATTCTGGGGACACCAGAGACTTATATTACATCTTGTAAAAATTATAGGTCCCCTTCAATTCGTAAATAACATTCAGTTTTACATCAGATATACTGTGATTTAAAAACCCAGCCACAACACAGATGTTGAGCCTCGGACCCACAATCTACAGTCATGGGAGCAGAGTAGAGGCGTGTCCGAGTATGATGGGAAAAAGGGCAACCAAGGATCATGATGCCCTGTGTGTATGTGTGTCAGCCCTGAGATGAAGCACCACTCTGGCACACTTCGCGTCATGGAGAGCGACATCTCCAGCCTGCCAGGACCAGTCAGCACCAGCACTGTCACAAATACACACACTCACACATGCTCTCTGGGTTTCTCGCTCGCTCACTCACACACACGTCTACAGGCGTCCTGCAGATACCGACACTGTGCTGGAACAGCAGGAATCCAGCACATCACATTACCATCAAAACCTGCACTGCGGAGACAGGTCAGTGTCACACACACTTTGACATACACACAAGAAAGAAAGAAAGAAAGAAAGAAAGAAAGAAAGAAAGAAAGAAAGAAAGAAAGAAAGAAAGAAAGAAAGAAAGAAAGAAAGAAAGAAAGAAAGAAAGAAAGAAAGAAAGAAAGAAAGAAAGAAAGAATTAAAGAAAAAATGAAAGGAAATGAAATGAAATGAAAGGAAATGAAATGAAATGAAAGGAAGACAAGAAGACAGGTAAAGAAGGAAAGGAAGGAATAAACAGACAGAACGAATGGAACACAGACAGAAAAGAAAGAACACAGACAGGAAAGAAGACAGTCAGACTGGAAAGGAAGGAACACAGGCAGACAGGATGAAAGGAAGGAAGAATTGACAGAACATGAAGGAACACAAATAAACAGACAGGAAGAAATAACAAGAAAAGGAAGGAACACAAGCAGACAGTAAAGGAAGGGAGAAAGGAAGGGATAGGAAGGAAGGAAGACAGGAAGGTACAAAGGTAGTAACAGACAGGATAAAAGGGAGGAAGAAAGAAAGACATGAAAGGAAGAAGGGAAGAAAGGAAAGAAGAAAGAACACAAAAGAAAATAACTCAAATCTCAAATTGGGACAAATAAAGGTTACAACAGAAAGACTTTATACTGAAAGGAAGAAGGAGACAGAAGACAGAAAGAGAGGAAAATAGATAGGAAACAGATAGGAAAGAAAACAAACAGGAAGAAAAACAGGATGAACACAGACAGAAAGGAAAGATGTCAAACAGAAAGGAAGGAAAGAAAGATGAAGACAGACAAAGAGGAGGGTAGAACAGTAAGGAAGGAAGGAAGGAAGGATCACAGACAGACTGTAAGTAAGGAACACAGAAAAGAAGGAAGACAGAAAAGGAAGGAACACAGACAGACAGAAGGGAAGGATACAAAAAGAAGAGAAGGAACAAAGACAGAGAGACAAAAAGGAAAGAATGAAGAATAGAAATTGTCATTTTTCTTTCCCATAATACTGCATTTCCTAGGAAGTTGGAGCAGAACATTATTAATACATATATATATATATTTTTTTTTAGTATGGATCCATTTGCTAGACATTATTTTGTCCACTTGTAAAAGTACACTAGCATATTAATGGCCTAAAAGCCCAGTTTTGGTTTGGTCTCTAATAATAATCTACAACAAGATAGGAAAACAGGAAGTGACAAGAACACTTTCCAGGCATTAAGGGCTTACAAGGACAGAAGCTGGCATGCAGAACGACATAAGAGGACGAGTGCAGTTGATTGAAGACATCAATGATACCCTGTACATGATCTCACTACATAAAACTTTTACAAGTAAAGGGGCATTTGGGACCCATCACACACACACACTCACACACACACACACATATGGAAAGTGAGATGATACCGAAACTGAAGCGAGAACGCAAGAGGAAGAGATGGAGAGACTGATAGGCGCTGATCTTCATGATAAGCACTCCTGACAACTTGTGAGCGGTTTGCTGGTAGGACACTAATTGCCAGTGAAAGGTGACCGGGAGAGAGGCAAAGCAGCTCAGCTCAGATAGGCCTCTCGCCTTGGTCCGACATGATACCCTACGACAGCACACATCCTCGTATCAAAAACCGAACACACACACTTGACACCAACCCATCACTCTCCGCAAAAACGGCGCACTGATACTCCCCTGGCACCCAGAGAAAAAAGGGCGGGAGGGAGAGAGGCAAGGAAACAAGGATGAGAGAGATGAATCGTATTGACAGGTAGCCCACGGTGGTGAGGTTGAAGTTGAAACTGCCTGGAAAGAAAAAGGAAGGTGAGACCCATGAACTGAGTGCCATTTAACTGGCCAAGACTGAACCTTTTCCACTCATCTTCACAATGACGTACAGAAGCCGAAGGCACACACTGTCTTCATATGATTTGTGAAAGAACTATAAGTAATAATGTGAAGAAAGACTGTTGTTAATTAGGGGTGCTTGCTGAGGCACTCTTGTACTGTAAGTCTTATAGTACAAAAAGCATTTTAGTGACAATAAAAAAAAATTTAAGAAATTGAGAATAAAGTCGTAATGTTTTGAGACTCACTTTATAATAAGCCTTTTCTGAGAATAAAGTCAAAATTGCAAGAATAGCTAATGTTAATTTGTGAAAAAAAATTAAATTTTGAAAATAAAATCAAAATAATGAGAATAATGTAATATTTTGAGATTAAAGTTCTGAAAATGTGTTAGAATACAGTTAGTTCTGACAGTTAGGCTATGCTCACACAGCAGAAGAATACGGTTGTCAGTCCTGTATTTGAGTCCTTAATACTGCGTTGCGTTCACGCGCAGTACGGTTATTTACAGGAGTGACAACCGCATGCAATAATCGAACTCAAACCTGTAAATTTTCAGGACTCCGCATTCTCGGAATTATCACGGTGCGTGAACAGAACTACACTGGACAACTAGTTGTCTGTCACGTCATACAGTGCGAGAGAGCCGGGGTTTTGTGTGTGGTTTCGCTTTCAGTAACTTACTGAGACAGAGATGTGAGCTGTGCATCATCTTAAAGGTGCTCTAAGTGATCTTGGGTGGATGTAACTTCCTGTTGACGTTTGAAGTGTTGTCAAACAAAACAGAGGCTAGCTATTTTTTTGGAAATACCAGTAATATAGTACTATAGTCGGAAAGCCTCATATTCACATTAAGGCTGCATTTATTTGATCAAAAATACAGTCATTTTATCACAATTTTAAATACTTGTTTTCCATTTCAATTAGGGCTGTTGAATTAACATGTTAATTAGGTTAAATTACTGAGTTACAACAACTCACTGTGTGATGGAGCATATAGAATGTAGTTAGAATGTCCAATAAAATTCAACATGGGGGCAAAAAATGCCCCTGTTTAAAGGGTTAGTTCACCCATTGCCAGCAAGACAATTAACACTTTCAATGCCCATTATTTTGGGGTTTTTTTTTGCTGCACAAAAAGTATTCTTGTCGCTTCATAACATTAAGGTTGAACCACTGTACTCACATGAACTGTTTTAAATATGTCTTTAGTAGCTTTCTGAGCATTGAAAGTGTTAATTGTCTTGATGTCAACGGAGGCCTCATTGAGCCATTGGATTTCATCAAAAATACCTTAATTTGTGTTCTGAAGATGAACGAAGGTCTTACGGGTGTGGAACAACATGAGGGTGAGTAATTAGTTACAGAATTTTCATTTTTTGGGTGAACTAATCCTTAAAGTTTTTGTCTCATATTTACATCATATAATATACAGTGAACAGCATAAATGAGTACACCCCCTCTGAACAAATATGTATTTTCTATAAAGATATATTTATGTATTTATATATTTATTTACTATTTTCTTTATGATCACTAATACAATTCATGGAAAGATGGCAAAACTAAAATGTATTAAACATATACATAATAAAAACTGAGAAATATATGTCATCAATAGCCATAAAATAAGTAAATTAGCCAATTTTGTTTAAATTAAGGATTGCAGAAATGAGTAAACCCTAGATTTAATTCAACAAATTTATAATATTTTAGCACTTAGTATGCCCTCCATAATTTTGAATATACTGCTCTGACCCTTCTTGGCACGGAGTGTACAAGTTCATTACAAACTGTCACATCTGTCCTGTTAAACTTCTGGAAGATGAGCTCCTTAAATGCCCTGATCTTTAATCGGGAGTGTTGCTCAACTACAGAATCCCCCACAGGTGCTCAACAGTGTTAAGATTGAATGCAATACATGTCCACAGAAGGTTTTTCACCTTAGGAGAATGCATATCCTCATAGCCATGTTGAAAAAATGCACAACAATGCATGGAATAAGGAAAGGGTAACATCTTCTGTTTCAAGTTTGTGTATTAAATTACACGGTGGTGTTGGAATTCATGGCAGCATTGATAAAGCACAACTCCCTCACACCTTCAGCATTCATACATCCCTATATAAGAGCTTTACTACCACTGAACTTTACTGTGGGAACCAGGCACTTCTCACTGTATTCCTCCTCTAGTAACACTATAACATTTTGGATGCTGTTAGATCCAAAATAATTGATTTGGTCTCATGAGACCAGAGTATTGATTCCCAGAATCTATATTTTGTAAATATGGGCTTTGGAAATGGCTAACTGACTTTATTGTGCTTTGGCTACAGTAGGTAATTCCAGTGAGAACAACAACCATGCATGTCATTTCTGCAGGCTGCATCTTACTCTGAGAGATAAACAGTCACTCTTTTCATAGCTTTTGCTGGCTCTGAGACACTCGCTTGGTATTTCTCCTGCTCTTTGTCTAGTAAAAAAATCCCTCATCACTAAATGAAAGCTTAAAATGAAGGCCTGATTATTTCAGGGGCCTAGTCACAAGTCCATTGCTTTTGAATTTCTCTGTTACTTTTGCTATATTTTCACACTTAAAACAATGATTTGGTAATCCTCTTGTACCACTGTCCTCTTTTGTTCTCTCCCAAGTGGTTCCATTTTTGTCAGCATTAAGTCTGAGAATGATTCAGTGGGCTACAACACTTTTAATTGTCAAGAAATTACTTCTCTTTAAATGTTTCGGTTCAACATGCTTACCTGTTGATCAAACACTGCCTTAAACACTTTCAGGAGGGTGTACTGACTTTTGCTGCACAAAATTTTATCACCTTGATAAGAAAATCTTGCATCTGTGCACTTTAGTTAAACTATATCACACGAGCAACAATCGCAATATCACACAAGAGCTGTTTTTTTCTGTCCAGAAAAGCATGAGTGCAAATGTGATACTGATTTTATACAACAGTTCAATAAATAAGAAGTTAATATTGTGTTATTTTGGACACAATATTGTCAGTTTTGCTCAGTTTTGCCAACGAAAATATAAAGACAAAACAGAACTCTTGGTCTCTGAGCAACAAAGACATTTCATCAAAGTACCACGATAGCAATTCAAAAGCATATGGAGTTGTCTGCTCTCTAATCGCTCTCGTAGTACTTTGATGTCATACACTGATCAGCAACACTTCAATTCGAACAAAGCCTAATGATTCAATGGACCAGTCATAAAGAGAACCATTTACTTAACTCCTGTATGAATCAGCCATTTGAACGAATCAAATAAATGAATGAATGTCTCAATAACTTAATCATTAAGACATTTAGCGTCACCTGCTTGAAGTTTTATGGGATTTTTAAGGGTATAATTTCATAAAAAAATAAAATAAAAAAAAAATCTATTTCTACAGTAATTAAAAAAAAAAAACATTTCAGGTATAGTTCATGCTAAACTGAAAATTCTGTCATCATTTGCTCACTTTCATGGTCCAAGAGTATGTGTAAAAAATTCAGTTGAATCAAATCAAACATTTCTTGCTGAAGCTACTTTTTCTCATGTCTGTTTGATGCTTTACACAATAATGACTTTAAATTATCTTTTGGCAGTAATTTATCAGCCAAATTTGTTTTGTGTGATTAATTTGCGATTAACTTGATTAATTAATTGCTACATCATGTAATTAGATAAAAAAATATTGAATCACTTGCCAGTCCTTATTTTAATATATTTTCAAATTATATGTATTTCTGTGCAGTCAAAGCTGAATTTTTAGTCACATGATCCTTCAGAAAACATTCTAATGCTGATTTCATGCTCAAGAAACATTTATTATTATGTAGAAAACAGTTAAAAAGAACAGCATTTATTTCAAATAGATTTATTTTGTAACAATGTTAAAGTCTTTACAGCCTTTAACTTTTTAATCTTAAAACATTACGACTGTATTCTGTAAATCTTTGATTTTTTGCCTTCTTTCGCCATGTTACTAAAATGTTGTGGCAGAAAATATCAAGCAAACAATGCACAAACTAAGCAAACTTAAGCAAACAATACACAAGCACCTAGTGCCAATCAGAACACCTTAGAAACTGCATGGAAACACTTTGGCTACCATCCACAATTCTTATTTTATAACACATACATATCCGCTTGTGTTACACTTACAGTGGGCATCTTAGTTTAGTGGAATTCAGTAGGAATATTTGCAGTTTTGACGGGGTCTCTCAGGTCAGAGCTCTGACAGCGATTAACGTCTGGATGTGAACGAGACATTACGTCTGGCTGCGTTTTCCGATTCATCTCCCTGGGCTTGTGAAACAATGCCGTTGAACTGTACCACACATACAGAGCGACAGAGTGAGAGAACTGGCTGTAAAAATATTCCTGGCACCATACATCACCAGCACAAATTCCATAAGGACAATTTGCAGCTTATGTGGAAAAATAGGTTAGTTATGGAGGTAAGAGAGGTGAAGACAGCAGCAGAGAGAGAAAGAGGGATGGAAGAGGTGAATTTATAACGGCCGAAGAGTTTGGCAATAATTCCTGCAGAGAGGCAGCTGTCTGGATGGCGACAGGACTGCTAGTGGACAGTAGCCACAGGAGGATAGCAACGCGTGAAAACCAAAGTAATGGTTAGCCCGTGCTAGCGTGTGTCATAGGTAATCAATGCGGGAGGGAAGTACAGGGTTACAGGGAAAATAAAATGGCCTGGTAGAATTGCATCAGAGCTGACAGCTCTCCAATAAGAAGATACTTGCTCCTCCCATCCAACCCATAATCATGGTCCAATCCCATCAAGACCTCCTGGGGCACAGAAAGTGTTAGGTCTTCACTTTCTGACCTTTTGACCTTCATTCATCATCTTTCCTTCTATTCCTTCCTTTTTCCTGACTCATTTTCTACACATTCCATTATTTTCTAGTCTAAATGGACTGTTTTTACATTTTTATGGTTCTCTGAAGCAGAAGACATCATAGTTGGGTAAACTTCTAGGGTGATGAATGGAAACTACAACAAATATATAATTTTTGCATTCCCATTTGCTCCAACAGCAAAAGAAAAAAATCCACAATAGCGTTTCTATGACTTAACAAAAAAAGGAAAAAATATAGAGTTTGATTATGTTGGTCAGAAGAGAGAAAAAATATCAAATTTGCCATCACTCAATCAGGTGTTGTATTAGAAAGACTACGCGTAATAATGTGTATTAGAAAAACTACATCATGCACACAAATACAAAACACCACAATGGTAAAACAAGACCCCAAAATAATACAATAATCACTAATTTAACTACATTAAATGTAACAAAAACCTAATGTAAATAGCTGATAAGACAAAACTAAAAACCAACAGAAATTTTAAAGAAAAAGTGTCATACTGGGAATTCTGGGAATGTCCATTTACGTTTTTTCACTGTAATTATAAGACGGCTTGTTCTTTTTCACTGCCAAAAATTGTAAATGTAACAGTATTTTACTGTAAAATGATATGAAAAGTCCCATTACAGTTTTTCACTGTTTATTAATAAGGGAACTTACCATTAAATTCACCATGAAATAAAAATGGACAATTCTTATTTTTTAGGGAAGTTTTCTTACAAGGTTTATCATAATTTATCCGTGCACATCATTATAAAAAAAAAAATGAATCTGTCCTTCAATCAAAATAACTTCCCTCCCCTTTGCAACAACATCTTTTCTGTTCTCTGATGGCGTGTTTACTGGCGCAAGGGCGGGACAACCTGTCACTCACATGAGATCAACCAATAGCAAACCACAACCATCCAATCAATTCCCGATGGACAAAATCAAGCCCAGCCATACATTTTTTTCAAAAAGCCTTTTCACTCTGAAATACATCACAACAGTAATGATGTAACTATGATAACTCTAGATTGTCTTTTTTTACAGTATAGAGTTATGAATGTACATAAAAAATTTAACATTTTATTTTAATTCTGTAAAAAAGGGTCCATTAACATGGTATTCTAATCTGTCCTGACAAGACACCATACTTCCCTATACGCCTAATGCACTGCAGCCCCTCCGGGCCATCCTTTGTGGCCTAATCCACCTGGCGCATATGCAACAAAGAATCTTACAGAAGTCTCTCTCTTCCCTCTCTCTCTATTGATCTGACTGGTGTGTAGAAGCTAGATCTCTTTACAGTGTGGTGCCAGACTGTTGGAGCCAGAGCTCTGGACGTCTGCTCTCACTAGGACTGATGACGACACCCTGAGGATCCTCTCCACATGGACCTGAAATAATAAAACCCCGCTCGCGCCCTCCATCACCCTCTCAGCTGTCGATACATGTGCTCCACACGCTGAAATATGCGAGGACATCATACCCGCACATGAGGAGACTGTGATGGTATTTATGTCATGTGGCTGGAATACAAAAAGCCTGTTTGTGAATGTCAGCTGCAAAATTGCTTTTTTGATGCTTCAATTTATAAATGAAAACACGTAAGAAGGCCTGAGATCAGTCAGAGGTTGCTATAACTGATCATGTTATTCATCCCAGAGGGCTAAAATAAATCTGACTGAACAGATGAGACAGCTAATGACTGCAAAAGGGTTTGCTGTTTTTAAATTTAGGAGTTTGCCATAATAATAAGATGATCAGTGTTGGGGAGCAACTAGAATCCACTACTAGCGATGCTATTAAATAAACTATATTTTTATATGAGCTCAGAAGCAATTACAATTTATTTTAACAAGTAATTTTGTTCAGACAGTATATTTCAGTGAATTGCCTTAAAAAAAGATCCATCCGAAGATCATTTCTCTGTTGTATGTACTGTGTATATATATACATATATACACTGCGTTCCAAATTATTATGCAATTGACATATGAGTAAGATTTCAGTACAATAAACATTCAGATTTTAGTTTTTCTAAGAAAATGTTTGTTTGTTTGTTTATCCATGTCTTCTTAGATAACTGGTATCAATCTCAGACAAAATAATTCTATGGAAACCCTACTTAGAGGTTGTTCCACATTATTAAGCAAGTTATGGTTCTCATGCAATATGGGGAGGAAGAAAGATCTTTCTGAAGATGAAAAGCATGAAATGGTGCAATGTTGTGCAAAATGCATGAAAACAACTAATATTGTGTGAAACTGAATGGCGATTATCGAATTATCATAAGATTTGTGAGTGATTTAGAGCACAGCAGAACTCGGTCAGATAAAGGCTTATTAATGAAAGTTCCTATCAAAAAAATGTATTGTATTAAAAGGGCAGCTATAAAAAAGCCAGTGTTGAGCAGCAAACAGGTATTTGAAGCTGCTGGTGTCTCTGGAGTCTTGAGAACCTCACCATGCAGGCTGGCGGTTGTGCGTAAAAATGCATTTCAGCCACCACTAACCAAACCTCACAAAGAGAAACATTTACAGTGGGTGTAGAAATACAAACAGTTTTATTGCTGTGGTGTTTTTTGCAGCATGGGATAGTGCATTGTACTATGCACTATCCTCCTTTTTATACCATAGCTGAAAATGGACAGTTATGAACTCCACATATCTTGCAAAAGTCATTTTAATACCCTCCATCTCACTTCCCAATATTCCAGCCCAAATCATCACCCGCCAGCTCCTTGCTGACATCGCAGTCTTATTGGAACGTGGTGGCCATTCACCAACCATCCAGGAATCCATCCATTTAGACCATCCAGTAGTAGTACGGCATCATTCAGTGAATAAAACTATTTAAAAATGAGTCTTCATGTATTTCTACACCCACTGTAAATGTTTCTCTTTGTGAGGTTTGGTTTGGAGTGGCTGAAATGCATCTTTACGCACAACTGCCAGCCTGCATGGAGAGCTTCTTGAGACTCCAGAGACACCAGAAGCTTTAAATACCTGTTTGCTGCTCAACACTGGCTTTTTTTATAGCTGCCCTTTTAATACAATACATTTTTTTGACAGGAACTTTCATTAATAAGCCTTTATCTGACCGAGTTCTGCTGTGCTCTAAATCACTCACAAATCTTATGATAATTCGATAATCTCCATTCAGTTTCACACAATATTAGTTGTTTTCATGCCTTTTGCACAACATTGCACCATTTCATGCTTTTCATCTTCAAAAAGATCTTTCTTCCTCCCCATATTGCATGAGAACTGTGACTTGCTTAATAATGTGGAACAACCTCTAAGTAAGGTTTCCATAGATCTGGCAAATTATTTTGTCTGAGGTTGATACCAGTTATCAATGAAGACATGGATAAATAAACGAACAAACATTTTCTTAGAAAAACTAAAATCTGAATGTTTATTGTACAGAAATCTTACAGATTTGTCTCTTGCATAATAATTTGGAACACAGTGTATATTATATATATATATATATATATTTACACACACTCACGGCCACTTTATTAGGTACACCTTGCTAATACTGGGCAGGGGCAGAGCCAGGGGGTGGCCAAAGCTTGGCTACCCTGCTCACTGCTGTTTGTCTACTTTTTTTTTTGTTGACAAGAATTGTGTTTATTTAAACGCAGAACCGTCTCTTTAAGACCACAAAAAACAGGAGACTTTTCAGACACTCACTCCAACTTCGCCTCAGCGCCAGGCGCAAGTCAAACGCGAGTGGAAATGATACAAGTGCCGAATGAGCTTCAGCAGAACAACAGTGAACAGCAAACATTATAGTAAATGTTATTACTTATTACATTATAGTAAATACTAGGGGTGTAACGATTTATCGCAGTACGATATTTCACGATGCAAAAATGTTGCGATATGCATCGTAGAGTGATGGCGATGCTTTTACAATATGACGGCAGTCTAATCTTATTGGTTAAGCTGCCAACGTGACCTACTCTGCAAAGTGGGAGTGAGAGAAGCCGGTTGTCACCACATATAAATGATGTGTCTCAATCAGCTCTCTAGTTCAGTAAGTGTTTCGGGCACACATTGAATTTTGCAAGCAGGTTTAAACGTTTTATCGCGTCAGTCTCTTGCCTGGTCGCGTGAGAAAAGTCATGGCTTTCCTTTACCGCAGTGCCACAGCAACAGCTGTGCTCACAGAAAAGCAAAAGATGCTTGCGATGCTTTGCTTTAAGAAGTTCTGCAGGGCCGTTCACATATTGCGTCTTTTCCGCGTGCAAGTCAGTTATTTCAAATGTAGCCGCGCGACAGGCGCGCTCATAATGGGATCAACGCGGTTGCGACGCGCATGCGGTGCGTTTTCCAGGCACATCGAGATGAACAATTCGCAACTTTTCAGAATTCTGCAAGTGCACCGCAGGTCATGTGACAAGAATCAACCGATCAGCTTTGACCTTTCTGTAACAAAACATCAAAAGCTCGAGCTTCTAATAATAGCTGTACAGGGTGGTTTTTATACATTATCTCCATAAATATATCTAGTAGTAAAGCTCATGCAAGGGCTAGAAATCATTTGTCCTTTGCAGAAACTTCCTGATCCTCTTCAAGAGCTCAGTTCATGGTTGCATAGCAACGACCGACACCACTGGAACGCAAGTGCTTTGGAAAGAAGGAGAAGCGGTGCGGCCGCACCTTCCACGCGTTTTTAGACGCGATATGTGAACGGCACCTATTCATAATTCTAAGTTCATGTTAAATTTAACATTCTTTTTCAGTGACAGACAGACCTATTCAGCTGTTGATCTGAATACAGAAGGTTTTTATTAAACCTTGAAATGTGATCTTGTATGTACAACAAGGAAAATTATTGAAATTTGTTCATGTTTTTTTAATAAATCTTGTCTGAATTTCAGTTTCATTTTGTTCAAAATAATGTAATACGTATCATATCGTGAACTCCGTATCGAGATACGTACCGTATCATGAGCTGAGCGTATCATTACACCCCTAGTAAATACATAAAGCGCAAAATAAACTTCGAGCATGCAACGTCGTAGTTATGTCGTCTATTAAGTCATGAAATAACCAAAAAGGCGATTAAAGCTGCGTTAAAACTGTGCATGCATGTATGTAGGCCTATTTGATTATTTTTTTGATGCACAAATAAACATAAAGAACTGTGCATTTGTACTAGAAGATGCTAATTTTGCATTCATTTATAAAGTACAAACAAAAATGTATCACATTTAAATGTATAAAATAATTAATTTTACATTCTGGCATTTATGTGCTGTTGACTTCCGCTTCCGCATCAGCAAATGGGAATTCAAAAGAGAACACTTTTTTTTTTTTCTTCTTTGTACTGAGTGTAATTTAGGTATGATAGAACTGTTGCAATTATTTATTTTGACAATATAGAAAGCTAAACATTTAGTGTTTACTTTTTTTCGGTTAGTTTTTGAAACAGACAAACCCTGAACTGTTGAAGTTCATTGATTATACATAAAATTCAATGAAGGTTGAATAATCTTTGAACTACAGTATGTAGTTATCTGCATGTCTCATCCATGGAGATGCAACAATGGAGAACAAGCTATTGGGGGTTTTGAGAGCCAGAACTGACTGAACAAGTTGAGATATAGCTATAGTGTGAACCCCTTAATTAATATGCCTGCAAGTGAGGAATGATTAAAAAAAAAAAAAAAAAGAAAAAAAAAAAAAGGTCAAATTCACTCAGCATTCCATGATCTAATTCACTATCTCAATTACAATTAAGTAGGCTACAAATTAACTGTATTCAGTTGTGTTGTAGGCACAGTCCAGTGCATTATAGTTCATTAATCATTTTTATGTTGAAATAATGAAGATTTCTGTGCCACCCCAGACTGGTTGCTGGCCCCTACCTGGCCACCCCTATGAAAAAATCCTGGCTCCGCCACTGGTACTGGGTTTGACAGCCTTTTGCCTTCAGAACTGCCTTATTTCTTTGTGGCATAGATTCAAAAAGGTGCTGGAAGCATTTCTCAGAGAGCATGACGCAGTTGCTGCAGATTTGTCGGCTGCACATCCATGATGCAAATCTCCCATTTCTCCACATCCCAAAGTTGCTCTGTTGGATTGAGATCTGGTGATGTCATATTGGGTATTATAGCGAACTCATTGTCATGTTTAAGAAACCAAATGATTTGAGCTTTGTAACATGGCATGGTATCCTACTGGAAGTAGCCATTAAAAGATGGGTACACTGGGATGGACGCTGTCAGCAACAATACTCAGGCAGTATTGAATGCGTGCCAAGAATATATCTCCCACACCATTACACCACCACCACTGAACCGTTGATACAAGGCAGGATGGATCCATGCTTTCATGTTGTATACACTAAATTCTGACCCTACCATCCATATGTCGCAGCAGAAATCAAGACTCATCAGACCAGGCAAAGTTTTTCCAATCTTCTATTGTCCAATTTTGGAGAGTCCATGCGAATAGTCTTAGTTTCCTGTTCTTCGCTGACAGGAGTGTCATCAGGTGTGGTCTTTTGCTGCTAGCTCATCTGCTTCAAGGTTCGATGTGTTGTGCGTACAGAGATGCTCTTCTGCACACTTCTGTTGTAACAAGTGGTTATTTGAGTTGCTGTTGCCTTTCTATCAGCTTGAACCAGTCTGGCCATTCTCCTCTAACATCTAGCATCAACAAAACTGCCATTCATTGGATATTTTCTCTTTTTCTGACCATTCTCTGTACACCCTAGAGAAGGTTGTGCGTGAAAATCCCAGTTAATCAGCAGTTTCTGAAATACTCAGACCAACCCGTCTGGCACCAACAATCATGCCACATTTAAAGTCAACTTATGCTCAGCTTGAACTTCAGCAGATTGTCTTGATCATGGCTTCATCCGAAATCTTAGGCAGCTGTTGCCCCGCTGCCTTAAAGGTTATGGCTCTGTAGGCAGTGTTTGCACATGAAGGTACCTCATGAAACTGATTTCGGACAGACTTCTGAGGCAGCGTAACAGCTTAATGATCTTAAGCAAGATAGAGCAAGCTTTGGTGATAAGTAAACAAATATTTAATTACTACAGTAGTAATTTCTCACTAGAAATGAAAAAGTGGTCAAAAACACATTTACAAACAAACTGACCAGAAACCGCAACTCTCATCTTTCTTTTTCTGGCTCAACTTTCACCAAATGGAACGCATAGGATTGTGGGATATCAAAGCCAGTGAAGTATTTATCTATGCTACCTTAAAAAATCAATCCGATGAAAGTTATCTCAGGAGACAGGAAGCGAAATTAACATTGGACTCGGACCTTCCTACCTTGGACTCCCTTCCTACCTTGAAATGTGTCTTCCGCATTGTAGCATTTTTAAAGACCCCCTGTGGTGAAAATCACTAGTTTTTAATGTTGTTTATAAGTGACCCTGGACCACAAAACCAGTCACAAGGGTCAATTCTTTGAAATTCTTTGTAAGGATAGGACAATATTTGGCCAAGACACAACTATTTGAAAATCTGGAATCTGAGGGTGCAAAAAAAATCAAAATATTGAGAAAATCACCTTTAAAGTTGTCCAAGTGAAGTCCTTGGCAATGCATGTCCACTTTATATATATATTTACGATAGGAAATTTACAAAATATCTTCATGGAACATCATCATTTTTACTTAATATCCTAATGATTTTTGGCATAAAAGAAAAATCAATCACTTTGAACCATAAAATGTATTGTTGGCTATTGTTACAAATACACCCATGCTTCTTATGACTGGTTTTGTGGTCCAGGGTAACATATGTCTTTGTAGTGTTTTCAATATGCTTTAAGACAAACCATGTGCAAATTCATCTGTCAAAGCCATTGCTGAGTATTTTATCCTTAATTGCAGTGACAAAAAGTCTCAAACCCATAGTTTGAAATCGCTGGTGTCTATGACGTCACAAACAACCTTGTAACCAATGTGCCAGCGGGTTTTAGCATATGATTAACAGCGAACTAGCAGGGGAATTTCGAGAGAAGCCAGGTTTTCCATGTATATTTTTCTGCTTATATGAAAAATCATGTAGATTTAGCAATATGGCAGGTGTATGATGTATATTACGATGATATGATGAACTATATGTCTTTCTCCACTGACGTTCTGAGGTTTTCAAAGCGTTTTTAAGGATACAAGTTAGAAGGTAGCTGTCCGACTCTGATATGGTGAGCGGGAACATGGTTTGTGTAACATTAGCAACACATTATTAGCTGTTTGATAACATAGTCAAGCAAAAGGGTAATCATATTAATTACGTTATGTGTCCGATGTTGTAAAGAGCGATACCACTGTGCTGCATTCACTCAACAGTTAGTTGAGTGAGTTCATCTCTGAGTTGACATGAACGAGTGGAGGCATGGCTAATTTGCATATTCATTTATCCACATATACTAAATGAGGCAAGGGTGTAGAATTACATTCAAGCTATTTTAAAGCATAAAGACATTTTTTCACAAGAAAAAACATTTAAATGTGTCATTTTGGTGATTAAAGATGAGTTTTAAGGGATAAAATTATTGACTACAGGGGGACTTTTCGATGCAGCCCATGTCTACATGCCTAAATGCATTGAGTTGCTACAATGTGATTGGCTGATTAGATATTTGCATTAATGAGCAGGTGAACAGGTGTATCTAATATAGTGGCCAGAGAGTGTACATATACTGAACAACATATTATGATGTATAGCTTCTAACTTGGCAAGCTACAATTTCAACGTAGTTTTCCTAACACTGGAGATGACTCAAGGATTTTCTAATTTTATCATGTCTCATTTTTATCCATCTGTGAAATGACTGATGAAAAGCCTAGCTCTGTTCATATTTAGAGAAAAACTGAACTGCTATTTTCACATATTTGCTATTTTCACAACCTTGAGAATAAATTGCTACAGCTGATCAGAGGTGGACACAAGCGTTTCTATTCGGAAGTCCTCTTATAAGTATGTGTGTGCAGTCCCTTCAGCAAACAAACAAAGAAACAAATGACAGATCTGCACAGGGAACATTGCCATTTCTCTCCTCTTATGGTGATGTAAAAGATCCTAAGGGATACTAGACTTGTCCGTTAACTACCTCTAGGCAATTCATTTCTAAGAGGAGCTAAATGGATTGTTATTAAGCAAATAAATAAAAAAGGCCCCAAAACCTCACATTAAAATCAATTTCCAGGTGTTTTGTAAATGAATGCGCATTTCCTCACTGACTTACAAAAATAAGAAAAAGAAAGAAAGAATATTTGATTCTTCAGTTTAAACAAAAAAACAGTTCAGAAGTGTCAAGTGTCAGAGTAATTAAAAAGAGAACTCTGGACCTCTCCTCGGGTGAGAATCGCTGAAGACATTAAGTTAACAAAAGCACGGGGCAAATAAGAGCCAAGGGAGAAGTGACAGTTATCTGCTAAATTCATAAATGTGGCTTTTTGTATAACGGTAATCATCATCCCTCATGCTGTCATTTTCCATTTTAATTGCTCGCCTCGGTGCTTTGGCTCAGGGAAGCCATTGGAACCCCACAGAGTGCAGTACAGAGCTAGAGAAAAGGAGAGAGAAAAAGAAAGAAAACATACAGGGCCCTGCAATCTGACTGCTCCAGTTTAGGTTACTGCCATGTGAGCGTCTGACAGGTTAATTTTTTGCAATTAGACTGTTCTGAGAGCAAGCGGAACAGGTGAGGTCTTCATCGATGCTTTTTTTTCGTGCATAAAAATGAACGGCGAATTACACTAATGACAAATATTCTGAAGGCGAGCTATAAAGTTTGCCCAACAGGCAAACGGCAAGATACAACGTATAAGCTTGCATCTTGGACCGCTTTTCTAAACTCATAGCTTTCCTGCCACAGAACATGGACCCCTGATTATAGAGAAAAATGGGTAGGAGGAAGAAGAGCGTAGCGAAATGTAAAAGCATAACAGGATAAAAATCAAGTCACGAGGCTAAGCTAACATCGTGAGCAGCCCTTCTCATAGTCGCCATGTCGTATATTTTATAAGACATCAAAAAGAAGCCAGCGAGACTTCTTTAGATTTCATCCTAATCTCATGCTGTTATCTCTTTCCTCTTCGTCCAAAACCAGCTCATATTTCACCCACGGTATCTTGTTATTTCTATAATCTTGTTCCTGCCCATGATAGATTTCTTAGAGCAAAGCATTTATCATGAGGTTTCAGAAATGAACTTAAGTTTTGCTGTGTCTTAAGTGCGAGTTTGTGGGCTGAATTTAAGGGACAGTAATGTCATTGAGAAGTATTGGTGAGTTTTAGAGGTTTCCGCACTGTTGTGTTTGGAGGAGACGGGCTGTTAAAAAAGAGGGAGAGAGTGGAGCTTCAAACTAGGATAAGAAAAACAACATATCAACCGCTTGGTTCATCATGCCCAGTCTTTCAATAGCACACCATGTTTGAGCAGGCTAATTCCATTAAAATACCTTATCCATAATTGATGCATTAAATTTCCATGGACTTTTTATCAACATGATGAATGTAAGCAGAGCAGGGCTCCAGACAAAAAAAAAATTCATTAAGGAGCCATTGGCTACTATGGGGGGGGAGGGGGACAGGTGCCAAATAATTTTCTGAGATTTAGATTTTTTTGGGAAATTAATGTCATTATTTTCACTTAATACTATTATAGTTTTGTTAATATTTTGAATCCGATTAGATTTTTATATTTTCTGCTTTCATTTTTTTAAGTTTTCATTTTTTAGTTTTGTTTTTAGTTTTATTTTTTGTTGTTTTTAAACATTTCTGTTTAGTTATATAGATTTTTATTTCAGTATTAGCATTTATTTCAAGCAATAATTTTTTTTTTAATGGTTTTAGTTAACTATAATAACCCTGATGCTAGTAAAATTTTTATATTGAATAATATGTGTCAAATAATGTTCTTAGTCCTTCCTTCCTAAAGCTACAACAGTTTACTTTGAATCAAATGAAAACAAATATAAATATATGGAGATAAATATATAAATATAATAAATGTGGTGTGTGTAACCAAATAACAAACATGGGAAATTGATATACATACTACTTTTATTACTTTGAAATACAGAGGGACTCTTATTTTGAAATGTATGTGCTTTACTTTTGCTGCTCATTCAAGCTCAGATGAGGAAGATAAAAAATACATTGCTTCAACCGTTTACAACACAATATAATATAAATAATATAAGGTAAACTTTGTCAATTGATCAGCATTAGTTCATAAGCAATCGGTTGACAAATGTGCGCTAATCATTGATTGCGAGCTGCTCTGAAGCGCTGTTGCGAGAGCCTGAAGAAAGCGCAACAGCGCCATCTTTTGACTTTAAAACATGCAGCGCTCACATTTATTTAATTAAATTAAAGTTAATAATCACATTAGGGAGTATCACAATTTGTTTTTCCATCCACTAAATATAATACACCTTAAAATGATCATTAATATTCTTGTTATACCATTTAAGGTACTGAAGACTTTTTATGACCTTAAATTTATCTGATGAGCATCAGCAGAGTGGAATAATGAAAGTGAACAGCATGATTGATATTCAAACGGTAAGTATGCAATTCATTGTGTGTGTATCTGCAGTCTGTAGAGCCGGTTTCCCCTTCTGAATGACGAATATGGACGAATTTATATGAAGAATACGCAGTTGTCTCCTTTACGCAGGAGCAGAACGGTGTGTTCAAATGCAGCTGTTTTACACCAACGCAGGCGACACAAGGCGACTACTCAGCTGGCTTTCATCAGCTCTAGTTCTTTGGCGTCTGTTTGGTGTGTGAAATTTTTCCCTACCTGTTCATATTTTGGCGCTCTAACTCAGTGAACATTCACAAGCAGCGTCTCATTTAATTACGTCAACACAGCAAATGATTTGATAGGCTACAGGTCACAGAACACGCAAATAACATAATGTGTGAATTTGTAATTCGCCAATGGCGACCTCAGCAAAAATATCACTCGCAAATTAATATTTTTAGTCGCAAATGTGACCGTTTCAGGCGCAGTCTGGAGCCCTGCAGAGTGATAAAAACAGTGAAAAGTCTTTGTGAAAAGTGGGAAAAAAATGGCTATGGTAACTGAAAACTGCATTTATAACAGTTATAAAAGAATTAGCAAAACGCTGTTTCTAACAGTTATGAGTGAAGAAAAAATCATGAATATTCATTAGTTCACGTAACATGTGCTCATTCAGTTAGATGATAAGCAGCTAAACGGGCGCTAATCATATTAGGATTATCAAAACAATATTTTTTACAGTACTTATTAATCTAGGTTAATGTTAATTTATAAAAATGCTATTGTTTATAATTTATGTTAGTTCGTAACACAACTATTGTTAATTAGTTGTAATTACACTACAATTCAAGTACAAGTCTAGGAACAGTAATTTTATTTTATATATATATTTTTTTTTATTTTAGCAAGGACACATTATATTGATCAGATGTGAAATTACATATTTTAATGTTGTAAAAGATGTCTATTTCTTAAAGGGTTAGTTCACCCGAAAAATGCTGTCATTAATTACTCACCTTCATGTCGTTCCACACCCATAAGACCTTCGTTCATCTTCAGAACACAAATTAAGATATTTTTGATAAAATCCGATGGCTCAGTGAGGCCTCCATTGCCAGCAAGATAATTAACACTTTCAGATGCCCAGAAAGCTACTAAAGACATATTTAAAACAGTTCATGTGACTACAGTGATTCAACCTTAATGTTATGAAGTGACGAGAATACTTTTTGTGCGCCAAAATAACAACTTTATTCAACAATATCTAGTGATAGCCGATTTCAAAACACTGCTTCATTAAGTTTTGAATCTTTATGAATCTTTTGTTTCAAATCAGTGGTTCGGAGCATGTATCAAACTGCAGCTCAGTATTGGCCGACGACTCTTCGCGTGAGCAGCACGAGGCATGCGTGTGATGCTAAAGCAGGAGCCGGCCAATAATGAGTCAGCGTTTGGACGTAAACACAGAAATGCTGCACTGCACCAACTGCTTAACATACTGACAAGGAAAAGGAAAAAAATGTTAAATAAAGTTGTTATTTTTGTTTTGTTTTTGCACACAAAAAGAATTATCATCGCTTCATATCATTAAGGTTGAACCACTGTAGTTACGTTGACAGGGCTGGACTGGGACAAAAAAATGGCCCTGGCATTTTTGTTCAGACCGGCCCACCACAATCGGTCGGACACCACCCACCAGAGTATTACAATTATTTGGTAAAGTTATTAAAAGTACACTTAGTAAGAGTAGGATTTCTAGATGGACAATGTGCTCCATGATATAAAAGCTAACCCTTAGAACGTGGATGTAGAATACTGATAATTCTATAAAGAATTAAAAAAAAAAAAAAATTTCAATGAAACAGACAGCAGAAAAACTATAATTTACAATTACAAATATACTTTGTTTTAACAGCACAAACCCCTGTTTAAGAATCAAACATTTACCTCTCATTGTTTAGATACTCCCCATTAAAAACAATGAAAAAGAAAACTATACTACCAAATTACTCACAAAAAACGTCCTAATAAAATGATAAGAATGCTATTCACTTGCCGTAAACAACCAAGTGTTCACACCAGAGTAATGGGGTACAAGAGCTACAAAACATAACTTTTTATAGCCGAAAAGTGAGATCTAGTAGACCATCATCACGACTAACAGCTATAAATAGACACCTATAGTCTCGTTGTGAAATAAACACATCATCAGTAATATTACATTATAATAATAACCTGAATTTTTTTTTTTTTTTTTTTTTTTGAAAAATCAAATTGCATCATTTCAGGTTTTTCTATGAGAAGGGCCGTTACTGCATAAGTGAACTCTGATAGCTACAAGGGCACTGCTACAAAAAACAGTGCAAAATAACTTTTGCTGTGCTATTTGACTTTGGCTGACTGAGTGACCAGTGCAGTATAGGTGACAGTCTGACTTTATAATAACAACGACGATTATGTTGTCTTATAATATTCATTAATTTAAGCATCATCGTCGTCGTCGCATCATGAGTCCATCGCTGTTAATCATGTAACTACCCTGCTTACCGCTTCTATTATACTCTCCTGCTTACTCTGTCCCTCATTGGCTTCACTGCTCTTCTGCCTTACAGGTCTCCTCCATGTTCTTCTATGTTCACCTGTTTTTGCACGTCAGGTACTGTAAGTTTGGAAACTGAAGCTATAGTAACCGCACTAAACATGCCTGTAATTTTTGCACGTTGAGGCATCAACCTCTACATTTTTTTGATTTTTTTTTTTTGCCCGCAACTTCTCCGCACCCACCTTGCACTTGCACTTTTGTTTCTCCATCCTCCTAATCCACGGATGTTCTGGCGAAACAGAGGGGACGGGGTGGAATCTGTTAAGAGATGTGATTGGGCTAGCCCAGTGTCAGTATGGAAAATGAACCAATGGGCCGCTGTCCCTGCTTTATGGGCCGGTCGTTGGCCAATTTTATGTTTATTAAAAAAAATCATATCATATAGCGGCCCCGCCCTCAAGTGCGTCGGCCCACCGGGCATTTGCCCGGTATGCCAGATTACCAGTCCAGGCCTGTACGTTGACAATTTTAACTATGTTTTTATTACTTTATCTGTCGTAATTTTGTTGCTTTCAATGGAGGATAAAAAAAAAAAAAACCTCTCAGATTTAATCAAAATATATTAATTTGTGTTCCGAAGATGAACAAAGGTCTTTCGGGTGTGGAACAACATTAGGGTGAGTAATTAATGACACAAATTTAATTTTTAGATGAAATAACCCTTTAAAGAATCCTACAAAATATTACAGTTTCATAAAAATATTAAGCAGCACAATTGTTCCCTTTCGGAACAAGGGTTACACTCGTAACCCGAGACGTTTTCAACATTGATAATAATAATAACAAGAAGAAATGTTTCTTAAGCACCAAATCAGCATATTAGAATGATACCGAGTGATACCGAAGACTGGAGTAATGATGCTGAAAATTCAGCTTTGCATCACAGGAATATTACATTTTATTTAAATTGTATAAATTTCACAAAATTACCGTTTTTACTGTATTGTTGATCAAACAAGTTCAAAAACATTAATCACTGATAAATAAATGCTGTAAAAGTACTGTACATTGTTATTTCATGTTAGCTATTGCATTATTAAAGAGATTAAAGAGAAAAAATTCATCACTTACTTACTCATGAGTTTCTTTCTTCTGGTGAACACCAAAGAAAACATTTTAAAGAATGCTGGTAACCCGACAGTGGACAGTAGCCATTGACTTCCATAGTATTTTTTTTTTCCTACTATGGAAGTCAATGGCTAATGTCAACTGTTTGATTATACTAACATTCTTTAAAATATCTTCTTTTGTGTTTAGCAGAAGAAAGAAACTACAGATACAGGTTTGAAACAATTTGAAAGTTAGTAAGTGATGACAAAATGTATATTTTTGGGTGAACTATCCCTTTAAATTTAAGCATATATAAAATCCTATTGTAAAGTATTGCCTAAAAATATAATTATTATTGGCTAAAAAATGCAATAATCTATATGTGCCTAAGTGTAGCATGCCCAAAAGTATTTCAATACTAACCTAATCTATCCAGCTTTATAACAGCAATCCCTGAATTTAGACTTCATAAGTCAATGTGGGATCAGTGTCTTTTCTCTCTCTCTCTTTCTCTCTCTCTCTCTCTCTGCTGGAGTGTTTTTATCAGAGGGTCTGTTTTAAATGTTGCTGACAGCTTCTGCCTCCTTCTCAGTGTAATTATAGGCAGAGGAAGGCTGGGGCTGAGGCAGGGCTGGATGTAGCCAGGCCTGTGTAATGGGGATAATTAACTTACCCTCATCACCCCACTTCAAAGGCCTGCTACAGAAAGAGAGAGAGAGAGAGACGGAGACAGTTAGGGGTGGATTGTATCAGTGCAAGTAGTGCTGGGGGTCTCCTGGCCCCCTGAAGCCCCCTGGTATCTAGGACCTTAAAAGGGGGAAATACAGATATATTAAACAAATGAAGGTGCCGCCCATGCCCATACACAAGGTTGACACGGCAGTCAGCATATCCAAAGACATACAACCTCATGAAGAAACAAGTCCCTCCCCTTTTCTTCCTCCTAAGAGGCAGGTAATTGCTGTTGTTAACACCGTCTCTGCTTTCCCTACAGCTGTGTTTCTAGAGAGAAAAGACCACTGACAGTGCCGACTTTAAATGCAAATACTTTCCTCGCACTTTCACCCTTCATTCGTATATTTTTATATTACTCAATCTACTACGAGCACAGAATAACATAAGGCTTTAAGGTACCTCATGATTGATTCAATCTTTGATTCAAGGAGTCAAGATTCGATTCCAAAACGATTCTCATTGCATCTCAATTTCTCAAGTTTTTATCTTTAAGGCGAGTTAAGATTGTGCATAAAAGCCAGAACTAAAATGCTTTTGGTGACCCGCTAAATTAAATATAATAAGCAGGTATAATAATATCAGAGGCAGCATTACAGATTTTGTTCTGTGTAAATGAAAAGTTGCATTTGAGTGACCTGACGCCTTTGGGAATACACTACCGTTCAAAAGTTTTGGGTCAGCATATTTTTTAAAGAAATTAATACTTCTATTCAGCAAGGACACATTAAATTGATCAAAAGTGACAGTAAATGTTTTTACATTGTTCCTAATCATTTCTATTTCAAATAAATTATGTTCTGTTGAACTGAGAATCCTGAATAAAATATATCACGGTTTCCACTAAGAAAGGAATGACTACAAATTTAGCTTTGCCATCACCGGAATAAATTACATTTTAAAATATATTACAATAAAAAACAGGTATTTAACACTGAAAACTGGAACAATGGCTGCTGGTTCAACTTTACATTACAGTTAACATTTTTTACTGTTTTACTGTATTTTTATCATATAAAATGTATATTATAAAAATACAGTAAAACTAGGGCTGGACAATAATTCAATATCAATATATATCGCGATATAATTTTTTTCGATAACGGTGATATGATTTTTAAACACATTTCCGGTATTTCTATATTACAGCACATTTAAGCCACCAGCCAGTGCTCAGATCAAACGCGAACGCGGCAAGTTTTACAAAATGAGTATGATGCAAATGCGATGGAACAAGCTATCACAGCTTGATGAAAATATGTGTGCATAACTACACCGTGCTGGTTAATGTTTGGTGCAGGAGAATATGTGAAATAAAAACTTTAAACACGGATACTTTATTCTGTATGAGCTATGTGTCACGTGGCTAGTGTTATTAAACTCATCGCAGAGCTGCGCGCTGAAACCAAGCATATGCGCGCTCCGCCTGTGTATCATAAAAACAATCGCATTTTTCATGTGTTCATATTCAAACTCCAGTTCTGACCGCATCGTGAGCAAAATACAAACAACACACATGCTGTGCTGAGGTAAACAGCCTACGTCTTGCGTATTTGAACGCATCTAGAGCAAGGCAGGCAGAGGTGAATGAACAGCACTTTTGTGACATTTGAATTGTCCGCTGTAATGCGATCTCATGCGAACATTTCCATTTGTGCTGGTAGATTACAGCAAAACAATCCACTTCTGAGAGAAGTGATGCTTCCTCATGCATAATACTGCAATTATAATCTTATGCATACTACAGCACAGTGATTGGATTAAATGAGCTTTATGTCATGAATATATGTCGAGATTCGCTTGAAACGGTCTACGTCAGCATGTTCGACCATGCCCATACTTGGGCCGAAAGTACACGATTACGTCAGATTTTGTGACGTTGCTCCGACTCAGCTTTTCAAACAGGAAGACAGAAATCGCTCTGAAAAATGCAAAAATAACTATTTTTCACTTATGAATAACATTAATGAGTAGGCTACCTTTAGTGTTTTCAATGATGTGCAGCCTATACATATCTGTTTACATCTCAAAAACAGTGTTTTGGGGTTTCATGACCCTTTAAGAATAATAAAATCAGCCTACGTTATAGTTTAATGTTAAAGATATTAATATTACTAAAGTGAGTGAGTCTTATGTTTATTTTTTTGTTTGTATGAAGGCTAAATACAAATAAAAGCTGAACATAAATGTATTTGTACTGTTTTTATTTCTAAAATATTAAATATTTTTATATAGGAAGAGATTTCATAGATTTGGCAAATTCATTTTTCAGACGTTTGTCGGTACAGACATCCATCGTGGCCGTTCTTGGCAGCTTTTCTGAGGCTATTATATAGTTCATATCGATATCGGAATTATATCGTATCGATCGAAATTAAGAATTATATCGTGATATAAATTTTGGCCATATCGTCCAGCCCTAAGTAAAACAGTAAAAAATATTACTGTAAATGTAAAATTGAGCCAGCAGCCACAAAATAAATACCAAATAGGAAGGAAATAAATGTACACTATCATTCAGAAAGAATATTCTTTTTGAATGATAGTGTACATTTATTTCCTTCCTATTTGGCATTTATTTTGTATTCATCGCATGCTTGCTTTTCTATGTGTGCTTTTTAATGCAATAATGTGCAAATCAAATTTTTGATTATGAATATTTGTGGATCCATTCAGAATCATTTGAGAAGGAATCGCAGTGCATCGAATAAACAATTCCCCCAGCCCTAGTAAACATGCACCTGTTTCTTCTAATATTAAATTAGCTGACATGCTAAAAAAAAAAAATGTTGGAATATTCTTTCATACAGTTCATGCACAGACCCGTAAATAAAAGCACCTATTTTATGACACTTACTTAACACCTCTCTCTGAACATGCATGTATGTGTGTGTAGTTACAAAACCCTGGGGGAATTGGAGGTGAAATGTAGACGCTTTGGGCATGAGTGCAATTCTGTACTCTTTGCCACATCTACTGCTCAGTGTAAGAAGAGAAGCAAATGTTCAGTGGGAAAAAAAGAAACAAGGGAAAAAGCCCTCCGCCAAGCTGGACTGAAAAATCAAAGGAGGCATCAGACACAAAACCGGAGCCTAGTGAAGGCCTTAATTGCCAGAGGAATAACACTGGCTGAAATGTTATTACAAGCCTGGTGTTGATTTAAGACCCCGGTTATTATGGGCCAGCCTGGGTGGAGGTCTGTGTCTCTGACCCCCCTGGTGCTTTCATATAATGTCACCATGCATTTAAACTGAAAGAACCATGAGACCTTGGTCTTTCCTTATTCTTCTGTGCTAAATGAGAGGGGACCATCAATTTGCCACCCCTGTCATGAGACTAACCGCCGTGCCACCATCGTCATGCCAACAGATGCTGATTATGACATCACAAAAATAGCAGTGACACCAATGGGACTAGTGTCCCAATCCGTAAAACAAGCCAGAGAGAGGCTGCTTTGTCCAAATACATCTATTTTTTCATGAGTTCATCATGTCAATTGGCCATAAAACACTTTTAAAGGTGCAGAGCGTCATTTGTTGAATAATACTTACTTTATTTCGTTAACCCCGCTATTATCAAATTCCCTCAAAGAATAAATTATGAATGGCTGGCTGCAAATAACACAATCAACAGCAATGAGAAATCTGCATGTGTAATATTTATAATTGTATGCTGTCTCAAATAGTTCTAGACTGGGGAGTAAGAACAAGAAGCACCTTATCAGTCTGGCTCATGAGTATTAAGTACCTCATGTAATATTCGTCGAGCAGTAAATGGGCAATAGCGATTTTAGGATTATGGCTATTTTGTTGGGATTTCATCATGTCAATGCAGTTTGTTTAGTCACAAATCTGAAGTCAGTCATAAAAACATTCTTAAAGGTGCAGTGCAAAATATTTCAATTGTAAAGCAAACAATTATTTAAAGGGTTAGATCACCCAAAAATGAAAATTCTGTCATTAATTACTCATCCTCATATCGTTCCATACCTATAAGATTTTTTTGATAAAATTCGATGGCTCAGTGAGGCCTCCATTGCCAGCAAGATAATTAACACTTTCAGACTGCCAAAGTCACACCCCCAAGTGGTGAACCACTGAAATTTCGAAACACTTAAGACGTAATGAAGCCTCGTTTACTGAAATCACATGACTTTGGCAGTTTGATACATGCTCCGAACCACTGATAAGCTTCACGAAGCAGTGTTTTGAAATCGCCCATCACTAGATTGTTGAATAAAGTCGTTATTTTGTTTTATTGCCGTACAAAAAGTATCCTCGTCGCTTCATAACATTAAGGTTGAACCACTGTACTCACATGAATTGTTTTAAATATGTCTTTATAGCTTTCTGGGTATTTGAAAGTGTTAATTATCTTGCTGGCATTGGCAATGAAGGCCTCACTGAGCCATCAGATTTTTTCAATAATATCTTAATTTGTGTTCCGAAAATGAAGGTCTTACAAGTGTGGAATGCCATGAGGGTGAGTACTTAATGACAGAATTTTCATTTTTGGGTGAACTAACCCTTTAAGTAAGTGCATTCCAAAGAAAAATGTAAAAACTGACACAACTTTGATTTACCCAATAGACCCTTTTCACTTTTCCAAGGTTCTCAGAGGCGAAAGCTGTCGTAGTTGGGTAAACTTCTATAGTGGTAAATGGAAACTAGCACAAATATAATTTTTGTGTTCCCATTTGCTCCAATATCAAAAGATAAAATCTATATAGTTTTTATGAAATTCCAAAAGAGGATAAAAATACAATGGTCAGAACAGAAAAAGATTTCTCATAAATCTCTCAGCCGTTGTGCTAGATACACTCAAATGTAATGTTTTCTGAAATGTAATGCCAACAAATATGACACAATGTATGTATGTACTTTTGTACATAAATACATTTGATACATTAAACTTTACAATTTAAATAAGTGTGAAAAAGAGTTTGTAGTGTGCGTTGGGGGCGGGTTTATCTGGCTTTCTGACCTATAGCAGATGTGGATACTTGTTTGACAACAATCATTAGTTTTGAAAACTCAATCATTAGTTTTGATGGCACATATGAACACATTTCACTATTAAATATCTATATATATATATATGTCTAAAAAATAGTTTTTGCTTTCTGTATCCTTCTCTTAAGCCCCTTATATTTCCACTAAACTTAATCCCCGAAGAAATAGCATACACACCGAGAAAAGGGGTAGTTTGGCATACAGAATGGAAAAGGTTGAATGGAGAAGAGGGGTAGCTGGAGAAAATAAGGATCAGAGGAAGGGGTAAAAGAGAATAGAGGGAGGGGTATTGCGGTACAGGAGCGGTGTGACGGTGGTGACACTCTGCAAATCGTGTTAGACAGGGCAGGGCTCGGCTGAGCTGCAGCAGTGTGACGTGGGCTGATGCACCATGCCTGCCTGCGTTACTCTCGCCAGTGTGGCTGCATCTGTGCACTCTTTACCACAATGCATCCAGCAGCCAATCACTTCTTCCACTCTAATTAACAGCCATGTAAATCCACACCCTGGCCGTCCGAGTGCACAACGACAGCCCGCGCAGGAGGGGTGCAGGAGAGGTCGAGGTATGGGGGCAGGGTGCCGTCCCAACAAAAACATCATCTAATTCGAACCTGCGATTGTATCGGGGCGAGACCTCGACCCTTCGGCCCCCCGCCTCTTCCCATTCTCCTCCCTCCGAAGAGTCTTTCACATTCAGTGTGCCACCAGCTCCAGCCTTCAGCTCCCATCATGCTCATTGCTCCGGAGAAGGTCAGTGGGGTGGCGTCTGATTGGCCGAGATTCAGATATCCATGGCATATGGGAAGCGTGACACACCTGAAGTGACAGGGCACGTCCTCTCGGCAGACACTGGGGCAGGAGGGATAAACAGATGAATGCATAAAAAGAGAGAAGAACAGAACACACCCATCAGCCCGATTGCACGTCACCCACTGTTGGGCGGAAACACAGCTGGCCAAGTCATGGTAAGTTGAAGAAACGTTGTCTCAATGCATCTTACCACACCTTCACTCCTCACACAGAACTTATGTGCCACATGTCAACTCTCTGGAGGCTTAAGCCCCTCTGAATGCCTCGGTGTGTGTGTGTGTGTGCCAGAGGAGGGGTAAGGGAGAAGAACGGAAAACACTTCTAAACAGATGCTTGAGATAACCAGTTTGTTTTATATTTAAAGTAATGTTTTCCATACACTGCCATTCAAAAGTTTGGGGTCAGAAGATTTTAATTAAAAAATATATATATTTTATTCAGCAAGGACACAAACTTATCAAAAGTTTAACATTTTTTACATTGTTAAAAAACACTATATTTTAAATAAATGCTGTTCTTTTGGAACTTTCCATTCATCAAAGAATCCTGAAAATATGATCACATTTTCCACAAAAATATGTCTTTTCAACATTGATGATAATAAAAAAAAAAAAAGATTCTTGAGCACCAAATCATCACGTGATACTGAAGACTGGAGTAATGGCAATATTTTTCACAATATATGTTAAAAAAAATGCAGCCTTGGTGATCTTTTGGAACTTTGAAAAACATTGAACAAAAATCTTACAGACCCCAAACTTTTGAATGGTAGTGAATATAAAGGGATGTCTCCTACTATGATCTGCGAATCAGAATAAAGAATTTATCCTTATCTTAAAAACTTAAAAACTAGAATTAAATGTTGAACTGAAAAATGTACATGAATTTCCAAAAATCTTAAATTGTAAGTAAATTGTTTTAATGGCACTCAAATGCTCAGTATCACAAATTTGCTTAAATTTAATTAGTATACTACAAATATTTTATTTAAATAATTTGTCATTTGAAATAAATTTAACATATTTTTTTACATATATATTTGAAATATTTGATATTAATGTTACATAAGTTTTGTTTAAAATGTTTCATAATCCTAAAGCTTTGTTCAGAGTTTATTTCCAGATTTAAATAGAATTTTAAAAAAGAAAAAGTAAAATAAAGTAAATTAATTACATTTCCTAAATGACTAACTGTAAATGAATTGGCTGTTTGTTTGTTTTTTCATTAACTGCTTCAACAAGTGCTAATCACTGGTAGCATATAAACTCTGTAGCTAATGTGAAACATATTGTGAGACTTCTGGGAAACAGCATATAGCGTAAACAGTGTTTTCAATAACCATAAACAATGTAACAAATGCCCCAAATGTGCCGAATTCAGTCTTTGGTCATGAAGCTGATGTCTTGTTTGTTATGATGAGGTCTTGAATCCCATGGCAACTGATTTGTATACACTGTTGTTATTTGGGTAATAATGAATCAGAACTTGCACTTGTACAGTTCCCTGTGCTACAAACCATGAACTACTTTCTTTCATACCTTCTCATGGACAGATTCAAAACTAAGGGATAGTATTACTAATAAAATCAGTCATTTTCGACCTCTTACTGGTTTATGGGCTTAACATTGTGCCAGAATTACCTACAGTTTTTGAATGTGTGCTAAAATCAATTTTGAGCATATTATAAGCCTGGCATGCATTGAGTCCATCAAACCAACTGCATATCAAACTTATAAGAGAGTGGGGTAAGTTGAGTCAATTCATATATTTTGAATATGAAACTAATTTATGAAAATGCACATAATGTGGATCAGAACAGGAATAGTTCATTGCCATTAGAGTAAAATTACTGACCCTAAACATACAAGCTTGATAAAAATGAGAAGTTTAGAACTTTAGAAGATGGCACTTAGAGGCTTTTGCATCTGAAGTCTTCATATATATATATATATATATATATATATATATATATATATATATATATATATATATATATATATATATATATATATATATATAATTTCCAGACAACTTAAATGAAAATAGGCAAAGTAGATGAACAAAAAAAGAGAGCATCCAGGCAGAAAGTGTAAAGTTAAATGCAAAGAGGAAGCCGCAGTCACACAGAATGACAGCACCAGCCCTTGCAATGGAAAACCTGTTCCTGCGCTTTAGATCAAACCAAATCCATCATTTTTCCACGAGAGGAGCGCGCAGCATCCGCTCACCCCCCTGCTATGACACACCAGCCACCAGGCAGCTCTATCAGTCCCTGATGTGGACAGACAGCCACAGAAAAAGGCCCTGAAAACACCCCTAGCACACTGTCACTTCTCCCAGCCTCATGTGTTCAACTAGAGCGATATGACGCCTTCTGTCCCTCTGTCTGCTCTCCTTCTCTGTTCGTTGTTTTCTCTTTTTCCTTTTCCCTTCACTCAGGCTTCTGGGGTCAACTAGTTCTGCTTTAGCTTCAGGTTTTATTGTATTGATCGAGCCGCCAGTGAACAATGACTGAAGTAAGTGGAGTGTAACTATGCTGGTCTAAAAGATGATGCTTTAATGTTTAAAGTGTTGTCATTCAAAGACATTTGGGTCATTCTACAAAACGGATGCCATTTGAGACCCGCATTTGCATATGCGAATTTAACAAAGAATAGACTGTCAGCTACTACTGTGTGTGAATATAAACATTTTTAAAAATGTCATAAAATAACACTATTTTCTATACTTTTTACTGTCGTTGTTTTTTTCTTGCTATATTAGCAAATGTGCCACATTTTGACAAATCATATATAGAAAATATAAATAAAACAGAATATAAATAAAATAAAGAAAACATTTAAAGTTTTATATATATATATATATATATATATATATATATATATATATATATATATATATATATATATATATATATAAACATTTAAAGTTATACATATACATACATATATACACACACTAAATTGTAATATTTATTATAAATTTCATTATAACAGTAATTTATCAAATATTATATAAATATTTAATTAATTAATTCAATATTTAGCTTTATATTTTATATAAATAATATTAAACAATAAAAAGTATATATATATATATATATATATATATATATATATATATATATATATATATATATATATATATATATATATATATATATACATACTTTTTTTATTAAGTAATATTTAAATAAAATAATCTTAATGTTACCTTATTATCTACAAAATAAACAACTAGCTTGCAATGTCAAATTAAACTGTAAAACTGTCAACTTAAGCCCTTATTATATCCCAAAATATTTTTAAATGAATTTAGCTTTATGTGGCACAATAAATGTATTAACACTTCAGCAAAATCAGTCTGAAATAATACACTGAAATTTACTTTAAAAACTATTTATCAATCTAGACAAGGCAGCAGTTTAACAGAATGCTCCATTTGTGAGTGTGCTTTTGTGCTGTTATTTAATTTTTTCTTTGACACAAGGGATCAAGCACCAACTTGTGTAAAACAAAACATTTGGTTTCAACACACAAATGCTAGTTTTAAAACCCCACAGTGCAAAGAACAGGTGAATGCAAAAAAAAAATGTTTTAAGCAAATTGTCACATTATATAAAGTGAGTGTAAAAATGTTGCAGCCTGCAACCAACACAGATTCATCACTGACGGCATGAAAAAATACTCTCTTCAGCACATTTTAGGGCACATGGCATAAAGTGTGTTAAAACAGAAAACTACGCATTGGAAATGCTTGAAAGCGTATTGGATCACTGGCTTCCATTATTACCGTGACTTGCAGAAGTGGCACAAGCAGCTGAAATAAGCTACTTCAATTCTTTCACAAACTCTCTCTCTCTTTCTTTAGCTTCAGAGATAATAACATTGTTGGAGACAGAAGGAGAAAACTAGGCTACAAAACTCTAAACGAAAGTGTAACAGCGTTATCAAAGCACAATCCCACAAAAAAATCTAAGCAAAAGGAGAGAGAAAAAACTGTCACGCGTCACATGTATTCATTTTCAAACAGAACGCAAAATTGTTCTCATCTTTTTCCCGAAGCACTGAATGAACGTCACCTAAAACGCTGCAAAAATCACGAAGTGCAAAATATAAAGGCCAATTATGAATAATTACGTCTTTTCATTTCCAACGTGATGAAATAAGTTGATTGGTTTTCAGACAGGTCTGGTCTAGCTCAAAAGAGACAGCATGTCTGCAGCCAGTTAGCATGGCGCACGACAGCGCCGGATCCCTCGCAGTGACGGAATCGGAGCTGTCGGCCATAAATCACGTTACAGTCGTATTGGGAGGAAATGACAATATGGCGGGGAAAACAACCATTTGGTGTGACCCACATTAGAGAGATAAAATAAATATAATCATGACTTCCACTCTCAGCACAAGCATGTTGTTAGTGAACATACTGTCTGACATGATTAAAATGGACAGAGTGGCTTCCAAGTCAAACAAAAAGCTTTGTAAAAAAAAAACACACATTTCATTTTTGCCAAGAAATTTCCAAAATATCTTCTGAAATTGCTATACAAATATATAATAAGATAAATTTAACCAACTTGGATTCTAGAAAGACCCTGACCATCAAAATTCACTCCAGTTTGACATTCGCCACATTTTCATACACCTGACAAAAGAAACCACACATTTTTGTGCTGTCAGGTCGCCCATTATAGGGTATGACAAGGGCAACTGGTCCAGATTGGGCCGAATGGACCTCAGAGAATGTGTGTGGGTGTCTGGTTAAAGTCACAGCCATCTGGGAATAATCTCAGGTATGTGACACACGTTTTTGTCGCACAGTGAACCATTTTAATCACATAATGATAATGGATTTGATTAACAGAAGCCATTAGAAAATGTATAACATGTAAATTTATTTGCATAATCCGGTGATTATCCTGCATCTTGTGTTATTAAATATGGGCATGTATTTAATAATAATGGAGGCAACAGGGAGGTAAAAATTCAAAAAAGTGCATTTGCATTTAAGTGCAATTGCATTTCATTAATGTATTAGTCTCAGGCAGTCAGATTTTAGACTAAGGAAAAAGCCTGATACATTTTTGACCAACAATTGCTCATTTAAACAGAAAAACAAAAGTGTTCCTTATATCTAATCAGTACCTTGTGAACACAATTTTTTTCCAGGACAAAAAAAAAAAGGAAATACCAAGGGTTGGTGTCTGTAACTGGACTGATGAAACCTACAATACTATTAAAGCATGAATCTGATGTAAACAGTACATAATATTGATATATGCAGGTTATAGGGGACATACATACATAGCAGTTACAGCTTGAAATAATATTTAAACCAAGCGTGCCACACGAGTCCTGAAAAATGTATGGTCATAAACCCCGCCCTCTCCATGAAATGTAATGAGACATGAGACAAACTAAACAATCAAATTATAGTTCAAATATTTTTTTCCCAAAGACAATCTGTCATTTAAGGCAGTTTTTATCAGGCTGGTGTTAGATCAAGTGTTCATTCTTTAAAAAAAAGTTTGATTTTAGTTATTTGATGCTATAAAAACGGGAGCGTGATGTCATGATTGACAGCTGAGATTGACAGCCTCTGAGTGAAGTAGTCACTGAGGTGCCAACAGACTTTTTTCTGGATCTTCGCGAGGTGATTAGAGCTTTATCTCTAATTTTTTACATTTCCATAACTGTTTATTTCACACTGACATAATGCGTTGTTCTGAGTGCTGGCGGGACCTTGATATCGCGGCTACACTTCTTGCTCACTACTGCACAGACTCGGACTCCAAGTTCACTATGCGCAGACTCGGGACCCAAGATGTCAGTGCCATATTGGCACACTGGTGGCTTCAGTTACTACAATGGAAGAGAGCGAAGGTGCATCGTCCATTTTTTTTTTTTTTACAGTCTATGATTTAAACCTATAACACATTATATAAACTCACAATTCTGAGGAAAAAATTACAGAATAACAAGTATATCTCACAATTCTGTTTTACCTTCAAAGAATTGTGAGATACAAACTCAGATTTGCGAGAGAAAAAGTCAGAATTGTAAGATATAAACTCAAAATTAACTTTTTTTATTCCTTTATTCCGTGGCTTCCATAGAATGCTATGGCAGACCTGACATTTCCTGACACCAGGTAGGCTCCGCACACAAAAAAAAGTCAACACTGTTTATAGGTCTATATATAAAACATTTTTTATGTCACATGATCCTTCAAGAATCACTCTAATATGTGCATTTGTGCTCAAGAAGCATTTCTTATTATTATAAATGTTGAAAACAGTTGTGCTGCCTAATTTTTCATGATTCTTTTATGAATAGAACGCTCAGAAGAACAGAATTTATTTGAAATAGAACTCTTTATAAATGTCTTTTTTTTAAATGTAATTAAAAAATATCTTACAGACCCCAAACTTTTGATCAGTATATATATGTATGCTTTAGTACACTATGTAAATGCTAATTATAAAATTAATAAACAACACACCTTCATAATACCACACTTACTATTTCTCATACAGCATAAATAAGCAAAGTCTTTATTTATTATGCTGAATTTATATTTCAAAAAGAGGGGCTTTCAGAAGAAGATCCTCATATTTGGGGGTCATTGGTATCAAAAAGTTTGAAAAACCCTGTCAAATCATCAGTGAGCAGCTATCCAGGTATATATGTAATGCATAATATGAAAAACAGTGACTATGACTTTACTATAGATGCACTACTGCTGCTATAAAGTTAACACACCAGACAAACCAGATTAAAATCTGTGAGTTCAGATCATCACTACAATTAATCAGCAGCACCGCAGCGCCGCTCAGCTCTCCGTGTTCTGTCTGTAAACACACTCCCTTACGTTCTCACTTGTGGCATGTAGTGTGATGACATAAACACACACGGTAGCCAGCCCGCACCATCAAACAGCAGGGGAAAGAGCCACAGGACGCAGAGCAAAAAAAAAAACAGGTCAGGCACCCCTCTCACACTGGCAATCATAACAAGAGGCCCTCCACGGTCTCTCAGCTCCAGCCACGCAGCATCTGTCTGTCTCCGGCCGCCTCCTCGCAAATGTAGACGTTACAACTAAACTACAGTTCCAATTCACCTGCCTGTTTGATGCTCCGCTCTCACACATGACAACACATTGATTTTACTTCTGCCGCCGCGCCGACGTCCGCCTGAAGAAATCCATTAGGCCGACACTTCTCGTTTCCCGTGACTGACAGGGTGACAGGCCAATGCTTTCCACCCATGTACGTTTGACGGACAGCTCGACACTTAAACAAGCCCTCAAGTTGCTATAATAGTTTAAAACACTTTCAATTACCTGAGTCAAACAAATTCAGCCGGCCATGCGCTTGGCTGCATCTCTGCAGGCTCACCGGTCCCGGAGCCATTCAGAACCTGAGTGAACAGATAGAAAGGGTTGTGTGGGGCCGTACTCTCCAGCAGCAGCTATATTTACTGCATAAAAATACATATCATATACCGCGTAATATTCTTTTACAATTTTTAGAAACTTCACAGTGCCGCGCATTCGCCCTGAACTGATTATTGTGAGGAGTTTATTGATTTAGGATTGTTGTTGGATACTTTAAAACAATCAAACCATCATACTTAAATGCAAAAGAGGCTGCTTTTGCAGTCTAGGCCAGAGCGAGAGAGAGAGAATTGCTTACATTACACCAAAGCAGTGCGAAAATTAAGGTCAGAGACATAAACAGCTCATAATAGTAATGCCACCAAATAATGATGTGCTGCATAATTTAGCCAACAACAAACGATTCCTCTCAAGGAGGCACTTCATATTTTTCTGTTTTCTGTCATTTTATTCCTAAACAAAACTGTGAATGTCCTTAATGACCAAGGTCATCTCCCTGTAGGAATACCGGAGACAGGTTTTTAAGCTGGGTTGCTGGGCTTTCCTGTGTATTTTTATCCTGGCAGAATCTGGTGAAAACGCAGCCTTGTCATAATCATTTAGCCAACAGCTAGCATACTAATAAAACCCTGCGAGGAAATGAATTAAAATAAGTACTTGATTAAGGGGACGTGCGTAGCTGAGGGTTTTTATATTTGGATGTGCAAATATTCATGGATGTGATGGCCGTCCTCTATTTCTTTGACAAAAAGGGTCACCGTCGACTGTCTTGAAGTTGTGTACTTGTATTTTTTAGACACATACAGTACTCCCAGAAATAGATTTATATAGAAAAAGTAGTAGAGAAAAAGAATATAAAAGCGTAATGGAATGTGAATAATTTCTTCGAAAACTTTTTGAGGAAGTGCACTCGCAGTCTAAAAAAATGTGTTTTTCTTGAACAAAACCATTAGTTCATGCCGTCTACACAATTATACGGAAAATATATTTGCGCTGGACGTAAACAAACTGAATTACGCATTTTCCAAAAAAGATCAAACTAAGCTGAAAATGTTCCCTGTGCGACTTGCAAACTCTCTCTCTCTGTCTCTGAACATCTACATCCTTTCATTTAAAAAAAAAAAGAAAAAAAAAAGAAAGAGCGATAGCTTGAGGGAAATGAAGCAGTGAATGTTATAGTGTGCTATGGGCCCTGATGGCCTCAGTAAATGACATGGGCTGCTCAGTGGTGTGTGTTCTCCTCTCCCATCCCTGATGTAATGACCCGTCCACACTAATGCCTCCACAGGGCACTATGAGTACCTCCATCCCCCACCTGCACCTCTATAACTACCCCCACCTACTGTGTGCAGGAGCGGCTCCCACCGTCTCTGCCGCTGGATGATTTCATTACGAGCAACTTTGAAATTCAGTGCGGACTGTTTCTCCATAAATTCAAATTATCCCCATTGAAATTATTTGGGGAAAGTTACACTTCTGAATGCAAATATTCCGCTTTATGTTCTCCTTGTCCTCAGGTAAGTGGCATACTGATTTATATACTGTTTCCCAAAAAAAAGAAAAAACACAAGTAACAAGAACGGACATGTTAGATTGGTGACAAAAAAAGTGTACTGCTGCTGTATTTGATTTCATTGTGGTCTGTTAATGTAATATATGCGAATGTTGATGTACAACAACAAGATAATAACTTTTAAAAACGCAGCCGCCTCGTTTCTCAAGGTTTTCTGGCCTCTTATTAATATTTAATATACTTTTATTTATACTTCATAGCCTAACTGTTTACAACCTAAGCACACAAAATAGGTTTGGGGATCAAAAACCAAATCAGAATCAGATGCCAGTGTTACATTGGCACATATTTTTTCCCCACTTTTAAGAGTTCGTCCACCAATAGCTGTCAGCTTGGTCGGCCAGAAATATTAGACGCCAATTATCAAAACAGTGATGTCACACTCTCTTTCATCCTTGACGTTTTCAAGCCGAGGAAAAAGGAATAAATGAGTGCAGGGGATGTGAAAGAGGGCCAAGGGCTGTAAAAACCAAGGGAAAACATCTTCCAGAGTCCATTTTTCTCACACTCTTTCCCCTCAGCCTGCATGGTACCATGGAGTAACACTGCACAGATATACAATTATCATTACATTTCATTATATCATTGTGAACATTTTGAAATTTGGGAAGGAAGGGCAATGGCAGGTATAGAGAAATATACCAGATACACACATAAGCTTCTTCTTCCCTCATACACTCAAACACACACTTTGGCTAAAATGACAACCGCAGACCATTGTTTTTATATAAAGCCAATAATTAATGTTGTAAAATTACAATTACCACAATTACCCTTTTCCTGTTTCAGTTGTTCACATTTCAAAGTGCTTAAATTCATTTTTTGACAGTTTTCATGTCAGGCGATACAACCAAATAGTTGTATGTAGTTGTACCACCTGACATGGAAAATGTACAAACCTACCCATACTTGAAATTAGCAGTTTTTACCAGTATTTGAGAGAGATCTACAAACCTTTACACTCTGCCACAAGGATCAATTAGGGTCCTCTGGATGATGCATTATCAAGTTTACTTTTGTTACCTTGTCAATTCATTATAAAAAATAAAAAAGCCATGTTTGCAGTTGTGCCACCCTGACATTTGAGAATATACAAATGGCTGGACAAAGGTTTTTCAACAGCTACTGATATTTATACAATGTGTTTATATTAAAGGTTATAAACCTAAAATGATGCAATTTTATTTGTTTTTAATTTGTTATTATTAATACACCATTTTAAATAGTTTTCTTAGTCTGTTCATTTGTTCAGATGGTTGCACCACCTGACATTTGGGGGGGGGGGGGGGGGGGAATATAACAAAACATAAAATAATATGTATTATTTAAATGTACTAAAAAATTATTCAAACTAAATAGGTTGTATAGAATAAAGTGATATATCATGAATTTATCAAATTATTTTAAAAGGAAATAATGCACTTGGACACAAAAATATGCATGGCAAGAAGAAAATATTCCTGTTCACTGAGTTAGTCTATAACTGTCTGGTGGATTCAAAAAAGTATTCTTAAGACTGATTCAACTTGTCTTTTTAAATGATTCATTAAAAGAAGCAGCTCATAAGAGTCATTTGTTAGGGAATCAGACCTCAGTGGTTGTGCTGTATGTTTTTGATTTGCTAAAAAGAATCAGCTCACAAAAAAGTAATTTGTTCATGAATCGGACTACGCGTTAAACAATATGTTGTTCTTGCATACAGCCCGTGAAGGCAATTCAATAGAATTTCTGGCTAACATGATTTCATTCAGCATAAACCCCATTCCTACAAAACTTAACAAAAGAGTAGAACAAAAATTTTCACACTTTTTAAATGAAAACATAATAAAACTCTTCTATTTAAATATTTCACAATATTATTGTTTTTACTGTATCTTTTATCAAATAAAGTTTATTTTAAACTTACAAACACGCATAACAAGGGAGCAAGTTCGTGATTTTTTTTTTTTTTTGTGCCTGACAGATTTTTAATTTTGAAATTAATAAAGTTTGCGAAGAAAAAATGGTCAAAATGAGATTAATGCACAAAGCATTTTATGATAATTACAGCTCCAGTGATAAACAGAGAAGTACTTTAACAAGATTCATTGGTTTCTGTGAAACACCAATTGTCATCAGTATGCACAGTGATAGTGTCATTCTCTTCTCGGCTTGGTCAATATTGCGGGCGCCACACACACACACACTCGGGGCAAGGTAGAGTAATGTGACTCGCTCACTCCAAGACCGTGTGGGTCACATCCTACAACAACATTGATTTTCCTGATGAGGATCTCGTCTCTGTTTAACCCGACCATGTCAACTTGCCCCTGAACATATCCACACCACCACTGCCATTGATTCCTGCTCTCTGACTCTTCAGCATTTAGGAGTTACATTTTGTTTGGGTGGGCCTTTTACATTTGGACGTCTCTGGTGTGCTGGCTTCAAGCACGTCACCGCTGGCCAAATCACTTGTCTGGGACTGTCGGATGAATTTCCAAATTCATCTCTCGAGAGATTTTAATACATTTCCCTGCTTGTTAAATCACACATATTATTTATGCTTTGAGCCAAGTGTGCGTTTGGAAAATGAAAATCAAATTAACTAATGTAAATTCTCATATCACACATCAATCAATGAGCATTCGCTCATGAGAGGATTTATTATTCAACTAAATTAAATACGTTTTATGTGGTGTGATGACATTGAAAAATGTAAAATGTATAAACTGAAAAATTGCATTAAGAAAACTATCCCTGCAGAATCACAGCCGGCTGTCCCCTCGAGTCCAGATTTGTGACAGGATCCAGATAAAAACTGCACCCTCTGCTGTTGCGTATATTGCAACTTCACTCTATCCTCCAACAATAAATATGAAGATTAAAGATGTAATAACAGACATGGTTTTAGATCATCTCTATATCAAAGGTTGTTTTTTATTAGTATTTTTTTTTCTGCATTTCTCAAATTCAATAACGGATTGTTTTATGAAACATTGTTAGGTCGGTCGCTTCAATGTGACCTTGCTTTATAATATAGTGACAACACAGGACACCAGATGAAAAAAAAAGGAACAATTATAAATTCCTTCCCCTAAATCTGTCTCTGGATTAAGAGATGAATGAGGAGGAATAATTATGCTTTAATTATTCACGTTTCTCCAAGGCATTTTTCAGACATCCTAAAGCACAAGCTCTTCTGTACAAAAGCATATCCATGCTGATAACATTCTTCTTAAAATCTTAAAAATCACATCAGGCTGACTAAGTCTGATTTTTAAAAAAATAAGTAAATAAAAAGCAAGAAAATGCATCGGCTGTGTCCTCACAACCCTCTCTTCAGTTCTCGTTCACTATACCTCGACCATTTTTTACAGCCCCAGACATTCCCCTTAAATACTACCATATGCAAATCGTGTGCATGCAATTTGCATATTTAAGTATTTAACTCCGCATATTTATTGGATTTGGAAGCCTGGCTGATCATTGATTTATCCGCCCCTGGCAATCATATTTCCATATTTGTACGATTTTAATGACGGTGATAATTCAAGGATGCACAGAGTATATGTTTTGAACGATATGTTTAATTATGTCCTCAAAGCATCATCACTTTGGCTGGCTGATGAAGAAGAAGGAAGAACTGAAGCAAAGAGGGAGAAGTTATCAGAAATATGAATCCCTGAAAAACAGCCGTTCCCGTCGCCCGCCTCAACTCCATTGAGTGGAAAGACAGCAGATAGAAAAGGCGAGATTGCTGTAATTGCTTTGCGGCCACAAGCTCCTAACCACGCAAAATTAAGGTCAAAAACGGAAATAATTTATAGAAATAAAGCTTCAAGATGAAAGCACGAAGGGAGAGATGGAGAGAGACGTGGAGAAAGAGAGCCTGCTAACCTTTGTACATAAACATGTGATTAAGTGTGACACTCCTTCACGACAAATTCAATCACGGTTTGAGAGAGAGGCAGAACCTGGCCCTCTCCTCTCCAACGGGGAAACTTTCTCTGCCACATCCCTTTATACAGGGTGTCACTATTTATAGGTTCCCCAACGGGAGGAGACGTTCGAAAACACACACACACACACTCACAATGGCACTGACTAGTATTCGGCCAGTTGGCTGCATCAAGCGGCGGAGAAATGTGCCATACTGAATAGACTCTGTGAAGCGATCAAATGGTCATTTTGTCATTAACCATACAAGAAGCTAATTCATTTTATTATTTTATCACGCACAAATTTTGATACAGCTACAGAACAAAAGAATAAATCATGTAATATTTACTCTTCATAAAAGTTTTCAATCACTTTGTCAAAATATGTTTCACATTTCACATTTCCCTGGTTGTAATATTAAACAATATTTGGCAATTTAATGTATCTGATACATGTAATAAAATGCAATTAGATGTATGCTAATTTCTGAAACGTATGCATAATTAATGTTATCTACACAAAATGTCATTCATTGGCTAGGTGTTCGCTCATTACACTAATTCATTTTAATAGATCCGCACAGTGGGTGGGGCAAGAATCAGTCATAGCCCTTATAATGTCACTATAGCCAATTCACACCCCAGATTTTACATTTCATTAAAACTCATACCCCAATCAAAACAGAATATTTTTGAATATTTTGTCTATTAAATGGCAATAATCAGACTGCACAAAACTGAATAGATATATTAATACATAATGATGTATTCTTTAAAAACATATATTACTAAAAATATTAGCATTAATATACTAAAACTAATATAGACTATTAATTTAAGTCTATATTATAAAATGTAAAAACAGAATATATATATGTTTAAAACTAATAAACTAATTTGACTATAATAGTCCAGGAATTCTTTTTCTTATTTTTTAAATAATAATCCCATTTTAAGTCTGTTTACCAGGAGATTTTTTTCCCTGCCCCTGCCATCTGTACAGTTATCAGACCTGATGTTTACTTGCTTCTATTCTTCCCCAACACATAATGATTTGAATAGGCCCTTGTGTGTTTCTTATCAGATCTGGCTGTGTGTGTGTGTGTGTGTGTGTGTGTGTGTGTGTGTGTGTGTGTGTGTGTGTGTGTGTGTGTGTGTGTGTGTGTGTGTGTGTGTGTGTGTGTGTGTGTGTGTGTGTGTGTGTGTGTGTGTGTGTGTTGTGGGATGCTATTAAATGCCTTCTCGGGGGTAAAATAATAGCAGATCTTTGCATATGAAAAACTGATATAGTATAATTGATAATTTTAATTGAATAATTTCATAAATCTTTCATTGTGCTTATTTTATATGGTGCATTTTGTTCCTTTAACTTTAATTTTATATTGTGTATTATTTTATATGGTGTAATTTTATTGTTTTATTTGTTTCTGTAAAGCGTTCTTTGAGAGCGCGATAGAAAATAAAGGTTGTTATTATTATTATTTAAAAAAATCTAGAAATTGAGATTTGGCTTAAATTCTGAAGAGACAAATTTGGACAATTATTTAACGAGCTCAAAAAAGAACACTTTATTTATGAAGCATGGAAATATTAAAAAAAATAAGTGATATGATTTACAGGAATAAAATGTGATTAAAATAAAGCTATTTTAACTCTATTGTTCCTTTTTATAATGCACAAAAATCACTGTTTCAGTCCATAATCTCTTCAAGGAACCATTTTTGAATCTGTAATAATCAACAGTGTGTGTCTGCATTCTTTGACCTGTCCCCACACCCTTTCACAGTGCTTTCCACAAACGCACAAATATGAACACAAGTGCACTGCAGAAAAACAGATGTTACAACGCCAGATAGCAACCAAATGTCAGTCTATTTCAAGATCACCTGAACAGCAAAAGAAAAAGAACACCTGGCTAAAAGTGCCCAAGATTCAAACTTCACACATCACACAGAGACACACCTCACAGATCTTACACCCTCATTATCATCAGTGCTTGTTAATTGCAGCGGTGCTGCTCTCGGAGTGTAAGTCTTCTTTTAATTAAGGTGCTCTATAAGGGGAGTTCCTATTACATGTGCTTTGTCCTTGCCATAATTGCCCTCCCGACACCCCATTCTCCACTGCCTTTCTTTTTTCCCCTCCTCCTCTCACTTTAACGTACAAGCTCCCTGGACATAGTGCCACGGGCCCCCCCCCGGGGACCTCACCATCGTCTAGCCTCTGCGTGGCCCAAAGGATCCACACGAAAACACCCCTGTGTGACTCTATAGTGTGTGTAAATGATTTCTCCCGAGCTCTGCACCATAAACACTTCAGTTAATATTCTCAGTGAGGAAAAAAATAAATAAATGAAGCTGGTCAAACATCCTTTTTTAATTTTTGTTGAACCGTCCGGGTGAAATTCTTGCTCTGACATTCAAATCAAATTAGTGTACTTTGACGATGACGCCACACACTGTTAAATCCATTCAAAGATCCAGCTCTTCCTTTTGCATGGAAAAGAAAGCTAACGCCATCTACTGCCCAAAAGCGTCCAAACAACCCCACAGCACCAACATCTCTATCCAAGCCGGCCTTAATTGGGAAATAATTGCAAATTTTAAAGGGGACAATTTCATCTCCTTGCCTTATCATTTATTTCAGTTTCTTGTTCTGCCCTGACACACAGAAAGAAAGGGGGAAAACTTCAATTAGCTGCATTCTTGAAAGATGTTCTTCGCCTTAATGTTTCGAGCAAAGAACTTAAATTCATGTAAATAACGAGTCTCAATTAAAAAAAGGGAAGACAAGCCTTGGCCAATTATCCCGGCCCGCGGAGTCTCTTGGGTTGAGAGAGCAGTGGAACTCTGCTGGCTGAGTGCTACACATTAGCTCATTGGCTTTTGAACACACAATAAGCAGAAAGCCCTCAAGTCATTAGTAGGAAGCTCTCCATTTCCCTCTAAAGCCTTCTTCGCTGTTACTCTAAATGTGGCGGGCAGCATTTGAAACCGAACACACAGAGGACTGTGGCAATTAAATGTTTCTTTAAAAAAAAAAAAGATGAATAAAAGACTTTAGCATTTCTTTTCAGTACTGGGTGGCCCTAATGAAGAATAGACAATATGTATTATAGTAATATCAGTCATTGTATTAACAAGTTGACTGATAATTGAAAATATGCATTAAACTAATACAAAAAATTTAAACACATTACATTAATAATTATAATAATCATGTATTTAATAATTAAAATAATATTTAATAAATACACTCTTTGAAAATGGGTTCTATATAAAAGGTTCTTGACTCATTTTTTTAAGAACACTTTATGCAAAATCTTAAATGATTGCATAATACTCTCATGTTTAACAATTTACTTCAAATCCTTTTATTTATCGTTAATACGTTTACGAGCTGTTTAATTCATATAATTTAATCAAAATCAAAAAATGAATTAAAACAAATATATATATTCAAGCTAAATAAAATGATCCCATGATATGAAGCCCTAAAAATATGAAAGCACATGTCTATATAGAACTTTTTCTTCTAATATGTGGAATACGTCCTGGAACAAAAACAGCACTCAAAAGCGTATATGTGATACAAAAAGCAGAAAGGGGGTATTTCTGGCTTCGTGCTCAATGTGTGTATTTAACGAACACAACAGTTGACAATACAATTGATAAGTCCATAAAAATAAATGCATAGAGCTGAAAGTAGCATGCATCTGCATTTTACGTCTATATTTATTTATTGCAGTCTATTTATCAGAGATTGTCACTATGAGAAGTCAACTGGATGTGTATAAATGTTTAAAATAATGGGGATATGTCAGCTTCAGCTGCTAACATGCCATGTTCTTACTGTTTGCAATCAAACCAGATGAAGAGCAGAGGTAACATTGTGGCAGTGTTATAAAATCTGCATGTTTCTGAGTTCATATTCACAGCAATACCAATTCCATTTTTCTTTTTCCATTCTCCTCTGCCGTACCCATTTCCTCTGCATTTTATCTTTTACACTGTTTATCTTGTGAATTCCCCCACATATTTCCTCCTCACCTCCTTGCATCTTTCTATCTCTATTCCCTGGTAGCCTCTGAAGTGAATGCACAAATTACATCCCTCCACCTTTTTACTCTGCACTAAATCTTTCCTTTTTTCCACTTTGCTGAGCTTGAATATTTCATTCCCCCATCAAATATGCATCCCATTAATTAAGTGAAATTACTCCCGACTGCCAAATATTCGCTGCCGATGACTGTCAACACAAGATGCACGGCTTTGAACTTCTAATGACACGGCCTCACTTTCAGCTGAGTTACAGCCTTCAGAAAAGCGTCCGCGGGCACGCGATCAACGCCCTTCCCTGATGCCAAAGCCTGGAATTAAGTACCGGTTTCTTTTTCCTCCGGCTTTTCAACAAGCCTCACAATGGATGACACGCGCGCACTTGACAAGCAAGAACTTCCATTTTAATTATATACCTTTTCCTCATCTTTTAATTGCTGTTGTTAATCAGTCATTAACTTCTCCCGCCCCCCTCCCGAGCCCGAATCCTAAATCTCCCGCGCAACGTCTCAATAAATTCCCGCGCGCCCCTCCCCGCGCCGGCTCTAACGTGTAATTTCATTTATTTTTAAAACTGTCATTTTTCCAAACAGAGGTATTTGTTATTTGTTCCAAAGGGCTTGACAGTAAGGGGATTTTAATCATAACTTGCATTAAATTATCAGTCTCCGGATCTGTCAAGAGGATAAATTCAAGACGACGTTAAAGACGCCGCTATTGAGTAATTGTGTTCTGGGCAACACTAATATTACCACTGACTGATTCCAAACAATGGTGATTGAGCTATAGGGCTATTTGCCTTTCACCCTCCCTCGATAATTCCAACCTGTCCGAAAAGCCAAAGGACTCGATATGAGTACAGATACAGGGGTGACAATGGGCCTATTTGTCTCTCCTCCCTCTGAAAAGAAACAGATGTTTCTGGAGGAACTGACTTCTGGAGTAACATGAGCCAAAGCGGTACTTTAAACAGGGTGGGAGTGGCGCGCTGATATGATATGACAGACAGGGCCGAGATGGCTTGACAACAACAGGAAGGGCTCCGAAAAAGATCTCAGTACGCCACACAGGGGCGATCGAGGACCCCTACCACAAAGCAACTTTTAATGGCTGTGGCAACTTGACATATGAAACACAAAAAAAAAAGATCATAAAAGAAACATAACAGAAACCCTGTGGCATATTTACACAGACACAGACCTGTAGAATTGATATCCTTTTTAACATCACGGCGCTTCTTAATATTGTTATTCAACCCATACGCATCACAGTATAGTGCTAACCAATAATTACAATCTATGAGCTGGCGGCATGGCCATGACAACAGTACTTAAGTCTTGTTAATACAGGGTGTCTGTTCTGGCCCTTGTGGCAGATTGTGTGAAGTAACTTCCTCCTATGTTGTGAAAGAATATGAATAATATGCTGCTAATAATTAGCGGCGTCAGGAAACCTAAACTAAAACTGATTATTAGTTTAAGCATCATATACGTATTATCTGTGCTCAGGTTGCGAAAGATCGATTATTTCCTTTTTAAAAGTCACCACAAACTTCGGCGTGAATGAAAACATTTACGTTACGCGATTTTGACGTTTGGTCACCGGCTGCTTCGCAACTGAAGAATCGGGTTGTCGGGTCCAGGGTGTGAGCGGGGAGGGGCGAGAAAGCCCTGAGAAACAGATACGTGGCGTCTAGACAAATTATAACCTCATCTGTTTTGCCTAATGAATTATGCAAAAAGGGGACCTGGCTTGGGCTTGGCTAAAAGTAAATATTTAATATTCATCCTCGCAGTCTGAAATTACAAAACACTTTGCATGGCTAAATGTTTCTCCACCCCGGCGAAATTGCCCATTTTGGCCAATTTGGTTCATACGTCTGAAGACGTTGATTTGGATATATCGAGCTTTTAAAGCTGACCCGCTTGGTGAGACTCTTTTTGTTGTACAGTAACCACAAATAAATGGCTTTCACAATTAGAGGTTTAAATAATGCAATGGCTCATGTTCAGTCCTAAGCAGGATTCCAATGAGCTTTCTAATGCATGTAATGATTAAGTGTAATTCAAATACCAACTGTGTTGTTCAAAATCTGACAGGCAATAATTTGCTCTATTATATTGTGCCATTTAATTGCCTGCTACCGACAACCTCTGACGTGCCATGAAGCAATGATTTACAATTACTCCAGCAGTAAAGATCAGGGGATGACAATATAATCATCTACACAGAGATCCCTTCTCATCTGCCACAACTAGTGAGGCAAGTAAAAATAGTTTGGAGCTTGTAGTTTTAACTCCACTCTATTTGAGGATTAGAAGATATTACAGCTGCGGAGGACGTTTAACAATAGCAGTTGTGTTAAGAGCTGGCTGCGGCGGGATGAGGCGAGTCAAGATGTCGGTTTGCTGTCAGGGACAGGCCTCACGCGCTAACGGAGGGACATTATTGTTGGGGGTAAAGCGTTACTGATGTCGGAGTTTAATCTAAATGAGGAAACGCCAAGTGGAAGATCAAGCAACAGACTCCGTTTCTCCATCCATCCTCTTATGAACTCCGTAAGACTTTATTACCATATAAATGATAAAGGATAACGTAAGAAAAAAAAGTGCGGGGAAAAAAATACACAATAATTGCGCTTCCCTATGTTGCTGTCTGATGTAAATGTTTCTAAAAGACAAAATAAGCAAATCGACGGCCTCCAACAAAGTTAAGTATCCTGCCCTAATTTGAGTGTGGAATTATGGAAAACAAGTTTACTCCATATTAAACCAATGTTTCACAGCATTTAAGGAGCTGATACATAATTTAGCGCTTACAAAAACGAGCACAGCATGTCGGGGAAGGGGGGGTGGGGGGTCCTTAGAGGGAAGGCAAGGCTGCTGAGTGCACTGCCTGTTTAAAAATGATGGAGGAGAACAGGGGATTCTCATTAAGTGGCTTCACTCCACCCCGAGCAGCAGACACTAGAGAGAATGCAGACAAAATCACAGGCTCGTGTTTCCCCATTAAATATGAAGGATTGTGCAATATGTGCAGGCAGGCAGTTTGCCGGGGTCAGCCGTCGCACTCTTTCTGCTGTTTCTGCAGGTCATGTCATGATGACCGACTTTACCCCGTGTTCAATCAGTTCCTTGTGTTTTAGGAGATGGGGCAGGAAAATAATAACACGAGGCAGGGGGACTTTTAATGAGGACAAATTAGACTTGGGCAGCAGAGAGCTGCGAGGGACGAGAAGTTTCATTACATGACCTACATGGAGAGAGCGTTTTTCAAATGTGGCGAACTCATTGACAGGGCGATCGGCCTTGATTTCAACCTCACTTCCTGCGGAAGAGAAACTATTAAGAAAAAGTGTTTCACTTGACGACGTCATTCAGTGGGCACAAAAAGTATCTGGACACTTAAAATGTGTTAATTTCATTGTATTTAATAATCAAATAAAATACAATATCAAACCAAGTGGCATCAGCAAACAAACCTTTTATGGCGATGATTTTTAAACAAAAAGTTTTCAACAAGTGTCCATCACATTTACTATGGACATGTTCCACAAAAACAACCAGAAAAATGATTAAATGTTTTGCTTGGAAAGCATTTATGTGTTATATTTCATTATAATCTTTCAATTAATGCAAATCGTTGAAAATTTTGACAATTGTACATTTTTAAATGGTAACACAAAAGATATTTTTAAAAAAATGTCTCAGTTTCTTTATGTCCATTCAATAAAAGTCAGTGGGGTACAAAACAATGTAGAACCCCACTGACTTTCATTGTGTGGACAAAAAGACACTGAGAAATTTTTCAAAATATAATCTTTTTGAGTTTTACAGAAGCTTCTGGTCACAGCTAAGTTTAAACATACACGTAACAACAGATCCGAAATCAGTCGCCAACCTCATAACCGTGGTGAACCAAAATCTGAAACCGATCCCAAAGCTGGCCGTCGAAGAGTAGCTCCGCGATCGTTCACCGGCACTACTTGACATGGCTTTTACTTTGATCTCCCCTGTCTCCGATTCATTGGCTGCCGACTTCACTGACTCCAATCTGACCCAGATAAAGACTCTGACCTTTCCGACCAACTCCATTACATGCAGCTGTACTGGGTACAAGCTCTTAAACGACTGCGGTTTAAATGTGGCCATTACTGGAGCCGGTGTCTGCAAAGATTTCATTGTCAAAGCCCAGCAAAGGGAAGATGGCCACACAAAATGACTCTTGACCTTCATTTACATTCGTTAATCAAATGTCACACAGAGTCTGCGTTTTATCAGCGAGTCCGTGTCTATCTCTTGAGATGATTTGTGTTTTCAAACAGGTAAATAGAAGGGTCTGCAACCCCTACGTGTGCAGGAAGAACGGATAATTGTGGAGAAAACTCAGTGGTGTTTGCCGCTTTGGGCTGATTCTGAGAACAAGATGCAGGTAAGATGAGATTTATTCAGATCATTAAGAGAAAAGGAAGATTGAATCTAATTATCGTCCACACAGCTGAAATGAGAATCTGCAAAACAAGTCTCGAATAAAGTGAACAGTGCCATTTTGTCATATATAAATAACACAGAAGCTCACCAACGGATTCGTTCCAATAGAATAAGCATGTCGTGAACAGCACAGCTAATGACCTGAGTGGTACATTTTGCATTCTAATTCATTCAGCACCTAATTGTGAGTGGACACCACAGATAGCCGCCCTCTCTCTCCTCATCTCTCCCCAGACTGCAGAAAAGCCCTGCTCAGAAAGGTCAAAATGGCCGACATTAATCAGATCGCCATATCCACAACCCCTCCCCGCCATCGTTACTGTGCTAATCACTCTGGGTTTGGTTGCAGAGAGGTTTACTCCTAATTATTGTCATTAATAAATCAGACGAGTCAGGCTGTCGGGATGAAAGAGAGGCCGTCCCTGCTTGCCATCCATCAGAGAGGCAGAGTGCAGGAGAGTCCAGTCATTAAGAAGCCTTTGAGACACACGGCCGCATTGGGGACTCGGCAGCTCAGACAATAATACGCCTAACTTTTTCATCAACCTGTGGCTTCTGCAACCAACCAGGAGACGACGATCACGGAAAATCATCAGTCACGTACAAAGGAGCGAGTTAAAATAAAAGAACGAATGTTGCAGAAAGCAGGGCGCTGTGGGATTTTGCGATGTACAGTGCATAGAGACATCCAAAAGTCTCAGACCACATTGAAAATTGGGGATTTTTTTCAATTCAAACTAGGAAAAGAATTAAAAGCTCTAGATTTTGAAACCGACTGAGTAAATGAAAGCACAAATCATGCTGGATAGCATGGGAAATTTCCAATCAAAATGAAAAATTTTGTTACGTATTTAAATAACAAAAGCATTTTCACTATAGTGTTCTCGGATATTTGAACCCCACTGAACTGAATCTATTTACATTTTAATAGATTTATCAATGTCAAAATGTTAAAATAATGTTATTTTACTTTATATATCTTTTGCAAAGTTCACAGTGGATACTAATTCATTTTAAATCATTTAAATTTTAAATAATTTTACCACACACGCATAGATTACATTATAAACGTTTGCAGAGAAATACTTTCATTCAGCAAGGATGCATTAAATAGATAAAAAAATTACAGTAAAGACATTTTTAAAATTGTGACAAAACATGTATTTCAAATAAATGCTGTTTTTTTGTTTGTTTTTTTTACTTCATTTTCATCAAAGAATCCTGAAAAAAATGTACCAGTTCCCATAAAAATATTAACCAGCACAGCTGTTTTCAAATCAGCATATTAGAATGATTTCTGAAGGATCATGTGACACTGAAGACTGGAGTATCTGTTACAGTTTTGTTGTTTTTTTAAATTAGGATCATTATGATCTTTTTGATGATGTAGATGTGCATTTTATTCACAGATGCCATCTAAATTCATCCCATTCTAGTTTTTTTAACCTCTGAACAGAAATATTCACTCAAAAACCAGCACCCATAAGTGCGTTTGTTTCAAAACACATGCAGACACACACGCGCAGTCATTTACCATGCGTGTTGAGGACACCAGCTAAAGCTTGCCGTATATCTGTGTATGTGTGTGTGCTTTCCATGCCGCAGGGAGAGAGAGATGGAGAGAGACGTGGCATCGCGCTGCCATCACATCTCATCAAATTAAGGAAGTCCATTCCACTTAAACGAGTTCTGTGAATCTAAAATCGACCATTAATGCAGTGTCATGTTAAATTAATACTGTCATCTAAATTACTGGTATGAATCTTTCACATTTGAAATGAGACCAAGAATGACTTATTCATTCTCTGCTATCTCCTCTGATGTCATCCCCATTAAACATAACCAGGCGAGCTGTCTTGGCCTAATTGTATTAGAGTGTTAAGGGAGTGTTAGGCTGTTCAGAAATCATCATTTAGTATGCTGATCAACGGCTTTAGAGAACTGAATAATATCTGAAATGAGTCGCGCTACGAGGCATGCTGCAACTGACAACGCATGAGAGAGAGACATCAAGAAAATACGAATGCCGGACAGTAAGTCCAAATACACTTGATACAGTGAAAATAAGGAGTTCAAGAGTGAGGCGACTGACTTAAGTGCCTACCATGTGTCGTGCCAATCTGACATCAACATGAAAGGAGGTGCGACCCGGACACATGCCCTGGCATCTCTTCAGCAGCAAGACAAGTCCTCATAGGCTGGAAATGTTTGACTTCACTGAAAGGAAAAGGGCAAACACTGCTGAAAACTTTTAAAAATTCAGATTTTTTATTAATGTGTAAGAGAGACAAGCTAATGTAATCTGGTAATGAGCCAGACCTCATAAAACTAGTGGAGCTCAACTTCCTCCTTCAGTTTTATGGAGGCTGGCTGCAGGTGAGACTGATCCTGATTTACTGTCTGTTCTGTACAGCACATCTCATGTTAGATAGACAAAAACATGGAGCATGTGTCTATATGTTTGAAGTTTCAAATGAGAAATGTAATAAAATTGGATCATAGGTTATCTTTGCATTATGACCAACATTAACAATACTGTGGTAAATTTACACATGCACAGCGCGACTATCAAGGTTGGCAATAAGTCACAGTTAAGGAACTGACTTTCTTGACAGAAAGTTGAACTAAAGAAATTCAAGATTGTAAAGCATTCTGGGAAATTAAGTGTTTGGCCACCCTGATCCAAAATGCTTAATTTAACAATAAATAAAATTATAATAATTTCTATAAGTGGCATTTCAATCTATCTATTCAAAACCGTCTTTTTAAACGTTTTTTCGAACCAAAATTCAGAGTTTGTCTTGGGAATATATATATATATATATATATATCGGTTATATGTAATTTTTTTGATTTTCACTTCATTTTAATTCGATTTCCTTGGAGTCACATTTGAACTGGAATTCTGAATCCTTGTTTGTTTTTTTGTTTTTTTTACCTCAATTCAAATTCAGGAATCAAATTGTAATTTAAAAGACATTCACAACTCAATTCTGAACAGACTACACTTACATTCATATAATATTTGTCATTAAAATGTCATATCTCGAAGAGCAAATGTCTTACCTCACAACTGTTCTAGCGTACGTTACCTGGAGAATTTACCGGTTAGGCCTACGTCAGCAGAAATCATCGTTCAAAAGTTTGGAACAACCTTAAAAGCCAAAGATTTGTCCTTTTAACCATAGTTTAATCGACAATACTATAGTCACTACAGTTATTAAAAGGGGGAAAAAATGCTACTATTATCAGTTATAGGCTAAAATGCAATTGTGATATCTTGATGTTCACAACTGTCATAAACAAAAGAATTTAAAAAAGACAAAATTCTGAAAGGTTCTTACCCGTTTTGATATAGCCTGATTTCGATATTCATTCATTGCAGTTTTGAAATATTAAAAACGTGTTATTTTGGAAGAATCTGTTGCTATGGCATTTCATTTAAAAAAGAATATGGTTTAAGTGCTTCAAAATGCACTCAAATCACGTGTCCTGGTTGCTAAATATTGAAAACCGAATGTATTGAAATCTGACAACAACAAGCTTTTGTCGCCATCTAGTGGCAAAAATAAGGAAAAGCTTCTCCGCACATGAAGTATATGTACTTTATTGTAACAACCCACCAAAAAAATGCTGCTTTAACACCTTAAAAAAAGTTTCCATTGTCCCGGCCCCTGAGACGAGAGGGACCCAGTAGGGGCCTCGACAATATATCCTACCGAATGGGCCCAGGGGAATTTAAACAATGACCATGCTTACAAATGTTCACTTACTTTTCTCTACTGAAAGGTGGCACAAAAAAGATTGTAATGCTGGTACACAGAAGAGCAGTAGTTCTTGCTCAAGTAATGCATTAGTACAAGCTTGCAAGGACTGTTGCTCAACAACACATAACAACCTTTTGTCTTGGTAAACATCAGACCATTTCATGGCCAATTTTAGATCGTAGACAGGACAACCTGTGTTTCTGTGAGGTCTGACATTCTTGAACTAGTCAGACCTGATGAAATGTGGCTCTGCTCCTTACAGCAAGGCCTGGTAAACAGTTTTGTATTCAAATTCTCCTGCTTTGCATCTCTTCCTACTGACAGCCATTGCCACAGGCCAAGATATCTCACAAAGCCGATGTGCATTTCAACATGGTGTGTTCAAAAAAAAAATGTCAGATGGACTGAAACTGTTCTGAACACCAGCGAAAGAGAGGGAGAGACGTAAAAAAAATCTTAAGGGCAGAGATAGGCTGTCTGGTCACATTTAGAGACTGGGTGTCAAGGGAAAATAGCGCCACCAGACAAGTTTGTCCATTTAGATTCATCTACCTCGCCTGGCTGTGGTTGCACCGTTCCTGGGGCTATAAAGGAGGAGGTACGGGATAAATGTGACCTACTGCTCATAGAGGGCAGAGCTACCAGTGCGCTGTCAGTCCACCTGTGAGCATCAGACATCAGAGCGCACATAAACACACACTTTCACTGCATCACACCCTATGCATGCTATTTTAAATGCACAATTGTGCAAATGGAGGATGAGTAAATGACAACTATATATAAAAAAAAGTGTTTGGATATCTTGGATATGTATTAGCGAGTTTATTTATACTCAAACTCGAACTCGAGTGAGGTGATATTTTCCATTAGCAAGGAACCAGTTGCATTAAAAAGCTTTTTAATCATCAATTAATCGCATCCAAAATAAAATTTTGTTTACACCATATATGTTTACTCTGTATATTTAATATATATATATATATATATATATATATATATATATATATATATATATATATATATATATATATATATATATATATATACTGCGTTCCAAATTATTATGCAACTGACATATCAGTAAGATTTCAGTACAATAAACATTCAGATTTTAGTTTTTCTAAGAAAATGTTTGTTTGTTTGTTTGTTTATCCATGTCTTCTTAGATAACTGGTATCAATCTCAGACAAAATAATTTGCCAGATCTATGGAAACCCTACTTGTTGCACATTATTAAGCAAGTCACAGTTCTCATGCAGGATGTGGAGGAAGAAAGATCTTTCTGAAGATGAAGAGCATGAAATGGTGCAATGTTGTGCAAAAGGCATGAAAACAACTAATATTGTGTGAAACTGAATGGAGATTATCGAATTATAAAATTTGTGAGTGATTTAGAGCACAGCAGAACTCGGTCAGATAAAGGCTTAGCTGCTGGTGTCTCTGGAGTCTCAAGAAGCTCTCCATGCAGGCTGGTAGTATATATACACATACATACATATATATACACACATACATACATATATATATATATATACACACATACATACATATATATACACATATACATATACATATATATACACATATATACACACATATATATATATATATATATATATATATATATATATATATATATATATATATATATATATATATATAGATACATAATATATTATATACCCATGCTACTATTCAAGTTTGGGTTAAGATTTTATTTTTTTGTCACAATCCTACAGAAATCATTCTAATATGCTGATTTGGAGCTCAAGAAACATTTTTTTCTCATTATCATTGTTGTTTATCAAGGCATGCTATTAAATAAAAATTAATTAGAAATATTTTATATAAGACACTGCTCTATTTCTAGGTCACTTATTAAAATATAGACATTTGTGACATTGACTATATGTACATTTTTATGTACAAAAGGTCAGATTTTCTTGCTTCCACTGAAGCACAAGATGCTCTTTGGCACATTCTCAAATCATTAAAGGCCAAATCAAACTGCACAAAAGTTGAAAGTAAAATGTACACCACTATGTAATTTTGTTTAAAAAGAAAAAACTGTGTGACTGTGCAGATAAATATGGTTATCCTACTCATAAAACATTCATTACTAGGCATAAGAGATATAAGCAGTTTAGATAGAAAGGATCTCAAGCTGACTAGCTGAGGATGTTACTGTAGCTTTACTTCCTTGAAAAAAAAATCCAACACAGCATTACAACCCATAATGAAATGACCCTTCACAAAAGATGATTTGTGTTTAATTGTTTAATAAAATTCCTTACCTGTTGAGAAATAAAAAAATTCATCTCTGCATTGCTTTTACACTTCAAATCCCTCAGTTCTCGCCATCTCCAAAAAGCCAAGCCAGTGTTGATTCTTATTTAATTATAAGCTCTGTCAAGTTCTCTTTTTGCCAGCAGACTCTCCTCTGGTCGGCAGTTTTAAACGGTTTAAAATGTTCAAGATTTAGAGGCTCAATGTCAACCTTTCATGCTTTTTTTGACAACTAACATCATACACACGGAGTAGACGGAGCAACTTTTCTCCATTGGCGGATATGATGAGCCACGCACGGGTGAGTGACGTATGTATGCAATTTCCTGTGAAAAAAATTTCATTAGGTTTTAAATACAAACACTTTAATAGGCTTGCTCTTTTACTGTCTATGGGCTTGCCATAGTGCATCAGGCTAAGGCAAAAACACGTTTTGGAAGACGTATTGATGTATTGACTATTAATGTTGCCTTCAGGTGCTCCATTATTGTAAATACAAGTTTCCAAGGTAAAAAAAAAAAAAAAAAGTGCACATGAACGCCCTCCCATTTCGAATGCGATGAGCTCGTAATTACAACTTCAGGGAAATATCAAATTTCCGATAAAATTTAAGCAGTTGTATAAACTACTCAGAGACCAGTAGTTTGGTTACATTTTTCAACCAATTATATACCATGCATTATTTCTTTCAGCATCTATAGTTTGAAAAAAAAGTGATATGCTTCATTCTCACGTTCTCAAAACAGTCCACATTCAGTGAATAAAAAAATCACGCGTAATCAAAATTCTTTTTTAATTTGCATTTTATAGGTGTGCATATGTCATATTAATTCATGCATTTGTAAACAGATTACAACAGATAACCGATTGTCATATACCATATTAAAGAGACTGTTCACCTTCAAATAAAAAGTCTGTCATTACAAGGGTGAAGAAGTTTTTTTTCATTTCTGGTGATCTATCCCTTCAGAGTGAACTGTAGCTGAAAATTAGATATTAAGACACAGGCAGCCACACTAGTATTACAGCTACTAGGGATATTTGAGACTAAATATGCCTATTTGGTCTCAGCAGTTTATTTTTTTCCTTCTTAAAAACACTTGTTTGATGGTTTATCTTAAAGAGTACAGGACAAAAAAAAAAAAGAGCTGGATGGAAATACATCTGATATTCTGAAAATTACTATATACTGATAAATCTAGCAGCAAAATGCCAAAAAGAGCGATTAAGTTGTTTTTACATGTCACATGTGATACTGTATAAAACAGTTGGACTGTCATCAGGACATCAGGCTTAGACCACTACCATACTATTACCATTCCCTGACCATTGAATGAACGACACCATGGCAGAAGAAAACTTCATTTTCATTTCAGCATCATTTTAAAGACTGTACCCTTATCCAAGTATTTCATCGCATCTTCAGAGGATTAAAAATACACCTTCATAGTCATGTCGAATCAGAAGTTCCAGTTAGCTAAGCTGAGACACTTCATAGAAGTAAGCTCCCAACATCTTGGTGCCCTGAATATAGTTGGATCTGTCAAGGCAAAAAAAGGAGGTTGCCATTAACATTTTCAAGCATCTGTCAGATAATGAGTTCTGCATAAATAAAGTTGGCCTATGAGAGCAATCAGATGATTACAGAGGTGTCACTTCCTATCATACGCAGTATCATATGCAGACAGACTTCGATAACAAGATTTTTGTCATAGCTATGCGTAAACATCACCTATTGAGTTTCTCGTTCTGTGAGTGAGCTCCATCATCAGAGGAACCGACAGGCAGCAGCATGACATTCTGGCCGGTTGCTTCTTGGAAGGTTAGAGTCACTGGGATACTTCCTCCCTCACGGGTCAGGTCAGGCTCAACGCCAAACACTAACACCAGCGACAGGTACAGAATTATGTTAGACCACAAATAAATAGTGTTTGGAGGGGAAAAAAAGCTTCATTGTTGGTTTGACATAACAGACACAAGGCAAAAACATCACCTTTTTAGAAGTACCAACAAATATCATGCATGGGTTGCTTATGCATTTGAATATCCATCAATATAAAAATGAGTATAAAATGTATATGTATGATATGAACTGTGATTTAGCTGCTGCAACTGGACATCATTGTCCATTCTTTTATGTTTTTTTAAATCACATTTTCCCTTCATTAATTTGACAAATTAATTTTAAAAATTACAAGTTTTCAAAAAATACATGTATTATATCAATTACCAGGGGCTCGTTAAAGCAACATACTTAATTATGAAACAAGTAAAATAAAATAAAACAGATTAAAATGGAATATAGAATATCACACCGTATACATGTGAACTTTAGTCACGTCATGTCAACATAGAGTAGAATAAGATCAGCAATCTTGTTTCTACAGTTATACCGTATATTGTGTCTTACCAGTCTTCATGGCCTTTCTGCCAGCCATGTAGTGAGGGTGGTTAAAGTCAGACACCCAGGCCTTGGCTCCATGTCCCATGTACACATTCAGTTTGTTGGGACTTTTCAATTCTGCAAACTTGCTCTCCAAGTGAGTTATTACCTGTGAGACAAGCAGAACATGTCAGCAAAATCACATCTGTAGCACAACAAGTATGTTTGAAAAGCATGCAGATGACTCAATGTGAGCGGTAGAGCATTAAATAAGATAAAATAGCTTCAAACCTGTTTCTCCACCACTTTGGGATCCATGTCAGGGACAAGGCGGATGGAGAACTTGCCATTGACCTTGCGGGGGATAACAGTTTTGGCCCCAGACTCGGAGAACGCTCCTTCTATGCCGTGCAGAGACAGGGATGGGTATCTCCAACGATGCATTAGGATTTGCTCCTGCACAGACAAACCAATATAAATGTTTTGGTTTATTATACACATCATTTAACATAAAACAAGAATTTACAGAAAGGTCAGGCAGCCTGAATAAATGAGGCATTTTTTAGATCCTTGGCAACTTGCTTTATTTCAGATAATGTTCATTTTATTTCAAGTAAGGCCATTTTTAAAGGTTTTAGTTTTAGTTAATGACAATAACCCTGATTTAAATGAACAGAAACATATATATTACATCAGCGAACTTGAAAATGTGGAAAGAGAGGAGTGATTTACTTTGCAGTCATGCAGTAGTTTGCCTGCTCCAACATCTTTGGCGTATTCTTCCATGTCAAACTCAATCTTTTCATAAAGCTTCTTCTCTTCATCAGTCAATTTAGCCACATGGTCGTATAGCCCTGGTACTAGAATTTTCCCCTTGTTATCCACCAAAGTGCCTAAAAATACAACATACTTAATATACTTTTCAGCATAGCAAAAATAATAAAGTGAAATTGTGAGGTGAGCTGATCAAGAGGAAATTATTGCCAACTGCTCTAAGCTGACAGGTAACGTTAGTATGTCAACAACAGAAGAAAGATATCAATCTAGGAAATCCCTGTCATCCTGAATATTTTTATGACCAACCTACTGATCCTATTTCCACCGAAGGAATATGTATGTATCAGTCTCACCCATCAGAGATATGAGGTCAGTCATGGCCTCATGAACGGATCCTCCAAACACGCCAGAGTGAAGATCTTTATCACAGCATTCCATCTGAAAACGTAAATGTTGTTTCTGAGCCATGAGAAAACTCTCAAATCTTTGCCTTTGCTCTCTTCTTTAAGTACGATTATGAATAGTGATAAACTGAAACGTCAGATGGGCAGATTAATCAGGCAGTAATCAGCCATTATGTTGCCTACTTGGCCTAGTGTCGCTCCAAAAACTGTGAATTAATAATAAACATTTTCTGTTTTCAAATGTATAAATATACACAGATCAGGCATAACATTATGACCACCTTCCTAATATTGTGTCGGTCCCCCTTTTGCTGCCAAAACAGCCCTGACCTGTCGAGGCATGGACTCCATTAGACCCCTGAAGGTGTGTTGTAGTATCTGGCCCCAAGATGTTAGCAGCAGATCCTTTAAGTCTTATAAGTTGCGATGTGGGGCCTCCATGGATCGGACTTGTTTGTTCAGCACATCCCACAGATGCTCGATTAGATTGAGATCTGGGGAATTTGGAGGTCAAGTCAACACCTCAAACTCATTGTTATGCTCTTCAAACCATTCCTGAACCATTTTTTCTTTGTGGCAGGGCACATTATCCTGCTGAAAGAGGCCACAGCCACCATGGAATACTGTTTCCACGAAAGGTAGGTGGTACGTGTCAGTGATAGGGATCCAGCCTTTGCTCCCCATGTGCATCAATGAGCCTTGGCCGCCCATGACCCTGTTGCCGGTTCACCACTGTTCATTTCTTGGACCACTTTTGATAGATACTGACCACTGCAGACCAGGAACACCCCACAAGAGCTGCAGTTTTGGAGATGCTCTGACTCATCTAGCCATCACAATTTGGCCCTTGTCAAACTCACTCAAATCTTTACGCTTGCCCATTTTACCTGCTTCTAACACATCAACTTTGAGGACAAAATGTTCATTTGCTGCCTAATATATCCCACCCACTAATAGGAGATCAGTGTCATTCACTTCACCTGTCAGTGGTCATAATGTTATGCCTGATCGGTGTATATATACATATATATAAAACCTTAACTAAGCACCACTGCTAGAAATCTTTTGATATTAAAGTTACTCATTAACTCCTACCTCAATAAAGAAGTAGCAGATTCCTCTCAGGCCGTAGGTAATGCAGGGCTTGGTCTTCCCCAGCCAGTAGTTATCAGAAATGCAGACATAGTCCACATCCTTAAAAAAAGTATCTTTGCGAGAGAAAACCAGATCGTCTAATCCCTCTGATCCAGACTCCTCCATTCCCTCAAAGCAGAACTTTATATTGATGGGCAGATCCTGTGATAAAGTAAATGTAGGTTTTAGTGGAAAAAAATCCATTAAACAAGAGGTTTCAAATATTTTACATGGTGCTTTCTGCAGTCAATATAAATCTATCTATATAAATTGTAAAAATATCTCTTCAACCAAACATTTTATTATACTAAAACATGAACATTAGGAACAAAAAGGTTAAGTAGGTTTATCCAAACTTTTTACATTATAGAAACAGTGCATAAGTTTACAATTCACCTTACAATTAAATCAGCTTGACACAAGACTTTAAAATGATCAAAGATCACAAAACAACCTTTAAACTGTTCTGCTCTCAATTCACGTCTGTAATTGAGGAACTTTAAAACCAGTGACAGTTCACTCTCTGATAATGAGAGGCTGAGGTAATGGATAAGCAAAATACTGTATGCAATGTGAATTGATTTTTAACACAATGATATGCAGTGTTCTGTTGTTTCTCACAGTTTCAGTCATACTAGGTGCACATGCAACTGCAATTTAAATCACTTTCTGTCTTGTTAAAAAAAAGATATATTGACAAGATTAAGTAATGCAAGCAATGTTAAAATTCTTGCAACTGACATCTTTATCCACTGATACCGTCATACTGCTTGCAATGCATGAGGACTTTGCACAGGTGTTACAGGTTTAATAAGTAAGCAGACAGTATCATTTGAAGGGGAAAAAAATAGTGTTTGCACCTGCCCAATCTTCTGATAGGCCTCAATGATGTTGAACCAAGCCAGTACAGGGCCTTTATCATCGGTAGATCCACGTCCGTACATTTTACCTGCAACACAATTAAATGAAGGATGTGCCACAGTCAAATAAAATGCCGTAAAGTGTAATGATAATAATGCATTTCCATCTACAATCTCAATTCAGCAAGAGTTTTACAATAGATATAAAAGTGCATAAAAAGCCCTCACAGATGTGTGGCCTTGTTATTAATTTATAAAACTATAACTTCATGCCAATTGTGAAAGATTACTACACAAAAACATGATGTTTTGGCTGATCCTGTATGAGAGACTTTCATTTTAGAGCATTTTAAAATTAGAACCTAGTTGTGAAATTTCAGAATTGGTGTCAGAAAAAAATATTTATTAAGGAGAAAATATATGATTGCACTATATAAACATAAAACTAATTAACTGTTTTTAATAATATGCAAAATTTTAATTAAAAAAAAAAATTTGGTTTATTATGAATATTAATTTGTCCCAGTTAAAAAATAAAATAAAATAAAAAACTCTATGGGAATCAGCTGACAAGTCGCAAGGCTAAGCTCAAGCGTCAGATCTATCTCAGCAAAAAGAGACAATAGGATTTGTCTTGAAATCTCTTCGGGCTGGAGGGACACAAATGTAACATGCTGAGTCGGTGAGATTTCTTCCTTTTTTGTGTCAACAGCCACATGCAAGCAGGACAAAAAAAGTTGTTTAAAAAAATGCTAGTGGTGACTAATTTTAGCCAAATTGAATGTGAAATATTACCTGGAGGGAGCAATGCTTGCAGAGTATTGCACAAAAAGCAAATCAATTGAAGAACCTCATTTGGTCTAAACAGGTTTCTTCAATACGCTCAGAGGCTTCATTAATAAATTGAGTTAGCATCAGTATCCTCAATCCCAAGAGACTGCTACTGTACACAGTTAAAAAAAAAAAGAAAAAAAGGATCACGTGTGCATGCACACTCATACCATCTTTCTCCACCAGAGTGAAGGGCGGTGAGTCCCAGCCATCCTCAATGTTGGCTGGCTGCACATCCAAGTGTCCGTAAATGCACACGGTCTTCTTGCCTGGGTCTGAGCCAAGTCTGCCCAGAACTATTGGAGGAAGAGGGATCTGTTCTCCACTTGGCAACTAAATTAAAACCAGTAGAGGGAATTAATGAGTTTAAAATTATGTCTTTTTAAACTTTATTTATTTTCAAAATATTTATTAAATGTTTTATTATACATTTTACATTTATTTTCTAGTCATTTTATATACAGTAGTGGCCATAAGTGATGTCCAGAAGGAAATTGGTTGAATTGGAAATTTTGATTCAACCATCAAAATATGAGGAAAGTATTTTATATTTTTAAATATTTTTAAATATGAGGGAAGAACAAAACACTAAGCTTGGTTAACGAATTTATCTGTCAAAATTATTTGGCAGCAAAAAAACTACAGCTCACAGGAAAAAGCATACAATGACTACAACATAATTAGTTAATTATATTTTGTTAGTTCTCTCTTGTTTTTGCATGCGTTTATAATTTCTTTGTATGATAGCCGGGCCAAAAAATATGTTCACACAATTTGGAATGTTTCATTGCATTTTCACAATAATTATGGTTTTGGAACAACATGAGAGTGAGCAAATAATGACCAAAATTTGTGTTGAACAACTCATTAATGGAAATAAATTTCACTACTTGATCTGAGTTTATGACATTCAAAGTATAATTACACAACTGCAGTCTTGTGGCACATGTGACATGCAGTCAGATGGTCAACCACAAAAATCACAAAGCAGGAAGCAGCTTGTATTGTTGGAGCTAAAAGCTATTATCAGTAACGCCAGACATCTAAAGCCAGACATTAAAATAGAAATTCCTGACTTCATGGCGAAAGATTTATATTAACTGTAAATTTAAGAAAACACACCTTCTGCATGCCGATGTCAGCCATCTCCACAGTTCCCCCAAGTCTCTCAATATCCTTGGCTGCCATCTCCATCATTTTCTTGATTTCTCCTCGTTTCTCTGGCCAGGCAGACACACTCTGTACAGCAACCCATTCTGCCAGGCGCTTTAAAAAACACAAAATTTTCCATTAGAAAATAATTTTCTCATTGTCCAAGTTATAGTAATGTCATGCAAAATTTGGAATAATATATGGAAATATAGGAATAAAAAAAAAAAAAAAAAGATATATTAAAAAAAAAAATCGAAACTAGTTTTAGCTTAATGTAGACACATTTTCCAGTTTTGGCTATATAATATAACACAATGTAGTATAATATAAAAGAAAGTCTCAATACCTCAACATACTGGTCCTGGTGCTCATCGACGTATTTGAAGAGAGTTGGAAGGTAAGACATTGCTGCACAGTGATCCAATCATTCAGTGACAGAAGAACTGACCTAAAGGAAAGGAAGATTGACGTGTAATAAAGATTTACAGAGAGGAAAAGAAACTCCTCCCAACTCTGTAACTGCTGACAAAATCATTCCCACTATCTGAGTAGAAGGGCAGGAAGACTCTGCTCTACAACTTTAAAACAGGACACATAAATGTTGTTTAAAAATGTGTTGAACAAAAACGTATTTTGATGTCAATCTCAACTATTGTTTCAATTTAAATAATAATGATAAGAAGAAATATTTCGCTTAAAACTATTTCCAGTGGTAATTAATACGTCGTTCTCCGAAATTCATAAAATATAGCTTGCAATGGCTAACAAAACAACAACAACAACTGCATAGTTACTGAGTAAAAAATACTTAAACGTCTTAAAGTTAACTGAAATTGAGCTGCTCTGACGTTACCCTAGATCTTTTTGCATCAGTGCTGTGAAGAACGCTATCAGAAGCAACTCATGAGTTCCGACAAGTTTAATGGCTTTCAAAATAAAAGCTTTCCTGTAGAGTTGCCTCAAAAAATGTCTACAAATTTAAGCCACACTTTGTGCATGCATGTCATTACAGTAGATAATAAAATATGAATCAAGTGGCATTTATCACTTTTCAAGAAAAACATTTCACAAAAATAAGTTTGTTATATTTTTTAATTAGCCTATAGATTAATATTACGATTAAAAAAATACCCTAATGAAAATTAACCATTGCTTTAATACAAATAATTTTTTTTTTTTAAAAAACATGGTTATAGTAGTTAAACTAATGTAACCACAAATTAACCATGGTTTTGTTACACTATAACCATAGTTTAACCATGGTATTTGTAGTAAAACTGTGGTTTTCAATCTGCCAAAAAAAAAACAAAAACATGGTTACTACACTTTTACAATAATAATGGTTAATCTTCATAAGAGTAAGACACTTCCTAGTTGTCCATCCTTAGTGCCTGTCCCAGTAGAGTGCTGCAGTGATTACATATTTTTGTAGGCTTACCCAGAAGTTAGCATCACCCTGGTTCCCTCAACAAAAACCCATTCCATTCTGATCTTGGAGACTTGAGAGCATGTGCATTCAACAGGAAGTATGCACACTATATGAACACTTAGGCTAAGCGTATTCCATCATTCATCAAATACAGGAACTCATGTGCCCTGAAATGTTGAGGAAAACTTTCCAGCACATTTTGTGGGTGCGCAGATATATGTATTTTGTGAAATGTTTGTCACTGCTTTATCACTTAATTAGAAGCATCACACTTACTAAAAAAAACTCATCTGTCACATACGGACTACCGAACAGACATTCACAAGATTTTGTGTAAATAAAGGTCTGTAAAACCTTTACTTGCATTTTTACAACACAAGTGTTTCCCATAAGGTAATCAAGTAAAACACGTTCATGCCATTTGCCAAATACCAGAAATATGTCACGTAAGCAGAAAAGTTTTCCAGTGCAAAGTCTGCATATGAGGACAGACCCTTATCAGGAACTATACCTCTGGTTCAGAAGAGCTGAAGAGGCTGAACAGCTGGCTGTCTGGTGCAGTAATTGCAACCTGGTACTGAACACACTCAAAACAGTGGAGATGATAGTTCAATTTGCCACAGGCACTTCAGATGCAGCTACTCAGCAGTCATTGAGGCTGTCCTCTGAACTTCAATAACTGTCTGTTTTGGCTCAGCTACCAAGACAACAAAGGACAGTTCAGACTACTGAGAGGTCTTTTGGTGCTCCCTTCCCCTGCCAACACTCCAAAAACTGTATACATCCAGAGTGAGGAAATCACTCTGTATCCCTCACATCCAAGCCATCTTCTCTTTGAACTTTTGCAGTCTGGCTGGCAATATAGAGCACAGGGCACCAGACAATCTACCTCACGAACAGTTATGCTGCATCTGATTCTGATTACTGAGGGTGTAATGATTTTGCTTTCTCTCTCACAAGGCACCGGTTACATAGAAGTTTTACAGGTGGCACCAAATTAATATTGTGAGCTTTAGTCACGTAACTTAAGGTGAGTGTGAAAGTGTCAGAGGAGATGACCACTTACTCCTTTTACCTCGGGGCACCAGCTAAGGAATTACATCTTGACAGTAAAATAACAATTAAAGATGACTGTTGAATGAATAAAATTATGTAAATTGGAGGGAGTTTGTCATCTGACCAATCTGAAGGATTTGTGAGATATCATTAACTTGTAGAGCCTCTTCTGTATTAATCAACACAAGACACATTAATTTTATTAACAAAACGATAAAAGTAAACCAACACAACTACTAAATATCATGAAGGATAAAAGAACAAAGTGCATAAGATGCATAAAATACAAGTGATTAAGTTGGCAGAGTTACATTATCTTGTGGAAAGAAATGGTAATTTCTTTGAAACAAAAGCCTTATTATGCATAAAACAAATAAATGAAAATTAGAAAAATAAACATACTGTTCAACTTAAATTAGAAAATCATATACTGATAATATACAGCAACAGCAAGGTCTCTTGAAAGGGGTTTGGTTAAGTGATATTTGCGTTCCGCGTGGTCGAGTGAGCGTCCCGATGGCGATGACTTCTTCCACTGGTTGTGCTGGGTATAACAATGCAGAGGGAAAAGGAGCCGGAATCCGTTTTAACAACATTGAACACAAAACTCAGTGGGATACTGATCTCCTGGAGCACAAAAAGAATCCTAAAATTTGGAACCCTGATGTAGGTGCAGAAGGTCCTTAATCTGGAACTCGCATACAAAGGTAGCTTGAAGTGAAGGTTTGCTCGCCAGAACTTAAGCTTATTGCACATTGTTGTCCATATGTCATCTGCTTCTGTGCCAGATACTAAACTTGATCAAAACAATAGGAGGCTGGTCAGGGATAAAGCATCTCCATATGCCAAGGCAATCATGGAGATAAGGCAGTGGCTCAGCGAGACACAACTGCAGAAGCACCAGAGTTGGCTGCCAGGTCAGGAAAGTCAGAGACCAGGGAGGACACAGGAAGCAGGACAACAAGAGTAAAATAAAAACTGGCAAAACTGTAACTAGAGAAAATAAGATAAACTAGAAACATAACTAGAAATGAATTAGAAAAGAAAAACAAAATATATAAAAGAAATAAAAGCAAAATAAATGGTTACTAGGAATAAGTGACTGGAACTGCAAACAAATTATATAAAACAAGACTGCAACCTTGCAGGGAACAAAAGAACGTATTTAGGAACAAAAGCAGGGAACATAAAATAAATAAAAAGCTAGACAGCAACAAAATCTACTACCCGAATTCCGGAAATGTTGGGATGTTTTTAAATTTGAATAAAATGAAAACTAAAAGACTTTCAAATCACATAAATCAATAGAACATAGATAACATAAATGTTTAAACTGAGAAATGTTAAATTTTTATGCACAAAATGAGCTCTTTTCAAATTTGATGCCTGCTACAGGTCTGAAAATAGTTGGGATGGGGGCATGTTTACCATGGTATAGCATCTCCTCTTCTTTTCAAAACAGTGTCACGCATCGAGTTATGAGTTTCTGGAGTTTTGGTGTTGAAATTTGGTCCCATTCTTGCCTGATATAGGATTCCAGCTGCTGAAGAGTTTGTGGTCGTCATTTTTCTCTATAGGTGAAAGATCTGGACTGCAGGCAGGCCAGTTCAGCACCCGGACTCTTCTACGACGAAGCCATGCTGTGGTAATAGCTGCAGTATGTGTTTTTGCATTGTCCTGCTGAAATACACATCATCTTCCCTGAAATAGACATCATCTGGAGGGGAGCATATGCTGCTCTTTTATACCTTTCAGCATTCATAGTGCCTTCCAAAACATGCAAGCTGCCCATAGCGTATGCACTTATGCACCTCCATACCATCAGAGATGCTGGCTTTTAAACTCAATGCTGATAACATGCTAAAAGGTCTCCTTCCTCTTTAGCCCAGAGGACATGGCATCCATGATTTCCAACAAGAATGTCAAATTTAGACTCGTCTGACCATGGAACACTTTTCCACTTTAAATGATCCTTGGTCCACAGGACACGCTGGCGCTTCTGGACCATGTTCACATATGGCTTCCTTTTTGCATGATAGAGCTTTAGTTGGCATCTGCAGATGGCACAGCGTATTGTGTTTACCAACAGTGGTTTCTGGAAGTATTCCTGGGCCCATTTAGTAATGTCATTGACACAATCATGCCGATGAGTGATGCAGTGTTGTCTGAGGGCCAGACGACGATAGGCATCCAATAAAGGTCTTCAGCCTTGTCCCTTACGCACAGAGATTTCTCCATTTTCTCTGAATCTTTTGATGATGTTATGCACTGTAGATGATGAGATTTGCAAAACCTTTGCAATTTGACGTTGAGGAACATTGTTTTTAAAGTATTCCACAATCTTTCTACGCACTCTGTAACAGATTGGAGAGACTCTGCTTCTCTAAGACATATCTAATCATGTTACAGACCTGATATCAATTAACTTAATTAGTTGCTAGATGTGCTTCCAGCTGAATCTTTAAAAAAAAATCTAGTACTGTCAAATACTATTTCAAAAGTACTTACTGATTATCAGGCGAGGATCTGAGTGCCGGGTCATGGCAAACTTGATGGAAAGGATTTCACTGTCACAATTAAACAATGGCTGATAGATATCAGACACTACTAGTTCATCCAAATTTTTCTGGTGTCCTTGATGAACAGATTTTATGTAGGCTATAGTTAATCAAACATAAGGCAAATAAATGAAAGAGGTGATTTGTAGTGATGCTTAGACAATGTTTGTGGAGTCTCTTAAATTTGTAGACACAAACATTTTAATAAAGAATAATATAATTTGATTCGGTCATAAACGACTTTAATTGTTTATTTTTATTAACGAATTGGTCGAGTAAGGCTTGTTCGAGATGCATTGACGCTGCGCAGACCGATCGGCGTATGACATCAAAGTACCGCGAGAGCGCTTGGAGAGCATAACAGGCTTGTTTGAGATGCGCCTAGCCTCGCCTGAAGTTCAGCCGAGAGTAGGCGGCTGCAGTGAGGGGAGGAGTGAAAAAAAGTGCAGGCAAGATGGACAATTCTCCGTTCTCGTGGTGCACAGACACCTGCGAGATCAAAGGCGGATATCGCGGGATTCACACTTGTGCGCTGTGTTGCTGATAAACTGGATGTAATTTACGTTCTGTTGCTTTTATATGAAAATAAACATAATGAACAACACACCCAGAGTACTTGTTATTTATTTCCATTCGAAGGATGTGTGTATCAATCATTTTTATTTTAATTACAGGCATGTTTTTATATATTTTTATAAATAGCCTAACAATCACATAACCCACAGAGAGATCGCACTGTCAGAGATTTTTGGAATATTCACACATAATTTATACGCATAAAATCATGGTATTAGTGTTTCAAAATCAAACATTTTAAAAGAGATCAATACATCACGGTTGTTTAAACCAATAAGCTTTAAGCTGTGTCCTCATCAAGTCGTTTCCCATCGTGCTTTTTGTCAGCGCAGTCGGTGGAGAGGAACTGCGCTCGACTGCAGAATCCGACACGTCCGCCTCGCCCTCGCGAGAGGTTTTTGACACACGTCAGCATGACATCAGAGCAAGGCGGACCACCCTCGGACACTTTTCTAACCGGCATGCATCTCGCGGTGATCACCGGTGATCGGTTCTGCGCAGAATTTGCTCATCTCAAACAAGCCTATTGACTCCAATGCTTTTGAATTTCTCTCGCGATACTTTGATGTCATACTCCGATCGGTCTGCGCAGCGTCGATGCATCTCGAACAAGCCTAATGACTCAAATAATGAACTGGAAGCACAAAAAATATTCTTGCTTGTTGCTACAGGTAACTACAGTACTCAAAATTTGAAGTTGATCAAAAAAGTTCATTAAAGTTATCCTAAGAACTAAGATGTCCTAAGTAGGTTTTAGGACAACTTTGATAAAAGGTTTTGATCCATTTCAAATGGTGACTACTGTATAACGGGCCCTTGAAAGTCAGTAAATTAATCTTTCTGGTGATCAAACTCAAAAGACTCAAATTACTGTGATGCATAAAATCCTAATGACTAGAAAAACAGCTGAGATATTATTGTACTGTAAAATGTGAAAAAGCAATTCAAACACCCACACATTATATTTTGATCTACTTAGTCTAATTACTGTAAGCATTAAAAATTACACTAAATAGGCTAAGTAGTGTAAATATATATAAATATTGTCTTAACCTACATAGTGCCACAGCATATTTGCACCCGTTTTGCCTCTATACTAGTATGGAGTATCCTTGAGCTTAATAAAGGTAGTTCATGTTGATTCAGCTAAACATACTTTAATTCTGACATGGTTTATATTAAGAAACCTAATAATTAGCACTGCAATGATAAATTAGTGCTTAGTAATACAAAACACATTCAATATTTATTAATTTATTCAATACACAGGGACATTTTCAGACGAACAAAATTATAAAAGACTGGTAACCATAACAACAGCAACAGAGTAACACATTTAAATATAAAGTTGAAAATCCTAAACAAGGCCATTAAACAGTCCAAATGACCATACTGCTGAATACTCAGATCTTGTACAATGTTGATGAAAAGAAAAAAATATATATGCAATGACTAAATGAGCACACAGAGATCAGTATCTGTATTTGGTTGAGTAGTCTTTAGGAGAAACCACAAGACCCCGTCCTTTCCTCGCCCCCCTGTAGACAGTCTCAACAATGTCTATCATCTCCTGCTTATCTTCCATGGTCCAGTTTATCTTGTTGTTGTTACCAGTGCCAAGATCAATCATGATGTGCTTATTCCTGAGATAGACAAGCAAAAGCAGAAATATACATTAGGATAAATATGCACTGTAAAACTACAGAGGATCAAAACCTTTCAAAGTTTTTCTGAAACCTTCTTCTTTGGACAACTTAGTTCTTAGGACAACTTTGATGAATGTTTTTGATCCACTACTGTTGCATTGGAGATATTTATTTTTGTCTATAACTTTGACAAGTTCAGAAAGTGATTCTATCACATTACACTTGTGACAACAGTTAAAGTGCCCCTATTATGCTTCTTTTGGATATTACCTTGTAGTGTTGTATAGCTGTTTGTGAATGTAAAATGTCAATGTTTCAGAGATCAAATTGCAAAATAAATAGATGTTATTGCCTCCTGCACTTTATTGCTGATCATCTGCTTAGCGGCTGGTAAACTTACATATTTATCTATAGCATTAGTCTTTCCAGATGTATGAGGTATCAGTCTTGATACCTCATACGATGTTGTCACTGCCTTTTGAGAGATTTACAAGATTATTTACATGTCTTTTATAAGGCTCTTATTAATTGGATTGTAATTTCGATACAAAAATTACACTGTTTTCCCATTAATCTATTAGTCTGCATTGCACATTCTGACTAACTTAACCTCTGAGTGGCCACTGCGTTCAAGAGATTGACAGATATGTCTGTGAATACTTTAGAATACTTCATTTTCAATGAATGTTTTAAAATTTTGATTTAGCCAAGGTTGTGGCCTCCCTCCAATACCGCTATGGCCCACAGTTTGGGAAGGCAGCACTGGCCTTAAAAAGATTAGTTCATCCAAAAATGAAATTTCAGCCATTATTACTCACCCTCATGTCATTCCAAACCCCTAACATTTTAGTTCATCTTCGGAATGCAAATTAAGATATTCTGATGAAATCCAAGAGGATTTTTTATCCTCCATTGAAAGCAATGAAATTACCACATTCAAGGTCCAGAAAAGTAAGAAAGCTTCAGAGCGTTATGATTCTTCTGTGTCGAATCATGATTCAGATCGCATGTCAAACCAGCAAACTGCTGAAATCACGTGACTTTGACACTCCGAACCACTGATTCGACACAAAACGTTCATAACGCTCCGAAGCTTCATGAAGCAGTGTTTTGAAATCAGCCATCACTATACAAGTCGTTATTTTGTTTTGTTTTTGGCGCACCAAAAATATTCTCGTCGTTTTATAATATTAATATTGAACCACTGTACTCACATTAACTGATTTAAATATGTTTTAGTACATTAATGGATCTTGAGAGAGGACATGTCATTGCTGGCTATGAAGGCCTCACGGAGCCATAGGATTTCAGCAAAAATATCTTAATTTGTGTTTCGAAGATTAACGAAGGTCTTGCGGGTGTGGAACACCATAAGGGTGAGTAATAAATGACAGAATTTTAATTTTTGGGTGAACTAACCCTTTAAATACTCAGTAAAACACCCTGCATAATGATGGACTCCCATTTGGTTAATAGGACACTCCACCCAAAAATGAAAATTATCTCACATTTTATTTTTCTAAAATTCTCTATTTGTGTTCCACAGAAGAAAGTCGTAAGAGTGAGTAAATGAGAGAATTTCTCATTTTTGGATTGACTGCCTCACCTGCTGTAGTCATTATACAATCTGAAGACTTACCTGAAAAAGAACATGACTGTGCAAGGATCATATAACTCATACATCTTGTTGAAATCTGGCACTTCTGTGATGTCCACAAGATAAATTACTGCAAAATTCTTTACCTGAGGAAAATACATGATATTAGGAATTAGGCACACAAAACACCGATAGAATAATGGTACATAAATAACTGTTCCCAAAGACATCTTCATCAACAAGTCCTACACCAAATACTATCTGTTCAAGTTGGTAAACTGTAAATACCTTCTCGGCGATGCTGTATAATACTTCATCCATTTTCATACACGTAGGGTCCCAATCGTGGCCAAATCGTATAACAATCACACGGTCCTCCTCGGATAAAATAGCCTGGTCCACTTGCCAACCATTGTGAAGATGAGGGAGCATGTACGACATTTTGATGGTAATCCAAAAACACTTCTAAAAATGCACATGAGGTTGTTGTTATATACGCTTACAAACCACCCAGGAGAATATACTATTCAAACTTCACAAAATAAAACGCAAAACTGATTTGTTTACATTTCACACGTTGATTTCTCGTTAGCAATTAGCTCAGAAAATTCTAGAAAATACTGTCAGACGTCGACAGAAGTTTTCTTCAGTTAAATATTAGAGCAATAAAACAGGGAACAAAATTAAAGGGAAATGCAATCCTTACCTTACAGTTTAAATGATTTTTTTGTGTAGATGAAGTGTTTATTCTGACTTTATAAGATGTATAACACGGCTTACTACGGTTTTAAGAAGCGTACTGCAACAACGACGGCGGCTGCCGCGGTTAGTGAACAATGCGTATGAACAGATATCAATATCGCCCCCTGCTGGATTGGAGACTCGTCCGAGTATTGTTTAAATTATTAAAATGTATTCAAAGGGTCATTCAGGAATCAAGATTTAAGATTAATATTTATTATTATTATATGGCCTTAATTATGAACAAATGTGCACAGCAATGAATTCTACTACTGTCTAATGTTGTCTTGTGACAACACCTTTTGTGTATGTTGCTGAATGTCCTACATGAAATGCGCAGGCAAGCAAACAAGAAAGATTTTTATTCCTTGAATCAATTATTCAGAAAAGATCTGATCACAGCATTATTTAAAGCTAAATGTTTATTTCCCCCATTTTCGTACTGTAAATAAATGGGTAACATGGAATACTTTTGGAAAGTGTGTCTTGCAGCTAAAACTATTCAAAATAGTACTTTGCTGTTTGTTTCTTAATTACTATGCATTCATCCTCTGTGAACTTATTTTAATTAAAAGACTGGAATACTTATTCATATAGCTTATGACAGAATACTCTTTAAATTTCAAGGACTATCTCACAACTGGCGGCATGAACACTGTGTTAGCAAATATGTATACTGATAACATTTTAGAAGATTTATTTTCTTCATTTGTGTTCTGTAAATAAACACTAGTTTAAATAAACTACATAATGGGTAACTAATAAATGTTGTTCCCTGATAATGACAAATAGGATTGAGTTTTTAACAATGCCCATTACTCACATGAACATACAACTGAAAAAAGTGAACTTGAATATATATTTATATGCTCTAATTTATTTACACAGCTTTAATTTTGTAAGCTTAGATGTTGTCATTTACTGTGAATATGAACATGTCATTTACTTTATGAATACTGAACAGGGGAAATAAAGTGGGAAACCAAGGGTCTACAAGATATCCTGATGCTTACAATCATTATACAATTGAAATGAACTGCAAACAAATGAAAATCCTCACAACTAAAGTGTGGAGCTTCGCAGAGGAAGTCACTTAGGTAAGCAGCATGAATTAATAAGACAAAACTTTTTTTTGGCAAAAAATCTGATCAAAACAATAATTTGAATATCATATTTATAAAAGTATAAGGCAAGCAAAATAGAAATGAAATTTAACAATAAATGGAATTGATTAATAGAAATATACATGGTCTAACAGAAAAAGGAAACAGGTAACCATTAAACATTCCAACAAATATATAAAGAACATGTCAAAAACAAAACAAAACAAAACAAAAAAACAGTTTATGAGGTTTGGAAAATATAAAAAGTATAATCACATAAATTCTTCAACCCTAGAACTATAAATGGGCTACAGACATCTATTTGTACATGAACTTTGCTTGAAGTGATGTCTCAGTGAAACGTAATGGATGTATACTTTAAAATGATTAATATGAAACAAAACGCAAGCATTCACACACATACGTACGTTAATGAACAGCAGCCAATATCAAACACATCTTCACTTGTTTCAATCTCTCAAGTTCTACTAGGTTAACAGTTTAACACTAGTTTTGGTGAGAATGGAACATATTTTGCATTGTTTCAAGAAACACGTAACAGTTTAGGCTCTCCGTAAAATTTGCATTTCAAGTCCTCCTTGTCTTTATTACTATTGGGAAACTACTCTTGGAGGACCTCCATCTCTGTGTCTGTCACGGTGCTCAGCTTCTCGGGCTCAATCTCTGGGATGAAAAGATTATGCTTCAGTTTATTCAGCTCTGCCATATTGAAGCCTAAAAGTACCACGGCCTTGGTTTTCTGTATGTTCTTCAGACATCTGGTGCGCTTTGTGCCAATCTGGCAAGCCACGTCAGTTTTGTTAAGCAGTAAACGGCTACTCAGGGCAATGATCTCCTTCTTGAGCGGGTAAGGCTGTGTATTAAAGTACTTATTGACAAACTCGCGTCGTTCTTCGAAGGAGCTTGACTCCATTCCAGAAGGATCCAATGCTAATTTTACGGAAGGATCGATTACTACTTCAGGTGAGGGGACCGTCAGACCAGCCAACCTATCTCGCTCGAGTTTTCTCTTCCTTGCCAACCGTTCCTCCCGCTCTCTTCTATTGGCCTCCATAGCTTCTCTGAAGGCTATTTCCAGGCGCAACTTGCTCTGCATCTCCGCTTCGGTTTCTAGTGGCTTTGTGGCAGGAACCGAGGCTTGAACTGAAGTCGGGGTTGGACCAGTGATCTGTTTTGGATGAGCTGGGTATGACACAAGTGCTCGGTTTGCTCTGGGAGTAACAGCTAATCCTGAAGTCAGTTTATCACTATCCTTGAGACTCTTCGGTGCACTGCGGCATTTAGCCAAGTGGACAATGATGGCCTTGGTAGTGGTCTTCCCAGTGTACACACCACCACAGTAGAGACATCTGTACGATGGGGTTTTAAGTATAGCATGCAGAGTGGGCACAATGAAATGCTTCTCTTTGAGGTGCATTTGATAGCATTCCTTGTTCAGAAGCTTCTCCGAGCAGAAGGGGCACTCGGTGCTGTCAGGATTGGGTGTGGGCATCTTGCAGGGTGTGGATAGCTTCCCAACACCCTGAGGATTGTTGGGCAACATCTTCACAAAGATCAGATCGAGGGAGCTTGTGACCAATGCAAGATTGAGCTCTTTTTCACCCATTATAAGTTTAGGAGCCGTGGTTCGGATGTCGAAGTAAGGGAAAAGCAGATTCCCCGAATCATCAGTATACAGTCTGTATTCACGCCTCATGAAGTCACAGTTGCTCTTTCGGTTCACATTATGCTCCATCTGGATATGGTCGACAAGCTGCTTGATGGAGTAGAAGAGCCCAGAACAAAACAAGCAATTCATGCCATGAAGCAGGTGTTCAAAAACTCCCTTTTCCGAAATCAAGATCTTGCATGTCAAGCATTTCACCGTCTTATCTGGCATCTTTTTCAAAAATGGAGCACGAGCAGCTAGACCAATCTTGGGCATTTTAGCTGCCTCTTTGTGAACCTCTGGATGGGACTCGTAGATATCAGATGGGAAGAGTTCATTACAAATAGGACATGTGATCCACTTCTTGGTTTGTTTAGGGGCTGGCAAAGAGCTGATTTGTTTGTTTTGCTGAGCAGGAGGGTTGTTCTGGGATGCAGGCAGAGCTGGTTTGCTGACTCCTTGGGAGTTATTTCCCTGGACTGATAGGACCTGCAAAGGTGCAAGAGTGTAGGTAGGCAAACCATCAACTTTGTTGCCGGTGGGGATCAAATGACTCAGAAGGGATTGAGAGGTTAGCATGGTGCCTCCAGAGGTGGGTTGATTTATGGGCAATCTTGGATTAGCAGCGAGGGACTGAGGTGGCGGTGGCCTAACAGCAGGTACATTAAGACGAACACCTGGTGGTAGGACAATTTGGCGGGAAACAGGCTGCAGTTGTGACTGATTAGGAAGGCCTACTCTGACGGACACCTGGTTTTGAGGAACACCAATAGGAGCAGGAGGCACAGCAGGTCTGGTGATTTGGGCGTTCTGAAAAGCCAATGGGACTCCAGGCCTCAGTAAACCCTTCGCTTCAGCGCTTGCAAGCTGAACCAGAGCAGAAGCTTGAGTTGGGAGAAATGCCTGGCTGGTTCCTGGGGCAGCAATGACTGCAGAACCACCACTTTCCGGCCCTTTAATTCCACCAGCAGCCAGTGTAGCGGTCACCGCTGGCGGATCTTTCATCATCAAGAGAGCAGGAGGGCCTTGTGTTTTCGGTGCTAGAGCAGGGTACTGTTTCTTACTATCTGTTTCAAAAATTAGAGCTCTGATATGCACATCCAGCTCCTTGTGCTTTTCTGAGGTTAGAAGATGATACAGCAAGTGTTCGGATGTCTCAGCTGATACGTAACACTTTTTGCAGTAGAATTTCTGAGACCTATCTCCGAGAGCCACAAGTTCCCGCTCCGATCTCTGCCCGGCATATTTATTCAACGTGGAAGTGTAGTGATATAGAAGAACATGCTTTTTAACACTGTACAAAAGAGTATCTTGTATATGGCATCTTCGGCACTGAAATGTGGTGCCGTTTACAGCCCTTGGAGGCAACTGTGGGACAGCAGGGGTTTCTATCTTTGCGTCCTCAACGTGGAACAATTTGAGGTGCCTGGAGACCAATCTTGGGTGAGCTATAAATGGGCAGGAAGTACAGGCTGAAAGCTTGCACAGGCGCTCTTCTTCATCATGGTAGCGCTGAACATGGGTTTTGTAGGCATGCCAGGATCTTGTAGAGAACTCGCACAAGGTGCAGCACAATCCTTGTGTACGATATTCCCACTGAGAATGGAGAACGCTTGGTTAGAATTTCAACCAGTTGTCACACAATATTCAGAGATGCTCATTATTTAGCTAAATAGTTTTTGCTCAGTAAAGCTAAGCACATTTATTGAAGTGACATTCACCTTCTTCCTCCACCGGCCATCAAAGCCATCAGATAAACTGCACCAGTCGGTGGCATCAAAAACATTGTCGCCTGGGTAAAATTCCTGGAGTTCCTGATAAACAAAAAGGAGAGATGACATTTCAAATGGAAATACATTTTTAAAATAAAAGGCTATTTTGATACACATGGACATGAGATTTCAGTTATTTCATTTTTACAAATAAACATACCTGGCCCAAATTAAGACATTCTTCAAGTCCAAATTCTCCAAGAATGTTTTTCACTTTTCGTCTTGTTCTGCGGATCTTCTCCAACCCTCTGACTGGAAACTGGTACATGGTTGTACGCCTGAAAAAGAATCACTTTGGTTTCCATTTGGATGATGTCTTTATTTTGTGATTTTTATTTTGATTTATTGACCAACCCTGAAATCCTATAGCCTGATTATGTAAGACTACAATAAATGCTTAGTGACAGATTTAGGAGTATTTCATACACTTCTTAACCAATCATTTTGTTCAGAAAGGAAGAAAAAAAATTGTTTTGCATTGCTGATTTAAATCACTTTAGTTTTTACAGTCAGAATAGTTTTTACAGTCAGAAAACACACAATACAATTTTTACAAAACCATTCAGAACACCAGAAAATCTCAACCTAGACTTTGTCTATAACAACAAGACACTGATAGACAACAGTGGTTATATATGTTTTAACTGTTTGATCAAAAATGGTAAGTAGTAACTAAATGTTGGTAGAGACATGTCCTTAGCATCCTTACTAAATTCCAAGCCCTGGTAGTTTGTTACTCTCAGCTTTTGTAGAAACTCTTCGGATACCATGTGGACACCGACATCATTACTATGGAAAACAACATAGATATACCGCATATTGACTACAGTGTCTGAGCAATGGATCCAAATTCATCCCTTGCAAAGTAATAGTATGGACATTCAGTTCTGATTTGAATACACAAATCAAGAGTGTGCTATTTTGTGAAGAAAAAAAGCCTAAAATGTTTTGTTATTAAACCCTAATTAATAGTGAATCAGAAGAATTAAATACTTGCATAATCTCTCAGAAAATAACCCAAAATATGGAACTCCACTCAAAGTAACTTAAAGGGTTAGTTCACCCAAATATGGAAAATAATGTAATTTATTACTCACCCTCATGCCGTTCCACACCAGTAAGACCTTCATTCATCTTCGGAACACAAATTAAGATATTTTTGTTGAATTCCGATGGCTCGGTGAGGCCTCCATAGCCAGCAATGACATTTCCTCTCTCAAGATCCATTAATGTACTAAAAACATATTTAAATCAGTTCATGCGAGTACAGTGGTTCAATATTAATATTATAAAGCGTCGAGAATATTTTTGGTGCGCCAAAAAAACAAAATAACGACTTATATAGTGATGGCCGATTTAAAAATACTGCTTCATTAAGCGTAGGAGCGTTATGAATCTTTTGTGCCAAATCATGATTCAGATCACGTCAAACCGCCAAACTGCTGAAATCACGTGAGTTTGGCGTTCCAGACCGCTGATTCAACACAAAAGATTCATAACACTCCAAAGCTTCATGAAGCAGTGTTTTGAAATCGGCCACCACTATATAAGTTCGTTGTTTGTTTTTTTGGCACACGAAAAATATTCTTGTCGCTTTATAAATATTAATATTGAACCACTGAACTCACATGAACTGATTTAAATATGTTTTTAGTACATTAATGGATCTTGAGAGAGGAAATGCCATTGCTGGCTATGCAGGCCTCACCGAGCCATCGGATTTCAACAAAAATATCTTAATTTGCGTTCCGAAGATTAACAAAGGTCTTACACGTGTGGAACGGCATGAGGGTGAGTAATAAATGACATTATTTTCATTTTTGGGTGAACTAACCCTTTAACTAATTGTGGTAACATGAAAACAGCATAATGTTCATATACTTCAAATTATATCATAGATGTAACATTGGTGAGTGTGAGTACTTCCATTAATCCAACTGCAAAATTCAAGAAGCAGTAGAATTTCATGACTACATGTTTTGTCACATTTCATCCCCCGAAAAGACCATTATGATTTTTATTTTATTAGTTACATACATATTATCCCTCTCACGTTCATTACAGTAATGCCAGTGTGGATATTTTACTTTTGAAGGTTTCTTCTATAATAGCCATTAAGTTTCAATTTATATATAAAATGTGATTAGCTTATATGGTATTTCCCACCTGCAACTGTATTTCAGGATTTTTTTATTTATCTTATTAAAATAGTCAGTCTGAATAAAAAGGTGTTTTGCCTGTGCAAATTTGAAATATTTTTGGGAACTTAGTCACTTTTGACTGGATTCATTTCTGGAAGGTTATCATCATCATTACTCAATTCAAAAACTGAATTTGGAGATAACTGTGCTTATTTGACATGAAAAGACAGTACTTCATTTTCTTTTGGTAAAATAAAAAATTATTTATTTTGTGGTGAAAATTCGTATGATGTTCTTAATAGATGCTTCACATCTCTGCCTGTTGAACATGCATGCAGTGATAACACAATCTGATGAATCCAGTACCACAGCAAATAATACAACATCTCACTCACATGGAGGACTACCTCGTGTAATATCTACAACTTAGTATTCACGAAATCAACACGCTATTACCCATATATATTTAGTGCTATGACAGACACTGTGCAAAATCACATCTCAGCCCTGCATCAGTCAAATAAAAACACTTTACGACAGAATCCGTTTACATTGTCATAGCCTATATGTGCCAGAGCGAATATTTAATTCAAGCTGTAATTATTTATTTAATACAAGCATCAACTGCGACCGGTGACCAAACATATCCACGCCCGCCAAAGCACACTAAATGTTCGAAACAAAAGAGTCTACCGTAACTCTAAACTAGCGAAATGTAATTTTCCATGCGCCCCACATCACTAAGAATTCGACAGGAATTATTTCACATCGCAGAACAACTGATTCCCTTCTAGAACGCGCGATTCTAAATAACGCAGTGATGTCATAAAGTAACCTCTTCGCAGCTCTCGGCTAATGGGCTTCGTTCTACTTCCTGATCATACCGAACCCGCAACAACTAAACGCAAAAGCTAATGTTCCCGCTGCTATCTAATTGTGAGGACATTACCTTTTTTCACCGCCACACAGACTCAGGGAGGGGATTTAGCTACTTTCACCAATCCGCGTGCTTGCCAAAACCGATGATAGAAGATGTGGACGCGGTGTAGGATGTTGAAACAATAATTCTGCGCTCTCAACTATGGAAACCAGCAATGAAGAGTATTTATTAATTTTTGCAAGTAGGACTCATTTATTGTGCTTGCCGTTTAGACTCGAGAAAATGGCGCATTGAACAACTGGGAAGTGACGTCAGGGCATAATTATCATACTGCGTGGCTGGCCAATCGAAATTTAGTACGCTTGAAATGGAAAAAAGTTCTTATATATCACTCCTGCTGGCTCTCAGGGGTAATCACGTGGAGAAGTATGCACAACTTTTAAGTTGGGACCTGGTCCGGTTGTGGTTAGTTTCAGTCTTTCAAATATTCATCATGATAATGGATTTTCTTAGAAGTGGTCTGGTCATGAGGGGGCGCAGTTGCTTGTAATTTACAGGCATAGCCACTAGATGGCACCTTGAACAGTCAGCTCGTTGCTGAGCAACAGCACAAGATGGGAGGGGTTTTGTTGCTGAAGTCATATCACACCACTAGTCTTCATCCAATGGGTAGAAAGTAACTGATACTAGCATAGGCATATAAAAAACGGCTTATAGCTACTTGCAATGACGGTGCATGAATTTTTTTAACAATTCACTTATGTTTTTAATTGCATGACAAAAAAGTTACATTGGACAACACGAGAAGCAATTTTTGAAGGATTTGATCATACATTCCGTTCGCATTTTTCAAAATTTTAATTTCCGATCCAATGTAAAAATATGTACAAACAATGCGTGTTTGCAAATTTCAGAAATCTTTTTTTTATTTATTTTTTATTCAATGACCTGATAACATTTCAAACAATGGTTACTATGCGGTAGGGCTGCACAATTATTAATCGCGATTAATCATGTGCAAAATAAAAGTCTTTTTACGTAATATATGTGTATAGTAATTATGTATAAATACACTCACATGTATATATTTAAGAAAAATGTTATATTTATATATAAAATATTTATATTTATATATAATATAAATTGTATATATACATTTATTTATACATGCATATATTTCTTAAAAATATACATGTGTGTGTTTTTATATATACATAATTATTATACACATAACACACACACACATATATTACGTAAACACAGACTTTTATTTTGCAAACGTTTTATCGCGATTAATCGCGACGTACCTTTCATGACGGCATTGCACCTATATACCAAATTAGATAATGTATTGATCTTTAATATCGTCAATCAGAATTTCCTTTAAAAATCTTCTAAAATCACAGTGCTAATCTTCTGCAAAATTCTGCAATTTTATGTTGTACGTGAAATAAATGTAATGTTGAATTATTTAAAATGATTAAATATTGTATAAAAAAATAACAAGTTACATTATTATTATATAATTATGGACAGATTTTCATTAAAATGTTAAGCAAATTTAAGTGTCAACCTTCCACTACAAAAATATTGTCCATAAATAAAATGGCGTACTCGCACTACTCACACACAACACTCATGACACCGGCATTTGCGCGGTGACAAATCAAAACGCCTCTGATTGGACATTGCATTCCTAAGCTCAACAAAGATGTGTGTGATTGGTTGTAATGTTCAACACTCCAATTACACGTAAAAGAAAATGACTATAAATATGATGTAACATGAACAAATCTACTGTAAATGCAATGCTGCAATCTTCATATTTACAGGTAATGCTTCACATTACGGTTAGACTACTTTCTTTGACCCCCCCTCCCCCCATATCTTATTCTGATGTCCATCAGGGGGATCAAGCCTTCATTAGGGGGGTCAGATCAGCTACTTTGGAGTGTATTTGTCTTGTTTCTATTTTGTCTGTATTTATAGTTTTTTTTTTTTTTTTATAATTCTGGCCTTATAAGGACCTGTTTTATATGTAAAATGTTTTCAGACACTATTTTGTTTCTTCCTCTGACAGAAATGACAATAAACCTCTTCACTTGACTATACTGTATTGACCAATCAGCATCCAGTACCAGTCAAGAACTATTTATATTACATAAATATATTGATCTGAACTGGTAGCTGTGCTCTGATGGATAGACAATGTTTAACCTACAAAAACATTCCAGTTTTTTTTTTTTTTTTTTGCAATGGCAGAAATGTTTTCTTATGAATTTAAATGAATCTTTGAGGTAAAAATCATGACTGGGGAATCTGTTAATGTTTTTCTGCTAGTTTATAACTTTTGTCATGGCCTTGTTTCAATAATGTAAAATCTGTTTATTATTTAAATGATCATAAATCAGGATCCAAGATGTTTTACCAAAACATTGCAACACAGTTTTTCAAAGATGGATTGTACGAACAGGAAATTTATTATCAAAAGTTTTCACACAGTGCATGCCACAACATACAAATTACGATTATTATAATCAGTTGTTTTTAACATGTCTTTTTCTAATCTGGAGATGATCATGGAACTTCAAGATCTTTGGCAAAGTAAGAAGAAACCAGTTCAGAATGTGAAATGTGTAACCATACTCCGGATACAAAAGTTGCATGGACTGTAAATACTACAACACTATGCTCCAAAGTTATGAAGAGCTAATCGGAACATGTCATTGGTGCAGACCCATTTGTTATCTACATTCTTCAGCAAGAAGACCTGTTGAAAGCCCATAACTTGGTCCTGATCAGCCTGTAAAAACACACAAAAACAATATAAATGTTCATGATTTTTTACAGCCTACATTGTAAGACATTTATAATAATAATAAGTCATTTATAATTACGGAAGCTTGTTTCTGCCACTAAATAAAAAGTTAAAAACATAATTGCAACTTTTTATCTCATAAATCTGGATTTTATTGTCAGAATTGAGAATTTATATAAAATATAAAAGGAAGTTTTAACTTATATCTCACAATTATAAGAAAAAAAGTTTTAAACTCGGATTTGCACGAAATCAAGTCAAAATTAATCGATTTTTTTCTGCAAATTTATATCGTGATTTTGACTTTAATAATAATTTACTTAAATAATGTCATTTATTACTCACCCTCATGCTGTTAAACACACGTAAGACTTTCGTTCATCTTCGCAACACAAATTAAGATATTTTTGTTGAAATCCGATGTCTCAGTGAGGCCTCCATAGCCAGCAATGACATTTCCTCTCTCAAGATCCATTAATGTACTAAAAACATATTTAAATCAGTTCATGTGAGTACAGTGGTTCAATATTAATATTATAAAGCGACGAGAATATTTTTGGTGCGCCAAAAAAAACAAAATAATGACTTAGATAGTGATGGCCGATTTCAAAACACTGCTTTATGAAGCTTTGGAGCTTTATGAATCTTTTGTGTCGAATCAGAGGTTTGGAGCGCCAAAGTCACGTGATTTCAGCAGTTTGGCGGTTTGACACGCGATCCGAATCATGATTCGACACAAAAAGATTCATAACGCTTAATGAAGCAGTTTTGAAATCGGCCATCACTATACAAGTCGTTATTTTGTTTTATTTTTGGCGCACCAAAAATATTCTCGTGGCTTTATAATATTTATATTGAACAACTGTACTCACATGAATTTATTTAAATATGTTTTTAGAAACTTTATAGATCTTGAGAGAGGAAATGTCATTGCTGGCTATGAAGGCCTCACTGAGCCATCGGATTTCAACTAAAATATCTTAATTTGTGTTCCGGAGACGAACAAAGGTCTTACGGGTGTGGAACGGCATGAGGGTGGGTAATAAATGACATTATTTTCATTTTTGGGTGAACTGACCCTTTAAACAAAATTGCATAAATCTACCAATTAATCTCAATTTTTACAAACACTTGTCTGATGAAACAAAACCGTTTTAATAAATGCAATCTATTATCACATCTTACTTTGAGCTGGCCCATGACCATACTCATGACACAGCTATCTGGAGTGGGGTGATGGTCCTGAGCGGTGATGCTGTGCTGAATGGTCTGAAAGGGAAGGCTCTGCAGATAGGAACATTCCGTTAAACTTAGGAAGACAACTTTGCATATGACTGTAATGACAGGAGTAAATAAGGTAAGTTACATTTAGTTTGGTCATGATTGCAGTCTTCCCTTGAAATCCCTCCCCTTCCCATGTCAAACAGGAAGCATCAGTCTACAAGAGAAAAAAAAATGTATATCATAATCAGGCATACAAGCATAGAATTGAGTAATAATAAAAGCTAAAACACAAAAATCATGGATGAAATCAAAATAATTCTGCTATCGTAACTTACACTCATTACGCGAGATAATGAAGTTCATTGACAGTCATTTACTCGCAATAATTCACTTACATAGAGGTCGGCGAGCTTCACGCGGTCTGTATCAAACTGCTGATAATAGTGTTGCACGAATCCAGTGCCGATTTGCTCCCACATCGGTTTTTCTGCCATTGTTTTTTCACTGTATGAAAAAGCTCCTGCGCAAGTTTGAACAGACAATTCCACGTGTAGCTGTAGCTGCAAACAAACACTGACAATGAGCTGTTTGATAGATTTAAACTAAAGTATAGTATTTTTAGGTAACGTCGTGTTTAAAACATTATTGCTATAGATATTATTTTTCAAACTTACAAAGACCACCTCAAAGTGATGGCACGCTACCTGGGCTGAATAACTTCGCGCCTTATTGGCCGGAACAAGAAGCAGCTCAAAGTAGTGAAGGAGTACCGGCAGATCTGAGATCAGCTTTTAGCAGAGCAGATGAATCAGAGGAATTCAGATGTTGGGAAACTGGATACATTTTTCGGTCTTATAAAATAAATGCAGAACTGACACTTGCTGAGAAATTTAATTATTATATGCAAATGAACATAAATAATAATAGACATATAAGTAAAATAGACATTTGTTTATTCACAATTAAAAGTGAACTACACTATACAGCATGTTATAGTATAGCATGTATAAATATTGCATTATGAAAAATAAAGTATAAATTATGGTGAAGAAATGAAGAATTAAAAACAGGGAAAATACTTATTTATCCATATCATAGTGATATTAAGATCTTAATATTATGACATAAAACAAAAATAGTAAACATTAAATACATTAAAATATTTAAAGAATATATAAATAGAGAAATATACTCTAAAATATTCAGCTGTGCAGCATAAAATTGCTTGCGCAAATAATTAAACAGGTATGTGTAATATAAAATTATAATAATTATTTTTAATTAATTAATTATTATAATTATACATTACATTTAATTATAATAATTAAAATGTCTGGAGCCAGATCTACTTTTATATGTAACCAACTCCCCCAGTAATATTAGCTATATCAATATTTTATGCATTTTCAAAACATTTTTTTTATAGTAATATATTATTCAATTATTATAATAATTGTATAATATATGATATTTTAAATCCTGTGAAATATACAGCTTATCTTGTGTTTTGGTGTAAAATGATCATTCTAAGCACAATGTACCAAAAGTAAATTATCATTATAATAAAAAAAATTAAATAAAAAGCAGGACAAATTGGTTGAAGAATTGGTTTATTTGATTTGTAAGGACTTTTAAAAGACTCTTATCATACCATAATTTCTGAAGTCGCTATGGGATCGCCTGTCCATCTATGATTGCATGTAGACGATTTAGTTGTGCCAAAACGTGCACTTAAAAATATGTTTAAAGACATTTTGTTTAATTTATAGTTATATGAAAAATTAAACAACAAGGCAACATATCAGACAACATTTCTTTATAGAAAATATCAACCAGGCGCATAAAGGACAGCTATAAATTCGCAACTTTCATTGACATGGTTGCCAAGTCCGCTGTTTTCCTGCGGATTTGGGATACTTTTAAATTGTTTCCACGGGTTGATTTTTTTCCTCCCGTGGGTAAAGATTTGACATATTGCATAAATTATATTTGACTGAAATGCTTGTATTGAAATAGTTTATATTCTACCAATGATAAACTGCTAGATGTTAAGTTTTGTGAAGGAGGGCCACTGTTTTTAATGATAACTATGATATAGTGGTTTTCAATTTACATAACAGTGACTGTAAAATATGTATTTTATGTAAGGGAATTGCATATTTTGAGTTTTGATGTTTGTGATATGGTCATTGGGCTACTTTTGGGCAACTTTTAATTGGCCATTGGGCTAATTTTGTTACGCACTTCCGACGTGGCCTGGCAACCCTGCAGTAGAAGTAGGTTACGTCTTCTCTCGCGGATGTACTTACTGTAATTGTAGAAGTTAAATGTAAAACCATGTCTGGGTCTCAAGGAGTCACTGCTTTGTGCGAAAATCCTACCGAGGTGTTTTTGGATGTTTCTAAATTGCTTATTACATACGCGGACAACATTCTTAGGTGAGTGAAGTGTTTCGGAGACTCCACGGTGCCGGTGGAATGTTGTTATGCTTGATGTGTGTGTATGTTGTCCATAGGACAGTGTGTCCAACTATCTTTTTCTTTTTTTTTAATTCCTTGTTCTATATCCACCATATTGTATTCGACATCTAAATTACAAATTATTTCTATCTCTGGATTTTTTCACTTTCTAGTTTGTGCATTTGTGTGTTTTGTAGGAACCCAAATGAGGATAAATACAGATCAATCCGTATTGGAAACCCAACATTCTCCACCAAGCTTCTGCCTGTCAAAGGAGCAGTTGAATGTCTCTTTGAGATGGGATTTGAAGAGGTTGGTGTTGGTTATATATATATATATTATATAATGTGTGTTTGTGTAAAAGCATATATAGTTACCTTTTATGTTTTCAAAGCATGATCACATTTTTGATTTGCTATTTGTATGTGTCCCTGTTAGGCTGAAACCCACTTGGTGTTTCCGAAGTCAGCATCTGTGGAGAGGTTGAGGCAGGTGCGGGAGACAATTGCCGCTGAGCGAGACCAGAGGCTTGGTACGAGCAAAGCTGCATCCAACCCACAAAGTGCCAGAGTTCCTCCAAATCCTGCCCAACCACCACCACTACCCTCCTCTTCTTCTACAGGCCCTGCGTCTGCCACTGCTGCCCCTATGCCTGCACCAGCTGCTATGCCTTTCACTGTGAGTTTTTTTTCTTTTTTTCTTCCTACTTCTTAGTTTTCGTTTTACAGGTTTGGAGTCCTATTTGCATGTTTTCTTTTAAGGATGATATCATAAACTTTCTGCACTACCAAATAAAACAGCAAAATTAATAAATGATTTGAAGACTTGCATCCTTTGCATATTCAGTCATTTCACCTTTTTCTTTTTGTATTAGTCGAGCAGCGTGACATTCTTTAGGACTGTACAGTCAAACTTCCAGCATGTGATGATATACGAGAGCCCTGAACTGCAGCAGAAGGCTCTGAACTGCATACCTCATGAACTGCTCAGGTCCAGGGCTAAAGAACGGCTGAAACAAGCCAAGGATGCAGATCCAGGTTAGCAAGACATGATATCACCACTCTGAATTAACGCATATACTCGTAATATAAAATTTGATTCATTTACATTTAATTCACTTTTCTTGATGTTGGTTCAACGAAACGGCTCCAAAAAGGAAAAAACAACCTCTTTACCCTTAGTAATAAACATAATGAGTGCTATTGTTATATTCATTGATGTACACATCTGTTAACATCTCAAAAAATGTGGTTTAGGGTTTTTCTGACACTTTAAACAATTCATATTTCTCATTTAAATGTTTTATGCAAAGACATTTGTTTAAACTGATTTATACTTGTATGAAATGAAGATTATCACAAGTTGACTCATGTTTGTGTTGTAATCTATTCTCAGCATGTAATCTAGGTGAGGAGGACATGTTACTTCTAGACCTGTTGCAGTGGTTCAAAGGGGACTTCTTTTCCTGGGTAGACAATCTGCCATGTAGCCGGTGTGGAGGTACAACCCAGCCTTCTGGATCCCTCCCCGCCTCAAGTGATGACCTACGCTGGGATGCAGGCCGTGTAGAGAACCACTTCTGTCACACCTGCCAAATCTCCACTAGATTTCCAAGGTACATCTACAGTTAACACTGTTAATGATACTGAAGGACTAGCATCTTGCATTAAATTTTATGCAGCAATTTTATTCCATATTCTCCATGTTAAACGGTTAGTTCACCCAAAAATGAAAATTCTGTCATTAATAAATTACCCTCATGTCATTCCAAACACGTAGGACCTCCGTTCATCTTCGGAACACAGTTTAAGATATTTTAGATGTAGTCCGAGAGCTTTCTGTCCCTTCATGGAAAATGTAAGTTCGGTATACTGTCCATGTCCAGAAAGGTATTAAAAACATCATCAAAGTAGTCCATGTGACATCAGTGGGTTAGTTAGAAGTTTTTGAAGAATCGAAAATACATTTTGGTCCAAAAATAACAAAAACTACGACTTTATTCAGCATTGTCTTCTCTTCCGGGTCTGTTGTCAATCCGGGTTCACGACTCCGCAGTGACTCTGCTGATGTAAGACGCTGCTGACGTGTTATCCGGTGCGCCCGAGCTTCGTTTACTGTCTGAGGGAGACGCACGCTGTATTCAAGCTATTCTACATTGTTTGCATTTTGGTATTGCTATATTTTTTAAGATGGTGCGTAAGTGTTGCATGTCACGGATGTCCTAATCGCCAAAAACAATGACGTAAAAGTGCATTACCAACGCCGACAGATGAATCAATTCAATGGAATCAATTCAATGGAATCAATTCAATGGAATCAATTCAATGGAATCAATTCAATGGAATCAATTCAATGGAATCAATTCAATGGAAAGGATTCCAGAAGAGAATTCAATGCTGAATAAAGTCTTAGTTTTTCGAACCCACTGATGTCACATGGACTACTTTGATGATGTTTTTAATACCTTTCTGGACATGGACAGTCTACCGTACATACATTTTCAGTGGAGGGACAGAAAGCTCTCGGACTAAATCTAAAATATCTTAAACTGTGTTCCGAAGATGAACGGAGGTCTTACGGGTTTGGAACGACATGAGGGTGAGTCATTAATGACATCATTTTCATTTTTGGGTGAACTAACGCTTTAAATTAATAAATAATCATAGAGGGATAGTTCACCCGAAAATTCTCTGTGGAACACAAAATCATAAATTTTATATGTTTATGCTGCAAAAAACAAAATGAGATAGTGACCAGGGGTTGTTAAAGAGTTAGTTCACCCAAAAATGAAAATTCTGTCATTAATTACTCCAAACCCGTAAGACTTTAGTTCACCTTCAGAACACAAATGAAGATCTGAGAGCTTTTATGTCCCTACATTGACAGCCTATGCAACTACCACTTTCAAGCCCCAGAAATGTAGTAAAGACATCATTAATGTAGTCCATGTGATTCCAACCTCAATTTTATGAAGCAACACGAGACCTTTGTTTGTGCAAAAAAACATAATTTACCACTTTATTTACAAAATATTAATCTCCAAACCATGTTCACGAGAGAACCACGACGCATGCATGGTGCGTTGACAAGAGAGCAGACATTGTATTTGCGTATGCTGTCAATAAAGTGACAGAAAGCTCTTAGATTTCATTTAAAAAGATCTTCATTTGTGTTCCAAAGATGAACGAAAGACAGAATTTTCATAAAAAATAAAAAAAAACCACTATAAAACTACCACAAAACTATCTAGTAATCTATATGAATCTGTTTGCTGTTAAAAGTCATACAATAGGTTAGTGTGAGGAACAGACTAAAATTCACTAAAAATCCTCCTCTCCACCACACAACACTTTTATGGTGTTTTGGTTGGGAAAAGGGCAATGTTATTCATATCATAATTCCAAATTCACATTACTTTTCCTTTCCACAGGTACAATAACCCAGAGAAGCTTTTGGAGACCAGGAGAGGGCGCTGTGGGGAATGGGCCAACTGTTTCACGCTGCTCTGCCGAGCCTTAGGCCTTGAGGCCAGATATATCTGGGACAGCACAGGTAGAAATCCTACAGCATTAAAGGGTTACTTCAGGATTTAGCATTAAGCTTTGTATTAGTAGAATACCACTAGTATTTTCGAATTAGCGTGCTTTCCCCCTTCATATCAGCCCGAGATGAGAGATTTATGCATTTTTATTCTGTAAAAAAGCCTCCGATGACGCAAAAATCGTCATTTTGCGTCATCGGAGGCTTTTTTGGCCAGAGGCTTAAAACTACTGCCAGTAATAGCAAGTAGTTCCGCATTTTTTCACCACGCCCATACATATGCGCGTTTGTGGTTACTCACGGACATAGATCAGGCCAGGCTGTTCGTCCTCTGGGAAAGTGAATATAGATGTTATCACGGTGTCCTTCAGAATGGTTCTCTTCATTGCAAAGATATTTGGTTCGTAGTCCTCGTGCTTGAAATGGAGACTACATATTCTGCGTTTTTTTAGGTTTTCTATAATGGTGTCATCTCCAAACTTCGGGTGTTTGATGGTCCGCAGCCACTGTTTACATCGCTCCAAATCTTTAACTTAATCGGAAAATGACGGAAACGTACTTGTCCTTTCCTGGTTTTGGGTGTACATCCAGGTACAAAGCAATTTAGCACCATTTCGCTGTAAATGTATGAACTAACTCACGATTTATTTGTTTGAATTTTCCTGAATGCCGCCTGTAACCGCTAGGCGTGGTTTGGGCGTGGCCTCGCAAGGGCAGCAAAACAAGTGCATTATGGGAGTTGTTGTCTTTCATCCACATTAGTCAAAAATACATTTTCTGCCTTTTCTCAGTCTAGAAAGTTCCAAATTCAAAAATAATTTCACATTTCTACTACATAAATGACCAATTTTAAATACACATTCATCTTTCCAGGGGTGAAGTACCCCTTTAAGGCCCTGATATACTCCCAGTGACGTTCTTTTTTTTGTTCTTAGCTTAGGGGTAAAAAGAAATTCAACACACCTTGGCAGGTATGTGCAGCAGCATTCTGTGCTGGAAGCATCGTTTAGATGAGTGTGTAAATCGGTGCTGCACGCTTTCCTCTCAATAACAAAATAAACGCATAACAAAAAGCGACAGTGACAAAACAGCAGTTAAGAAAGCATGTGATCATATTAGCAACGTATATTTGCACCAGCTCACTTCAGTCAAGTCACGTTAAATTGTATAGCACTTTTATACAATAGATTGCTTTGAAGCAAGCAATTTACAGTATTAAACGTGAAACAGTGCCAGTGTTGCTTTCATTTAGAATTACAACTTTTATACTACAACAGTTTGTACTATGAAGTGGCTGTTCATGTTTTTACTTGCGTCTGACCTTGATGGACTGAACAGAAGAAATGAACAAGAGAACATTTCCATGTCTAAAAAAGCAGAGCCTCAGAGCCACACTTATCTATTACATAATCGCCATGGACGAATGGTAGTTGTTTACCAGCTGGAGCCTACTTTTCCAGGAAGTTTGCTTTCGCAAGCTATTTCGAAATCCCAGAACAAACTCCAAATTAACTTTGTTTTGGCCTGATATGTTTGAAATGATGTCACACCAGTATTTCATTTGAAGTATATCAGGGCCTTTGCTGTACCACAATGATATTGTATTGGAATAGAAACATAAAGTTTTGTCCTGCTTTCAGATCACGTGTGGACGGAGGTGTATTCTCAGTCACAGCATCGCTGGCTACACTGTGACCCTTGCGAGAACACGTGTGATAAACCCCTCCTGTATGAAGTCGGCTGGGGGAAGAAACTCTCCTACATCTTGGCGTTCTCTAAGGACCAGGTTGTGGATGTGACGTGGAGGTACTCCTGTAAACACCCAGAGGTCCTTTCCAGACGCACACAGGTTCAGGAGACATGGCTACTTCATACGATTAACACACTCAACTCTACGGTATGTTTCATATTTTCATGTCCTCATCCAAAGTACAGCTCCTTTCATCACTGCCTCTAAAAAATGTATCTGACTGTAACTCTATACCACTCCATACCTGTAGAGGCAGCAGTCTCTAGGAGAAGAGAGGAAGAAGCAGCTGTTGCAAAGACTGCTGGTGGAGCTGGTAGAGTTTATTTCTCCCAAGACCCCTGCATCTGGAGAGTTGGGTGGTCGTGTCTCAGGATCTCTGGCTTGGAGGGCAGCTCGAGGGGAGACTGGTATGAGCGACTCTAAAGGGGTGAGATGCTTAACTGTAACCCAGTGTTTCATTACTGGTTATTCCATTGGTGTGATATATATATATATATATATATAGTACAGTCCAAAAGTTTGGAACCACTAAGATTTTTAATGTTTTTAAAAGAAGTTTCATCTGCTCACCAAGACTACATTTATTTAATTAAAAATACAGTAAAAACAGTAATATTGTAAAATATTATTACAATTTAAAATAACTGTTTTCTATTTGAATATTTTTCACAAAGTAATTTATTCCTGTGATGGCAAAGCTGAATTTTCAGCATCATTACTCCAGTCTTCAGTGTCACATGATCCTTCAGAAATCATTCTAATATGCTGATCTGCTGCTCAAGAAACATTTAATGTGTACAATTGTACAAAATATTTGTGTACAATATTTTTTTCAGGATTATTTGATGAATAGAAAGTTCAAAAGAACAGCGTTTATCTGAAATCTAATCTTTTGTAAATTATAAATGTCTTTACTGCCACTTTTGATTGATTTAATGCATCCTTGCTGAATAAAAGTATTAAATTCTTTAATTTCTTTACAAAAAAATAAAAATTCTTACTGACCCCAAACTTTTGAACGGTAGTGTATAATGCTACAGAAGCTTTGTATTTCAGATAAATGCTGTTCTTTTGAACTTTCTATTCATCAAGGAATCCTGAAAAAAAAAGTACACAACTGTTTTCAACATTGAAAATAATCATAAATATTTATTGAGCAGCAAATCAGCATCTTAGAATGATGTCTGAAGGATCATGTGACACTGAAGACTGGAGTAATGATGCTGAAAATTTAGCTTTGCCATCACAGGAATAAATTACTTTGTGAAATATATTTAAATAGTACACAGTTATTTTAAATTGTAATACTAAAATGTTTTACTTGTAAAATACTTGTAAAATGTTTTTTATTTTCACAATATTGCTGTTTTTTACTGTATTTTTAATTAAATAAATGTAGCCTTTGGACTGTACTGGATATATATTATATATATTGTGTGTATTATATATGTGTATATATGTGTGTTTGTTTAGATCTATAATTAACTTAACTAACATTTTATGTATGTTTCCTCCCAGAATGCACAGGAATGTGTCTTCATTCCTTCAGAATCTGAGAAGCAAAACAAGTTCTTTCACATTTGCTACAATATGACCAAAGACTGTTACTTCAGAGTGAGCAATGGCCAAGAGACTATCCCAGGATGGCAGAAAGGTGTTTGGAGGACAGAAAATATGTTCCGGAAAGAGGAGCTTGACTGGCAGATGGTTTGTTTCTTTCAGCGGTTTCTTTTTTTGAAGATGAAGGAAAATTCCTTTCTTTATTTAACCAATATTACTGATATATCTATTTTTCTATCTTAATTTGACTTAATTTAATGTAATGATATCATTTGATGTTAAATTTCATTTCTTCATTGTTTAACATGTTTTTTTATTTATTTATATTTCATATTTATTTTTGATATTGTTTAATATTAACCTGGTGATATAATTTATTTAATTGTATACTCTTTATTTTCAATGAATTAGAAAAAGTTGGCAAAGTAATATAGATTTATTATACAGTACCGTTCAAAAGTTAGATTTTTTGAAATGTTTTTGAAAGAAGTCTTTTATGCTTGCTCACCAAGACTGCATTTATCTTATCAAAAATACGGTAATATTGTGAAATATTACAAATCAATTATTAGAAAATGGTATTGCTGCTTAATATTTTTGTAGAAACCATGATACAGTTTTTCAGGATTCTTTGATGAATAGAAAGTTAAATGTGTAGAAATCTTTTGTAATATGTCTTTACTGTCACTTTTGATCAATTTAATACATCACCCCAGACTTTTAGGCAATTACATTTAAAATAATGATCAACTTATCGTACCGACCAGAAATACAGTATCCATGCATTCCTAATTGTTGGCCATTCTGTCATATTAGCCATTGTCCTAAAGAACACATTTACTTGTGTTTAAATGCAGCTGGTTTAAATATTTACTTTGCTGGTTCTCTGATTGTAGGTGTATTTGGCTAGAACAGAGGGCTCTCCCTTTGGAAAAATAAGCTGGAAATTTAACTGCTCTCCAGTAGGGATGAAGATCAAGTCCGCTTCAGTCCGAGCCTTCAGCCAGACCTTCCATTCAGGCAGCGTGCGTTGGAGTTTACGTTCCGCCGAGACCACCGTAGAGTTCCCTGGAGGTATCAGTCTCACTGCTGAATGCATCAGCTCTGTGCTTTGTGTATTAAGTTGTGCTTCAAAAACTGAAATGGTTTTTAAATATAACATGATTAGCACCAATTAAGCTTGATTATAATATTAGTAATCGGTTTGTTTTCACAGATGGTGAACTGCACTCCTCTTCAAGTCTGTCCGGAGGCAAAGAGCTGATTGTGGAGGCGGAACTCACAGGAGGAGAGGGTGAAGTGTCATGGCAACACGCTCAGCTCTTCAGACAGAGTTTAAAAGACACAGAGAAAGTTTTATTTGAAATGTTGGTTGAAATGGAAGAGTCTTGATGAGAGATAAGCACGTACAAATTCATATCTCTTTCAGGTACGCATTTACTGAAGTATCAAAAGTTTTTAGGTTTCTTTTAAATGCAACCCACTACTAAAGGCACTAGCGTGTTTTCTTTTAAAGCCCTGCTTAAGTCTTATCTGCATGTCTTCTTACTGTATACCATTTTATGGATGATTTTTTTTTTTCTTACCATTTGTTTTATTTGTTGTTTCTACAAATTGAACTGTGTTTAATTGTAATATGTCAAATAAATGAAAAATTGATTAATCAAACATAAAAGTTTTATGTTAGATGTGACACAAACTTCTATGTTAGATGTGGTTAATCAATTTGACAGCACTAGATTTTAGATCACCAGATTTGGAAATGTATAGTTTGGCATTGTTCTTGCATAAGTTTTATTTTTTTTATTATTTTATTTTTTTTTTAGTTTAATGCATCACTGTTGTACATTTTAAAAGACTACATCATCTTTTCCTGTTCATAAGTTGTAATAAATATGACCTTGAACTCATACATTAAATTATTTCATTCTTCAGTTGTGTGTAAAATCTTTACTACACTATAATTTAGACTGCTTCATAGTAGATGTTGCACAGTGTGTGATGTTCAGTATGTCCACTGTAATATCATTAAAATCTAGTTTGATACACACTCCGAACCACTGATTCGAAACTAAAGATTCATAAAGCTTCGAAGCTTCCTGAAGCAGTGTTTTAAAATCACCCATCACTAGATATTGTGGAATAAAGTCGTCATTTTGTTTTTGTGCCACACAAAAAGTATTCTGGTCGCTTCATAACATTAAGGTTGAACCACTGTAGTCGCATGAACTGTAACTTTAAATGTCTTTAGTAGCTTTCTGGGCATTTGAAAGTGTTAATTATGTTCCTGTCAATGGAGGCCTCACTGAGTCATCAGATTTTATCAAAAATATCTTAATTTGTGTTCACTCTTATATACAAGTTGCTCTTTTTACCCCATTTTAACGATGGGTTCCAAACGGGTTAGAATCCATCATGATGGCGCTCATCGATTACTCAGGAAAAAGGTGGAAAAAAACAGGCAGCCGGTCATTAGCACAAATGAACTAATGATAAATAAATAAATGCTGGTATTACTGATTTGAAATGATTTTATTATTTTATTGTCTTGTAGAGATCGTGGAGAGACAAAACACAAGCACAGCTATGTAGGAAACAGGTTTCTTGGATGAGTAAATAAACTTTTTAACTTGGCTTTATAGTATTTGAAACACTGTTATAAGCTACATGGTGATATGCTAGACTAGACCAGCAAATTCAGCACAAATCCAGAAACTCCAGTCTGTTGACTCATTTTCAATAAAAATATACAGACATATGCATTTTCTGCTTAATAACATACCTAAATTGGTCAGCTGACAAAAAATGTCACCCGATTACTAATAAAATAAACATTAACAGGTGTATTAACACAAGAAATGGATGATTGTGATTTTTTTCTTTAACAATTTCTAGATCTAAAAAAGTGCAAGAACAAAAAAAAAAAAAAAGATGTGCAGTTTGTGCAACTTTACTGAAAGAGTCCAAACACAAAAGTAGACATTTCTTTCACATTAGTTGCTCTAAAGATTTAATCATTCTATAAAATATGCTTTAAAAGCAAAAATCTTTAAAAGACATAATATGTCTTTAAAAGCAAAGGTACAAAGACCTTAAAATAGCCTTTCCCCCCCAATTCCCAGAATGTAGTACAAAGCCTATCTCTTCTTAAGTATTTAAAAGTACAAATATTTTAGAAAACAACAATAGTAGGAGTCATTGCACGTGTCATCTTTACATACAGATTCCGTACGTTCTCGTTAGCATATTAAGACTGTTTTTGTCACTGCACAGGGAATGCTCCTCATTACACCATGTCACGTACAAGCTCTGGTAAAGACCGCAAATGTGCGGGTTTCTGATTAGGAATATTCATCATATGAATATTAGTATTTACCACAATTTCTTTAATAATAAATAAGTGCTGTTTGAAGGTATAACATTAGGTAATTAGAGTAATTTTTCTTGGTTGGTACTATATAAAATATACAGTTTTTCATAAAATTGATCTATATAAACAGATTTTCACTATTATATACACACACGCTAGCATGAACACATGCACGCCAAATGCATACAGCCGTACATACCATAAAATTGTTCCGCAATTTTGGCAGAAGGAATTTTTAAGACAAGAAAGAGACTTTTTCCACATATGGTGGTCATGCGGATATTCACACACACCAAACGCCTGCATTTCAAACAACCCTCCTTTTGATGCAAAAACACTGAGGGAGTTATATATGATAAATGTTGAGAAAAAGAGGTAGAGAAAAGGGAGGGGAAGAGGGAAACGGACTGCTTGCACCCCTTAGCTGGATTACATAGCCTCGATGAGGCCCGCCTCTTTGATCTTGGTGTAGAAGAATTTCTCTAGTAGGTTGGCACATTTGTAGTATTCGCTTTCAGGAGGGTTATACTCTCGACAGTTAGTGAAGATCCTCTGCATGTCGGCCATGAACAGCTTCCGCGTGGTGTAATAACGACTTTTCAGGCGCTCGCTCATCGTCTTCAAGTCTACAATGCACAAGAACATTCATTCAGGGATGGGCAGTAAGACCAAAATCATATATCCTGATATGAGTCATTTCAATTCACTATAATGACATGCATATCACAATGTAGTTATTTTTGCTTTAAATAAGGTTTTTATGATTATATCAACATTTTTGAAACCATTTCATGTTCGTGGAATTTCATAAATCTCATCAACTTCAGTATCACAGAAAACTAATACTAGCCTAACTAATAAGTAAAAAACAAGCTTACTGAAGACAAGTAAACAGTGATAAAATAAGAACAAAAAACTAATTACAAGCAAAAGCACAAAAACTACAATAGAAAAAAAAAAGACACACAAATGAAATAGACCTACCTGAAAAGCTTTAAGCATTAGAAATAAGAAATACTACATAAATTGTATAAAGTAATCAAATGTACAACTGCATACACAGCACACTGCACAGTCGTCACTACATTCATTTGTATTAAAGTTACAAAAGTGATTCAGTCAAGATCAGGGAGAAATATTCTTATTTCTTTTGTTGCTTGATTAACATTAATGACACAGACAGCAGCAGGTTTATTAGGCTGCTGTCACTGCCGCACTTATCTAATATACCGTTACTGTCACAGACACGCCAGGCTCCACCTCACCACAGTACCCACGCACCCAATCACCAGCTTATTAATCACCGCCACCTGCACCTCATTCACTCTGCAATCACCAGCACTACAAAACCACCACTCTCACACACACTCACTGTCCGGTCTCGTTTGCACTACGCCATGTACATGCTTACCTTAAGGACTCCCCTTCAACATACTTACCTGCTCCAGCGATCTCCTTCATCTCCTTCGTCTCCCGGTCCCTTCGTGTGCTTACCCATCTGTGTGTGTGAGTGTCTCCAACGTCTCCCTCCATCTCAGCTCAACTCCTGGATCCACAAACCACACAAGGACAGTATTACTTTATATTCATCTCTCAAGAACCTGATAACAGCCATTACCACTCTGTGTTCCACATATTGTTCCAATAAACTCACCTGGATTGCTTTTATCTCTGCCTCCGTGTCTATATCATAACAGAAGACCGGACCATAACAACTAACGGCATGATGACAAACGATCCATTCCAGGAACTCGTGGACGTGCTGCGTCGAGCACTCACACCACAGCCCTCAACATCGTCATCCCACAACACGGCTGTCTCCGCACCCACCAGCACCACTCCTTCACCTGCATTCACCGCCAGTCCCATGGCCAAACCGGCGCCCTACTCTGGATCGGCGGAGGAATGCAGCGGATTTCTTCTCCAATGTGAGCTGGTCCTGGAGATGCAGCCGCACCTCTACACCACAGACACGGCTAAAATAGCGTTCATTATTTCACAACTGCAAGGGAAGGCTCTGCAATGGGCAGATTCGTTGTGGACCCAGAAAGGCCCAGTCGTCCAATCCTATTCGGCGTTCGTCTCCCACTTCCGGGAAGTATTCGGGAAACCTCTGACTGATTCCTCGACTGGTGAGAAACTTTATAATCTAAAGCAAAGAAACCTATCTGTTAACGAATATGCCTTGCAGTTTCGAACGCTAGCCGCCACCAGCGGATGGAACGAGCAAGCCCTCATCACCACGTTCCGTCAGGGGCTGGAACCCTCCGTGCGGCTGCATCTCGCTGCATACGAGGACTCCATGGGATTAGAACGCTTCATCCAACTCGCCATCCGCGTGGGGTCCCGTATGCAGTCGTGCATTCAAGAACACCAGGGCCAGTCATCCACCACTAACCTCCTCCGTCGGTCCGAACCCGTCAGCTCCCCAGAACCAGCCAACGAACCCATGCAAATTGATCACTCTCGTCTCACCCCTAACGAAAGACAAAGAAGGCTGGCCCTGAATCTCTGTCTCTATTGCGGAACAATGGGGCATAATCTCTCCACATGCCCAATCCGTCCTCCTCGACCCGTGGTGAGTGCAATATTTCCCTCCATTCAGAAAATGAAACCACTCACTACAACTGTAACTCTTACTGCTGCTAACATCTCTGTTCCAGTGGTGGCGCTCCTTGATTCAGGGTCAGCCGGAAACTTCATCTCAGGCACCCTCTGTAGACAACTCAACCTTAAGATCTCTCCTTCACCGACGAGCTATCAAATCCACTCCATCACAGGCAAACCCCTAAGCTGCAGACACATCCGTCACTGCGTGGGTCCACTACAACTCAGCATCGGTATCCTGCACACTGAACACATCCATTTGCTGGTTCTGGAGGAATCCACCGCTGACGTGGTTCTAGGGCGCCCGTGGCTGGAACAACACAACCCCAACATCTCCTGGCGCACGGGCGAAGTCCTGAAGTGGGGCGATCACTGCTTCCCAGACTGCTTCCCAGCGCTTCCTGTTCCTAAACCTCCACTCTCCAAGTCTCTTCTCGTGAATGCCACGTCCATCGAGAGCCCTGTTGAGAAGCGCTCGGTGGATGTTCCCCCTGACTACGCCCCCTTCAGCGACGTCTTCTGCCCGCAACGCGCCTCCAAGCTTCCTCCACACCGGCCATGGGACTGCGCCATCGATCTGCTGCCGGGTGAACCAGTGCCCAGGGGACGCATATACCCCCTGTCCATACCGGAGGAGAAGGCCATGGAGGAATACATCAAGGAGGCACTCGAACAAGGTTACATCCGCCCGTCTACTTCCCCTGCTGCTTCAAGCTTCTTCTTCGTGGCAAAGAAGGACGGAGGCTTGAGGCCATGCATCGATTACCGTGCACTCAACAAGATCACCATCAAGTTCCGATACCCACTTCCCCTCGTCCCAGCGGCCCTGGAACATCTCCGCGGTGCCACTGTGTTCACCAAGTTGGACCTCCGCAGCGCGTATAACCTCATCCGGATACGTGAGGGGGACGAGTGGAAGACCGCCTTCGTCACGCCCACTGGACACTACGAGTACCTCGTGATGCCGTATGGCCTGGTCAACGCCCCCTCCGTATTCCAGGATTTCATCCACGAGGTGCTCCGGGAGTTTCTCCATAAGTCCGTTCTGGTTTATATAGATGACATCCTCATCTACTCCCGGAGCTTGGCCGAACATCGCCACCACGTTGCGGAGGTCCTCCAGCGCTTACGGCAGTTCCATCTCTTCCTCAAGGCTGAAAAATGCTCATTCCACCAACCCTCCGTCCAGTTCCTGGGGTACGTGCAGGGCTGCAGGGAGTGTGCCATCTCCAAGAGCCCACGCCATCTTCCCACCGGCAAGCTCTTTCCTCTGCCCGTTCCTGAGAGACCCTGGTCACACCTGGGAGTGGACTTCGTCACCGATCTCCCCGAGTCTGACGGTCACACATGCATCCTGGTGGTGGTGGACCGCTTCTCAAAGTCCTGCCGTCTGATACCCCTGGAGGGTCTACCTACCGCCATGGCCACCGCAGAACTAATGTTTAATCATGTTTTTCGCTATTATGGATTACCTGAAGACATCGTCTCCGACAGAGGACCCCAGTTTGTCTCACACGTCTGGAAAGCCTTCTTCTCCCTCCTGGGTGTGACCGTCAGCCTATCGTCTGGATACCATCCTCAGTCGAACGGGCAGACGGAACGGAAGATCCAGGAGATCGGCCGCTTCCTGCGTACCTTCTGTCACGGCCACCAGAACTCCTGGAACCAGTACCTGGGTTGGGCCGAGTACGCACAAAACTCTCTCCGCCAAGCCTCAACGGGACTAACACCCTTCCAGTGCGTACTCGGCTACCAACCCCCGATGTTCCCCTGGGACGGGGAACCCTCCAACGTTCCGGCAGTCGACTACTGGTTCCGGGAGAGCGAGAGGGTGTGGGACTCAGCTCACCACCAGCTGCAGAGGGCCCTGCGCAGACGCAAGATGGCAGCCGACCTTCGACGCTCCGAGGCTCCTGTCTACCAGCCGGGGCAGAAGGTCTGGCTGTCCACCCGGGACATCAGGATGCGTCTGCCCTGCAAAAAGCTGAGTCCCCGCTTCATTGGCCCGTTCACCATCCTTCGGCAGATCAACCCCGTCACCTATCGTCTCCAACTCCCGGCACAGTATAGTAGAATCCATCCTACATTTCACGTGTCTCTACTTAAACCTCACCACCCTTCTGTTGTTCCCTCCACAGAGCCTGACGTGGCAGCCGCCGAGCCCCCCCTTCCACTTCTCCTAGAAGACGGCACAGCCTACGTGGTCCACGAGATCTTGGATTCCCGGCGCCGTGGTGGTAAACTCGAATACCTCGTGGACTGGGAGGACTATGGTCCCGAGGAACGCTCATGGATTCCCAGGAACGATATCCTTGATCCTCTTCTGTTACAGAACTTCCATACCAACCATCCAGACAGACCTGCCCCGCGACCCAGGGGAAGACCACCACGACGTCGGGGTCCGCGGCCCTCAGGAGCGGGCCGTGGGAGGGGGGGTACTGTCACAGACACGCCAGGCTCCACCTCACCACAGTACCCACGCACCCAATCACCAGCTTATTAATCACCGCCACCTGCACCTCATTCACTCTGCAATCACCAGCACTACAAAACCACCACTCTCACACACACTCACTGTCCGGTCTCGTTTGCACTACGCCATGTACATGCTTACCTTAAGGACTCCCCTTCAACATACTTACCTGCTCCAGCGATCTCCTTCATCTCCTTCGTCTCCCGGTCCCTTCGTGTGCTTACCCATCTGTGTGTGTGAGTGTCTCCAACGTCTCCCTCCATCTCAGCTCAACTCCTGGATCCACAAACCACACAAGGACAGTATTACTTTATATTCATCTCTCAAGAACCTGATAACAGCCATTACCACTCTGTGTTCCACATATTGTTCCAATAAACTCACCTGGATTGCTTTTATCTCTGCCTCCGTGTCTATATCATAACAGTTACATAAGAGCTTTCTTTTTCAACGGTTTATGTTCACTTACGACTTATGAATATGTTTACAAGGATATTCCCGAAAATGGTCATTTTGGCATATAAGTGTGTCTATTTGACCATTCAAGCCCAATAAGGCGGCAAAAAGAACTCGGTTCAGTACTCGCGCACGCATAAAGCTGTTGCTCTTACAGCGTGTGAGTACTGAACTAAGTTCTTTTTCAGGTGTGTGCACTCAGAAACAGTCTCTCAGACAGCCCATGCATATACCGAAATGAGTTTTCTTTTGCTGATTATTGCACTTGAATGGTTTTAAATCACTTGTTTTTAAGCCACAAGGTTTAAAAATGCATTCAAATTATACGTTTTCGTGATGGCGACCACAACCACAACAGAGACAATATTTCAAAATCTCCACCGGTTGACAAATTTCTACCGATCTATCGTGTTTATCGTTATACCAGTACATAAGAGATCTTTGCATACCCATAGGGAAGCGGATGACTTGGTAATAACCAGGTGCCTCGTTCTTCTTTACAGGCTCCATGAAGGGCCATGCATTCTGGTGTGACTGAGGGGTACAATACATATTCCTCATTAGTCCTTTATGTTCTTTCATAAATATTGTTTTTGAAACATGTAAAGCCAAACAGATATACATTACCTTGACCTGCTGTAAGATGTTCTTCAAGGTGCTGTACAACTGGTCAGGATCCTTCAGCTCTTTGCTGTGACACAAAAAAGAAACATCTTTTCAAAACTACACCAAACTAGTTACATAAGATTTATTTAGCTGTGACTAATAGATACACACTCACCTCTTCCCTAAAGGCTTCCACCCCGTCTCACCTGTCCAAAGACAGAAGTAAATTAAAGTTTAAATTAAATATATATAAACATTAATATTCAGAAATATTTAGTCAGTAATATTTACATTAATATTTCAAATAATTGTTGTTCTTTTGAACTTTCTATTCAAAGAATCCTTAATAAATATATCATGGTTTTCACACAAATATTAAGCAGCACAACTGTTTTCAACATTGATAATGATAAGAAATGTTTCTTGAGCAGCAAATCAGCATATTAGAATGATTTCTGAAGGATCATGTGACTGTAATATGCTGAAAATTCAGCTTTTCTAAAATACTTTAAAATAGAAAACATTACAAATTTTAAATTGTAATAATACTGTATTTTTGATAAAATAATCTGCTTTGGTGAGCATAAGAGAACATTACTTTTTCTTAAAAACATTTTAAAAATCTTACAGAAAAAAAATAAATATACTGTATATATATATATATATATATATATATATATATATATATATATATATATATATATATATATATATATATATATATATATATATATATAGTTAAAAAAATTAAAATAACAATATTTATTATAATAAAACCAGTAACATCATATAATCATATAATTTATTATATAATTTACTGTAAAATAAATTACATAAAATATTGTAATATCATTATAAATATATTAATTATAAAAAAAAATCTAAAAATTATATATCAAAGTAAGACATACGGATTCCTGGAATGCTTTCAATTGCAATCTGGCGAACTCCCTCCTTGAAACAGGATAGGCCTGGGTAGACTTTACGAATCTGCGCTTGTTTGCGCTCTATAAGCTTCTTAATGATCTGAGAGAAGGGTGAGAAAGAAATAGAAAAGCCTTTAAGCGATAACAGAATCATGAATATTACCATACTGAGTAACCTCTTTGACACACATCAGATCTCATGCTCACACACACACACACACACACACACACACCTCTTTCTGTTTCTTAATGATGACGGAGAACTCAGTGTAAGGGATGCAGGGGTTCAGTTCACAGCCCATGAGAGTGGCTCCCTCATAGTCCTTAATGTAGCCCACATACTTAGACTTCGGCACTTTAATATCCTTTGAGAATCCCTGACATGAAACAAGAGTAACAAAATAAAGATATGGACATATACTTAAAGCGACCAAAAATGAAATATTTCTCATTGTTATCTTCATGTTATTCCAACCCATCATTGTTTTATTTTTAAAAAATATATAATAAAACACAAATTGAAATGTTAGGCAGAAAATCCATGTTTTTTGTCATTTTTGGAGCTTGTCAGACTTCACCATCCACTTTAGTTGTAATGGAAGAATGAAAAAAACATGGTCAGAACGGTTGCACTAACCTGCTTTTTGAAGTAGCCAATGGCGTATTCATCAGCATAGGTGAGAAAGTTGAGAATTTCATGCTTGATGTGATACTCCTTCAGATGGTTCATCAGGTGAGTCCCATAACCCTTAAACAGCAATTAAATGAATAAAGATCAAGCTAGGAATGAGTGAGGAAGGAGGTATGACAGATAATAATGGAAAAGCATCACAGTATTTATAAGAAAACACACCTTGACTTGTTCATTGGAGGTGACGGCACAGAACACAATCTCAGTGAAGCCCTGAGTCGGAAACATCCGGAAGCAGATTCCCCCAATAACACGGCCATCTTTAATCAGAGAAAGAGTCTTGTGCTTCCTGTTTCAAAGAAGGAAATAGACTGACTCATAACAATGTTATGCCATAACGGGAAGCAATAAGTTAACTTTAACCAAATACGATTTAACCCTAAACCAAAACAAAGTTAACTGTTAAAATTTTAGAAAAGCACCAGTTTATAAGTACCCCAAATAATGTAGTTTTGTATAGCTGTTTGTGAATGTAAAAGGTCTGCAAAGTTCCCGCAAATGTCTACTTTGACCTGCCTTCTGTAGTTGCATCAACTTTGCATTCACTACCAAAGGATGAGTATGCGGACTTGGGCTTGAATTGATATGGTAAAATCGACGCCATCATTACTATTCGCATCACTGCGTATTAAAGGGTAAGTTCAACCAAAAATTAAAATAATGTCATTTATTACTCGTTCTACACCCGTAAGACCTCATTTTCAGAACACAAATTAAGATATTTTTGATCAAATCCAATGGCTTGTTGAGGCCTCTATTGAGAGCAAAGACATTGAAACTCTCAAGATCCATAAAGGTACTAAAAACAGATTTTGAGTTCATGTGAGTTCAGTGGTTCTATCTTAATATTATAAAGTGACAAGAATATTTTTGGTGTGCCAAAAAAACAAAATAACGACTTTTCAACAATATCTATATGTGCCGATTTCAAAACACTGCTTCATGAAGCTTCTGAGCTTTATGAATCTTATGTTTCAAATTGGTGATTCGGATCTCCTATCAAACAGCTAAACTGCTGAAATCATATGACTTTGGCGCTCTGATTCGCTAATTCGATTTGTAAAGCTATGAAGCAGTGTTTTGAAATTAGCCCATATAGATATTGTTGAAAAGTCATCATTTTGTTTTTTTGGCACACAAAAAGTATTCTTGTCGCTTTATAATATTAAGATAGAATCACTGAACTCACATGAACTGTTTCAAATATGTTTTTAGTACCTTTATGGATCTTGAGAGTTTTAATGGCTTTGCTTTCAATGCAGGCCTCACTGAGCCATCAGATTTTATCAACAATATCTTAATTTGTGTTCTGAAGATGAACGAAAATCTCACGGCTGTAGAACGACATAAGGGTGAGTAATAAATTACATTATTTTCATTTTTGGGTGAACTAACCCTTTAAGTGCTAAGTATGCCTCTGAATCTGAAATTCAGATTTTGTAATCGGTGTTTAGTTTCCAGCATACACTACAAGTATGCATACCAAAAATTCCTTGTAAACCTATTGTAGGAGACCCTCAAAACTAAATTAGGAACCTTTAAAATAGCATAATAGGGGTTTAAATACTCCACAACAGACTTGTTACTATGAGCATCAGACAAAGGTCTTTAACTCTTAAATGCATGACTGTTTCACCAGTCATTCTTACACATTCGGGTCTTTATCGACCCGGATCTATATCTAACACGGAAGGATTTCTTCCTGTCGCAATAATATAAAACTCCTCTGCTATTAGAGTAACAATTACAGAAGAATAAAATAAATCATATTTTGTTACCTTTTGGAGCTTGAAAGGGCTCAGTTTGAGCAGATGTTTTATGCCAAAATTTACGTACACTCATACATACCTCGGGTCGTTAGCGACCCTATTACAATTTTTACAAAAAATGAATTCAAAAATAGGCATTCTTTTATAATTTTATGATTTTTTTCTTGTTATATTCTTTATAATGAATTGATCGAGGAATACCAAGAATGTTGATGTCTAACTTTAAAAAATTAATGAGAAGGAGGGTAATGAATGACTTCCCGGGTCACTAAAGACCCAAGGTATGCATTTAAGGGTTAATGCATTAAAACAGGTATAATAGTAAAACATACGGGTCGAATACAAGGCGTGTGATGTATTCTTTAGGCATGCGAGGCAGCTGATGTGAGAAGACGTTCTGCAGGCCAACAAGCCACATGAGGATCTTCTTATTGGGCTTTTGGTTGAGGGAATTTCCAATGACATGGAACTCGATGACGCCGCGCCTCTCTTCTAATCGAGCAGCTTCATCACGCGCAGAATGAGCTGAGAGAAGACTGGTCTGAGAGAAAGAGATACAGTTAAACACTTTCATGGTCCAGTCTCTGCAATTCCAGTTTGAGCACTGCCATATGTCATCAGACACACTCCCTGTGTTTACCTCTGGTCCCAGCATGGCTGTAGGGTCTGTAATGGTGGACATGACTTCATTAATTAATTCCATAGGAATGTCACCAACCACACGAGGTCGTTTGCAGTCCTCGTGAGATAACAGCTCAGAAGGCTTTCGCTTTTCTCCACCTACATGTGTGCACAGGGTCAAATCTATTAAGATATTAAGATCAGTGGTCACTGTGATGCTTTAGTAAAACTCTTCACAGTCCCTCTAATCGGATTCAAAAGGATTTAGCAACTTTAATACATCAACTCTCTGCAGTACATATGTATTTGGAACATGTAGTATAATATCGTATTATATTCTATATTATCATATAAAATATGATGTTATGGTATTTAAATGAATGGATTAAATAGGTAAAAATGTATTTTAAAGTTACTTAATAACATAAAATTAAGAAAAAGACAAATCATAATGTAATGATACAATCATATAGAGTGTTATTATTCTAAGTTATAACTATACAATAAAATGCCTATTAATTTGAGGAGCTGCAGTGGGTTTGTGACTTGATAAACAGCTAATAAATATTCAAAGCATAAAAAATGAATAGATAATTTTAAATAATTAAAATAAAAACCTTACAAAAATGTTATATTTTGTTTGTTTACCTGAATGTCAACATCATCCGAGAACCATGAACTACAAATGAGTTGTTAAATTATTGTAATATTATACTTCAAGTAAAAAAAAAAGTAAAAACTGTAATATTGTGAACTACACTGCAAAAAATGACTGATTTTAATGGTAAAAGACTGTAAAAATGCTATGGTGAAAAACAGTTAATTGGTTTACAGAAAGTTTCTGTACTTTATACAGTGAATAACTGTAATAGATCTAAGGATACACTTAATGTAATTTTACGGTAAAATACCGTTAAACTGTTTTTACCATAATTATAGAACTGTAATTATTACAATATAAACCTTTAAATTATACAGTTTTGAACTCCCTTAAAACCAAAAACCACTACAGCTTTTTTTTTTTTTTTTAACAGTGAAGTTCTGGCAACCACAGCTGATGATTTTTACTGTAAATTTTACAGGGATTTTTTTACAGTGTAGAATTACAATTTAAAATAACTGTTTTTTATTTGAATACATTTTAAAAAGTAATTTATTCCCAAATCTGAATGTAGCATCATTACTCCAGTCTTCAGTGTCACATGATCCTTCAGAAATTATATGCTCAAAAAAACATTTCTTATGATCATCAATATTGAAAACAGTTGTGCTATTAATATTTATGAGGAAACTGTGATGCTTTTTTTCTGTATTCTTTAATGAATTGCAGGTTCAAAAGAAAGGCATTTATTTTAAATAGAATTTTTTTATAACAAAGTAATATTTTTACTGTCACTTGACTTGATCAATTTAATGCATCCTAAAAGTATAATAAAAAAAAATCTTACTGACCCCAAACTTTTGAACAGTAGAGTAGATTTATCATTAAGACTACATAAATGGCAAAGCAATTTTGAATAAAATACTATGAAATAGGTTGATACCTTGATTGGGTTCCAGACCGGATGCTGCTTTCCGGGCTGGGCTTACGCTGCCTCCTCCTGCCAGCTCCACTGGGGCGGGACTACTGCTATAGTACAGGGGGCGGGTCACGGGTGGAGCACTGATAACTGCACCAATCAGAAAAGAGAAACGTTTGTTTACATAGCCATGCCACATATGTGACTGAATAAAGTTAACTCTAACATTGCTAATCACCTGTGGGAATCTGTCCACCTGATAAACCAACCATGAAGTTTTCACTCCAGATGGGCGAATTATGACTATAAACCTCCTCCTCCAGCATAGACAAAAACCTAGGCACAACAAACACACATTCACATACACACAATATCGACCTGTTAAGCCCAAAGTATACTTTGTTTTTTAATGCACACGCCAATGTATGTGTACAGTCGAACGTGTAGCCCTTCAAAGTACACTCCATTTGAACACAGGCGGTAGAGACATGCATTCTAGAAAGTTTCATCTTTGTCTAGTGTCTGTGCTATTTTTCTTCAGAAGTTATGACCGATAAAAATGTCTTTTGCCTTTTGTTGTTGCTGCGTCTCTTTAGTTTAGTTTTCTACTGTGAAACAACGGCCTGGGTCAGTGTTGCCACCTTGTGGAACAACTAATTAGTGCAAAACAAATTCAATGCACATGTGCGACCTGCATGTACAAAGTAAGCAGAGTGGGGGCAGAGCAAGCAGAGCAAATCGGGCGTCGTGCAAACAGCACAAATGTACTATTCTGGTGATGAAATTTGCATCATGCACACTGTACATTGACGTAGTATGTTAGCCTAAAAACCAAAGTGTGCTTTGGGCTTTATTTGTGGTAATGTCTGTCTGTGTGGTTGTGTGCTTACTTGGGGAAATGTGTGAGAATGAGTGTGCGTTTCTCAGGCGGTAGTTTATCTTTCTCCTGTCGGGCCTGTTCTAACAGCTGTTTCCTCATTACAGTGAACACAGAGCGCAGAAAAGTGCGTCCAAAAATCTGTGTGGCCTCATACCGAGGAAGACTGTCACAGAACTGGGGCACGTTACAATAACACAGCCACCTGCAGCAAAAACACACAAGAAGACCAGAAATGTGTATTAAAGTCACCATGAAATCAAAATTTACAAATCTTTTTTAATTCATGTGGCCTCATAATCTTTAAATCAAAAGAACTTCCCCTGCCACTTGCAATGACATGCACTTGCAATTTCTGTTTTCGGCGTGAGGGTGGGACAACTGATTACAGCAATATCAAACCACAAACATCCAACGATCCAATCAATTCCAGATAGATAAAATTAAGTCTGGCTCTACATTTTTTTCTTGTTTGAGAAGCAGTTTCACTTTAATAAATTAATAAATGATTAAGGCCCGGTTTCACAGACAGGGCTTAGCTTAAGCCAGGATTAGGCCTTAGTTAGAATTCTATCCGCTAGAGGTCGCTAGATGCCTATTCAAAACAAAGGCGTAGCTTGAAGACGCCAAGTTTGAGCGCGGAATCTTGGGACATGTGGTCTTTACCTCAACGGACAGTGCAAAAGAATAGGGATAGGACTTGGGAAGAAATCATGTTCATGGAAGCGATTATTAACGTTACTGTAGTATGAAGCAGCAGAGCAGGACTGTGTGTTGTGAGAGCTGAACGAGGCCGCTGGAGCGATTGCGCAACACACGCCGAGAGCAGCGGAGCTTTTATTATGACACAGTCGCCGGCGCCGCTTCCGCTTTTCCGGTCATGAGTATGAGGTAACGCAGCTCTGTTTATCATATTAGATACATTTGTGTGTGTTGAAAATGATGTTATAATGTTACTCTGAGCATTCGCTCGGTGGCTGCGGTGAGACACTTGTTGCACACTTCAGTAAGCTAGATCGATTTTAGAATGTCATATTAAATGCTTGATGGCTTGTGTTGATAAATGGCATGCAATTAATTTTAAAATGTATTGTATGATGGAGAAAATTCTGTATTACTGCTACTAAAAATAAAGCTGCATGTGATTATGCTATGTTAGCTACTTGACAAAATAGTGTTTTTCTCTGAGGCATGGTAAAGCATGGTACTCGCAAAAAATCAAGGAAATTAGATTTAAACAATAAGACTAAACGTGTTGAGCTACAGTATATAACAACAATTAGTTTTCTGTCTATAAATATATCAAAACAGTTGTTCCCTTATCTAAATGTGTAATATATTAAAGCGTCTTTGGCGTTTCCATGGTTTCTACAAAATAAAACCAGAAACCGAGGCAGACCGAGGGTTAACGCGGGTATGACATCATTGACAGGGGACTCCTCACACGTCCCGGAGCCCTGGTTAAAATTGCATTATTCTCACGATTTACAAATAGTTGGAAACATTTGGGATATTTTAAGTACTCAACTGAACAAAATATATAACACTGGCCTAGTGGTTTTTGGATATTTTACTGCAAAAAGTTTACATATTGCACATTTAAGTAGCTTTATAAACGTTCACTAGAAAAAAACATTACTGGTGTGCATCTTAAGACAAAACAATTACACTGACATATTTTAAGATATGTCATGTCAGTGCAAGTTACTTTCAGTTAAAACAGTGCAAACATGCATTTTAGTCTAGGACAAGCTTAAGCCTTGTCTGTGAAACCTAGGGAATAAGGTTTATATATATATTTTAAAGAAAATTAGACCCTCCTCTCTGACCCTGAATTTAAAAAAAATATCAGTCACCTGGTGTAATTGACTTTATAACCAGCTACGTCATCATCAGGTGCTCTTTGCCTTCTTTGTGAGGGCGTCTCTAGCTGCCAGTAGTTTATCTGGTTGAGGAACATCTTTGCGAGCTCCACAATCGTTTGCCTTTCCTTAGAAGGTAGGTGGCTAAACTTGTACTGTACAAAGTTGTTCACACCCTGCAACAAAAACAACAAGAAAAAACATGTGTTACACCAACAGCAAGGATGTCAGGAATGTGTCTAGTGTTATTTGGTATCTCTTTGACTCGTTAATCACATGCAAAGTACACTGCCTACAAATTAACCAAGAAACGTGAGAGCTGTGGTAACCCAGAAAATGTTGTTAAAGCCCTTTTTCAAATTCTTGATTTACTTTTTTACGTCTACTAGAATAGGTTTTCAGGCATGCTTGTTCAAAAAACATTTTTTCACATATTTTACATAGTTGAAGCACTTCCCTTTCCCCTTTCTCCCTCCCTGTCTTTCAGTAACGCTCTGTTTAGTTCCTGTCTCTATAAAGCCCCTCTTTCCAAAAAGCACAATATGCTCTGATTGGTTGGCCAACTGCTTCAAGTGTGCTTTGGAAAAATTACACCCTCTTACCACAACCGTGAGTTTCAACACACTACTAACTTAACTCAACCAGGCCTCGCCCCTTTTTTTGCATATGCCCTGGACATATGAGAATTATTTAAATGAGGAATATTGTAATGTGTGTGCTCCCGGAAGAAAACTCAAGACTACAATCGAGGTATTTCAGGGAGTTCAGAAACGTCGCTTACTGATATAGAGAATCATATCACATCCTTGTTCATGCTCAAACAGCAACATTACACACTAAAGAGGTTCCTCAAAATGTCCTGTTTTTATCAATGGCTGTTTCAGAAGAAAGCTACTGTTGAGCTCTTTGGCGGTTTATCTATGTCTGCAGCTTCACACTTCCTGATGCTGATATTGTTTTTGATATGGTGTTTGAACATGATGGTGAAGAAAAAGTTATTGCTGTAAAAAGTTATTACTGTTTAGTACTATTTAGCAAGGATGCAACCAAATATTTAATACTAGATATTCAATGCAGTTCAAAGCATACCTGTTCAATGCTTGGTTTTTCAAAAGGTGGGCTTTCCAGAGCTTCCACGACTGGCCTTCCCATCTGCAGGATGCATTTCCGTAGCAACTAAGAAAATTAAAAAAAAAAAAAAAAAAAAAAAAAAAAAATATAAATATATATATATATATATATATATATATATATATATATATATAAGTAGGTAAGATGGACAAATAGTAGCAAACAGAATACAGCCAAATGTAAATTTACATTAATATTCAGTACCATTTAAAAGTTTAGGGTCAATAAGATTTTTTTTTTGTTTTTGAAAGTAATTAATACTTTTATTCAGCAACTACAGGAGGCATTAAATTGATTAAAAGTGACAGTAAAGACATTTATAATGTGACATAAGATCATAATATTCTATTTTAAATGAATGCTGTTCTTAATTTCCACAAAAAATATTAAGTAGCATTGATAAGAAATGTTTCTTGAGCACGAAATCAGTATATTAGAATGATTTCTAAAGGATCATGTGACACTGAAGACTAGAGTAATGACCGCTGAATATTTAGCTTTGCAATCACAGGAATAAATGACATTATAAAACATATTAATAGAAAACAATTATTTTAAATTGTAATAATATTTCACAATATTACTGTTCTTTTGTTCAAATAAATGCAGTCTTAGGCTTCTTTCAACTTTTGATAATTATATTCATTGTAATATATAAACAGATAACTGTCACCGTTTCATTTAGTGATCAATATTTTTAATATTTCCAAAACAGCAAAACACCACTGCACAACATGTACATTAGACTCACTTTGAAGAGAGAGAAGTAAACTTGTTTAGTGTCAGGATCCTCCTCTTTATGGACACATGTGTACAAGTACTCCACATCCAGTACGATTCCAAGCAATCTGTTCATCTCCTCCTCTGACACATTCTCCAGGTGTGTCACATGGTCACCTGGCCAGAAACACAAAAGAATGAAAGAAGCCATACAAATGATGTAGCTGAATCATAAAACTGTTAACTATAAGGTATTCATTTTAAATATAAAATAACATACACTTTTAGTTTACTGCAAAATATTCAAATACGTCATTTGTGTAAGCCGTTTGTGTAAAAACATACTATTGCTTAACAACCTATAGCATATAAATCATTTTAGATTTTATAACACTAAACATAAATTTCTATATGGATGACAGAAACGGGATTTTATCTTCCGGAACTCTACTGTTGTGCTCTGTTATTACATAAGCAGTCATTACCAAGGGCGTGGCTGCAGCTTCTGCATGGCTCCATTAGGTTAACAGCAATTGGCTGCTCGGCCCTGGGCGGGGTTGGAGGGGGCGGAGTTGGTGGTGGATTTTGACTCTTCCAGCCATTACACTTACAAGCTCCTTCAGCCTGTGTGAGGACAAAACAGATCAGTCAAAAAACAGACACTAAAATGGCTACATTAGGAATAAGTTCATAATAAACAGTAAAGCTACTACAACATGTACTGAAACACGGCGTTGAAACAATAGAATCTAGTATAGATTTTAAAAAAAACAAAAAAAAACTTGATTTTATTATTTTATGCATAAATCCAAAAACCTTAAAGTCTGTTCTTAAATGCTGGCATCCTTAAAGTCCATAGAGAATTCCTGATTTACAGGTTTTAGGAGTACAAATTTTAATACTCTATTTAGCCTTGCTTAATCTATGATTTTAATGCTTTTTTCTGTGGAGGGCTTAATTAATAATGTTGGAGGTAATGCATTACAAGTAACTCAAGTTATGCAATCAGATTACTTTTTCAAGTAACTAGTAAAGTAATGCATTACTTTTTCAATTTACAACAAAATATCGAAGTTATGTTTTCAAATAAGTAATGCAAGTTACTTTTTGACATTTACTGACTGACAGCTCTCCTGTTGAGAGAAATAAATTGCAGAGGTGTTGTGTGCGCTGTGTGAACATGATGGTTATAGTACTTCTAGTCTAAATGTGTACATGCATTTACTCATTTCACTTGCATTAAACATTCAGTATTCCTCAAAATGAAAAGAAAAAAAAAACTGAGTGAAATGCAGGTTTTATACAAACCTGTAATAATTAACTATATTAAATTACATAAACATACTTTATGTATTTAATCTCACTTTATTAACCAATGTATTTGCTGATGACCTTCAATTATCTCATTCAACCATACTAATAAGCAAAAATTCCTATAGATTAGATTTAGAAATAAGAGTGTTGAACTTCCTTCTCCTGTATCCAATTCATCTTTAATCCAGAATGGCAGCACAGTTGAAAGGTTTATTTGAGCTGTGCTCTCTACTGTACAGATTTAATATGCATTCCTTCAGCCTGAAGCTTGTTCATTTCACTTTTAGTGTGAAAGGGCCTTAACATTTGCCAAAAATACAACTTTTATTAAAAAAATACAAACAAGCAAGCCCTGCCCAGGTGAGAAAAAGTAACAAAAAAGTTATGTAACACATTACATTTCATAAAAGTAACTAAGTAACGCAATTAGTTACTTTTTTAGGGAGTAATGCAACATTGTAATGCATTAATTTTAAAAGTAACTCTTCCCAACACTGTTAATTAATCAAAATTAAATCATCACTCAAGCTTAAAAGGTGACGCCCACTATTGTTGAGTGATATACCGACAACTGTAACCCCGCGTATGGAAATGAAATGGCACATGCTGCTCATGCTTCAAGTCGGCATGAAAAGAAATTCCCTATTGTGACGTATATCCAAATGAAACAGCTTCACGAACAAGAAAAAATGTTGATTTTGTCTATCAGGAATTGATTGGAATGCTGTGGTCTGTTATTGCTGCAATGTCATGCCGAAACACAACACCAGAGAAGAGATGTCATTGCAAGGGGTAGAGGAGTTTATTTAGATTAAAGATTATGAGGGCACATGAATTTTTTTTTTTTTTTTTAATTATGCCCAAGAATAAATAATTTATAATAAATATTGCAATATTCCATAAACAAACAAGAATGGTCCATTTTTATTTCATGGTGATTTTAAATTAAATATCAATGCAAAGAAAATGATGAAAATGAAACGTGAAGGCAAACTAGTACTATAATGAAATACAGACATTTATTAATTTGTTTGAGGAATTAATGAATTTAATGATTTTTATGTTTTATTAACAATTTACGTATTTAACCCTTTCACGCATAGAGGTTACTACAGTGGACAGCTAATAAAAAGCCATTTTATACCTGGGTTTTGATGGCATAGTTGCACATCAACCACTAAAGTGGACTGGACTCTAGTGCATCATCTTATACACTGCCACCAAGTGGCAAGCCTTTGTATGTGGAATTTGTTTTTCTCCAAACCAAGATGGCCGACGGCCAGTCAGAAATGCCAAGTTGCTCCGGAATATCCATCCATTCCTTCTATCCTAGGAGACTCTTGCAGGTAAAACAAAACAAAAAAAATTGTTGTAACATCAAGTAACATCTAATGAGTCATATCATTGTTAAATTTTCCAAGTACTGATTGGGAGGAAATTCTGATTAATCATCAGTCCACTAAATTGGACATCATGCATCACTATCTATATTTCAGCCACAATTCATACTATTACTGTGACTGTTGTTCTTGAAAATACTTAATCTGTAGTAACTATTTTGGCTGCAAATAATTTGCAGTTTTGTCAAAAAATTAAACTGAAGCCAACTAAGATTTCTTAGTGCGTTCCACGCCGTCAGCTGAAACTGGTCCTTGGAGGCTTTTTTCGGCCGATTTGTCGGGCCATTTGATCATTCTGATTGACTGTCCAGCTACTACCACCTGCTGTTACTGAAAGGCATTTCTTCTTACGCAGGCGCAGAACGAACGTGCTACTTGGCCGGGTGTCGAGCGTTGGTTTGGTGTGTCAGGGCAACTTTGGACCCAGACGCTGCCGACGTGAGCCAATCCCGCAGTCTGCTTTCGTCACCACTAGTTTGTTGGCTTTGGCTTGGTGTGTTCGGGGTTTTTTCTTGTAATGAGTTACTTTACTCGTTACATCAAAAAAGTAATCTGATTACATTATGCACATTGCTTGTAATGCGTTATTGCAACACTGCTCCAGATGACATTTGAAAACACCTGGTCACTAGTTTTTCCACAATAGATCAATGCAGTCTGAGAGAGGAGAGCTAAATTTGTCCATTTTGAATATAATCAGAATTATCAGCTAATAAGGGTAAATGAACATACTCTGGTAGACTGGAGGTTGTGTGAGCATTATCTAAATGGTCTGAGTTGGGCTTCCAGAGAGTTGTATCTTCACCGGTTACAGAGATCTTTGATGGAATCACGTCCTCATGTTCTGATATCAAACACACGTGACATTTAACTTGTATGTCTGCTGGTCGAACGGGAACAAACTCAGTTGCATTTGCAATAATCGAAGCTGTATTGTACATATTTTATAGTATTAATTATATTAACTGGTTTGTTAAATACACAAAGTTACTGAGCTATTGTTGTTTTATGTTTAATACAGCATCTTTTCAGTTAAAAACAAACGCACATGCTGAAAATCTCCTTTTAAAATGTGTAAAAAAAAAATTGCTGAGAGCAATAAAAACACATAGGAAAAAACAAATCCTGACTGTGGTTGTCATAAATCATGCATGATAGGGTATTTCAAAACGTTTGAATAATTTGGCCCTCCATATGCTTCTTGTGCATGATCTGACAACAATGAGCAGACGACGCCCCCCAGCAACAGACCCCGCCCCCGGCAACAGACCACGCCCCTTCAGCAGCTGTCATCCTGTCAAAACAAAGACGCCGCTTTCGCCTCTTGAGTAATCAACTTCAGATTGTCTCTCCTGTTCTAGCAAAACTCTCACACCAAAGCGCCATGAGACTTCAGTTTGACTTGACAAAATACAATAAAAAACGACGTTTACAGTTAAAAGAAAAAACACATTGACAACCCGCCAAGAGCACCCAATGTTCACGTCATATTACCCACTATGGGCTAACACAGCGGTATTATCTCTGCAGATCACGGAAATGATCAGTCCATTGATATATGTTTTTGTTGTGCATTAACTTAAGGTATTAGCTCGCGAAAACACACATTCGCAGGTTAAAAGAATGGAGGACAAAGAGATGGCTTTTTGTGCTGTGCTTGCAAATTCAAGAGTGGGTAAAGTAAGGTAACAGCTAGTTTCAGCTATCAGATAAACAAATAAAAGCGAGTCTTTTCTTTGCACTGTAGACGTAAACAATGTTTTTACGCTCTAACGTACCTTGCATGAGGAGTAAACGCCGAGTTTCTCCAGTTTCTTCGGACGCGGGGAGGAGCGGAGCTGCGCCTTCTTGACGGCAATACGTGCAGAACCGACAGCAGCGCTCGAACACTCGGTTCCACCGACTCCTGGTGCAGCCGGAGCCGAACCCGCCGCGCCCACCGCCGGGGAGCCTTGAGGAATCCCGGTGCTTTCCGACATCGAGCCTGGTACCGCGCTCAGACTCGAATCCTCGAAGTCCGCCCGCTTTTATTCGCTCTCTCTACCCCTCAACAGCGGGATCAGACATGGCGTTCATCCCTGCTTTTTATGACATTGTAAATCCGCTTCGTCTCCGCTAGGGGAGGCACAAAATGAATCCCGTTATGATTCGGAGAGGGATACAAATATGTCATGATTCTGAACGAACCGTTCAAGGTCAAATACATTAAAAGGGTTGGACATGATTTGTAGAGACATTATTGCTCCAAAAAATGACGAGCTAGAAACATACTTTTCAATAACCCTGCTAAAAGTAGTCTCCCTCCTAAAAGCCACCAAAACCGCTTTAAACTCAGCCAACAGACAAGCCTGACCAGTTTCGGCTGGTTTTAGGATATTTATAAAAAGTTAAAAATAAATAAATAAAAAGCCATAAACTATGCTTGTGATACAATAATGGCCTAGTAGTAATGTCATCTTTTTAGTAAACATACTTTAGACCTGCCCATCCCTCTATAACCTTTATGAAAAGGATTTAAATAAAGTTAAAGGCAAAAAGAAGACCAACTTTGTTAAAGGGCAGATGAATGCTTAGGGACTTATTAACTATTAAAAATTGTTTTTTGGTAATTGAAATTTATTTATATATATTTTATAATTTATATTTATAATTATATATATAAAAATGTGTGTGTGTGTGTGTAACGGAGGCCAGCTAGTGTTACATATATAGATTTTAGATGGAAAATAATTCATTTAGAAATGTAAAAGCTATATAGAAATATTTTTAAAAATACAAAATTACTAAAAAATTTAATTTGAAGACTAAAAAAAAAAAAATTTAACTAATTTGAAATATGAATAAATACTATAATAGAAGATAGATCAAACTAAAATAACACTGGGACTTAAATACAGATGATCACCTATTCTCAAAAATGCACTAAAACACAGGTGATCAAGAAAACAGTAAAAGAAACACTTTGTAAAATGAAGCTTATCCGCAATCAGTCATAGAATAAAATCAGCAATCAGTTCTTTATGAGCAAACAAATAAGTGTTGTGATTCAAGGTATACAATTTACTTATTATGCGTCATTATCACAAACAAATGCGATTACAGAAGAATCTGCACTGGGATGGGGATTTCCACTCAGTGATAAGACAAGAAGTTAATTTGGCCCTCTGAACACACAACATTATCAATACCATTTATAAGAAATTTATTTGATACATTAACAGTAATATTAAGGTAACTGCATTTTTAGTCTCAAAGGGGAAAAGCTTAAAAAAAAAAAAAAAAAAGACAAAAATTTAATGTAGCAGCGAATTTATGTGGTACCAGTATCCTGAAGGGTAGAATATTGAGAGTATGTTAAAAGTGGATGTGTTGTCTGATACTGGGAAGAAAAGCAGAGGAAGAACCATCATAATCTGTTCATGTGGACACTGTTAGTGAACGTTTTTGCTTTCTCATGAAAATTACAAAACAGACCACTAAAGAAAAGCTTTTTTTTTTTTTTTTTTGTTAATAACACTACATACATTTTTATAAGACCACCATTGATTATAATTTAACCATTTTGTGAAAAAGAAACATAACTCCAACCCCCTATCAAAGCAATTCCTGGTTACTGTACAATTGTTTTTTTTTTGTTTGTTTTTTTTTCTTTAATGATTATCTAACTCCCTATCAAGCATTAGTCCTGCAACAGTAAATGGAAAAGACGAATACATTGCAACACCCTATTTACAGTAAATTATTTATATATATTTATATCACTCTGGCTGTTCTTGCAAGAGATAATATCAAGACCAAAAATTAGTGCAAGGCATGAAGTAAGAAACACCTGGGTGAGTTAGAACCAGAAGAGTGTGAGTGTGACTGGTGCATGTTTGTGAAGGGGAAGTTACTTTTGTATGTAGACAGGGATTTTTTTTTTACTAATTGAATATCACATCCTTGTGTAAGCCTTTCATGCTGAGTGAAAGCGCAGCCAGATATTCACTCAGTTATAGGATGGTGCCAATAATGCTGAAAAAAATAAAATAAAAAGTGAAGGCTTGCTAACTGGTGAGAGAATAACAGGGGGGCAGGATCTTGGCTGTGTGTGTGTGTGTGTGTGTGTGTGTGTGTGTGTGTGTGTGTGTGGTTAAGAAGGAGGTGGGCTTTTTGTTAGCGGCGCAGCCTCAGGAAGTGGGCAGTCTGCCACTGAACAGAGCCGCTGGGACATCCAGAATCAGAGCGAGAGGGAACGAGCAGGGAAACGAGGCGGGGTGGAGCAAAGGGGCCGGGTAATTTGTCACGTCCTCTCTCACCATGTGGATAAGGTTAAAACTTTGATTTACCTCTTTCAGGCTTTGTAGTGATACATGCATCCATTACTCTGAAAAGTACATTTTTATAAAACAAAATCATAAAAAACTGATTTGAGGAAAAGAAACGACAAAGTAGAGTTCTGAATTATGACAGGGCAGAGGCCCCACCCCTTTTCATCCTTGTCAGGCAAAAGGCTTTTTTTTTTTTCTGATGGATATTTGTGACGGCATATATTACAGTTTGGAGACAAGGCATGACCTGAAGCATGAATACAGTAAGAGGCCTGGGTTTTTACAGAAAAACAATGAAACAAAAACACCGCAGATACATGGGCGGGGCAGAGCTTTTGTTACAGCGTAAGGGAGTTGTGGAAATGGGGAAAGCAGAGGCATTTCATTAGTTAGTCAAAACCAAGTTGGAGGGCGGGACCTTGCGTTAGTTGTTGCGGTAACAGAGTTTTGTGAGGGGGGATTTTTTTTTTTTTTTTTTGCATTAGTTGCTGCAGCAGGGGGCCTTAGTGGGTTGGGCTGTCTCTGTGAGGTCCACGCCCCTACTCCGCCCACTGTTGGCTCCAGCAGCTTGGGGCTCGCTCTTAGGCAACCTTTTTGCTGAAGAGAGACAAAACAAGAAATGAACGTTAGAATAAATAAAATACAACAAAAAGATTTAAAAAAAACTAGAAATGCCTAATATAATCAATCATTGAATATGTAGTGTTTATTTAAGAAATTAGACAATATATTCACAATATAATTATGTTAATTCACAATTGCACACTGTACGATTTTGGCCACGATTTGGTCGTCTGAGACAAATTCTGCAAATCCTAAAAGATTCCTCTGATCCTAGGCTAAAATCTGAAGTCTTTGCTCGTTAGTTTGACATGTTCACTGACAGCCGATTAATGACCGTCGCGATTAGGCATGTGACGGTATCAAATTTTCCTGTTGCGATTAATTGACGAAGCTTTTATCAAGGTATACGGTATTATCATAATATTAAAATAAGTTGCAAAACCATTTTTGTCATAGTTTAACAGGTTTAAGAACTCTTTTTGCAATAAAACAAAAACAACTCTGACTGAAATTTTCAAACAGATTAAAATGCAAAAGAATTAGGCTATAAAGAACAACAGATAACACTTTATTTAATGCATTAACTAAGATTGAGCAATAGCTACATTTGATACAGAAAGTGTTATTTTTTTGTTAATGTTCGTTTAGAAACAACTGATCATTGTTAGTTTTATCTCAGGTCCATTAAATAAGTTATTTTGTTTTTAGTAATGTTATTAAACAGTAACTAAGAAATAAACATTAATTAATAATAATTAATACTTTATAAGTATTTTTATTGTCAGTTTAGTGATAATGAATTAACATGTTAACTAATGAAGCTGTATGTTTTCAAAGTTTTACTGAACAATAACAAATAATCAGAAGATTTCTAATCATTAGGGCATGTTGTAGTCCAGATTAAAATATCAAAATGTTTAGGTTTGAAAATAAATATCCTTTTAAGTCTTTTTTAAGTATTCAGTATTTGGTGCTGTGATGAACAACACTGAGATTATAAAAAAATGAATGGCTGTTTGAAGCATTTTAAAAACTTCACTGGCGCAGTTACTTTGTTTGCATGGTTTCCGTGGTAACCGCTGCACTCTGCTGTTCCATCAGCGCCCTCTGCTGTCAGAGTGAACGTGCACTTTCATTCAGCTCGTCTCATCTCCTTCACTCGTTCCGCCATGTGCTTCTCGTGCACGTTGGGCTTGTTTACATCTGAGTGCGAGTCCTTTTGACGCAGAATACAGCGGTGTTGTGCATTTTATACGATTGATGGGTAAAGTTTTCTTAGTTGCCTTATAAAAAATTAATAATTGGTAATAAATTATTATTTACGGTATTCTGAAGTGCAGATGATTACAATATCGTGCATATTCATTATCGCGATTTATCGCATTACCGAATATCAGCACAAGTCTAGTCGCGATCAAAGTTTACCTCTGACGAAATTCTGGCAGTGTCAGAAGATTTGGCGCACAGTTCTGCAGTGTGACTTCTACGGCGAACGTCAAATTGACTTGTTTTTCCAAGTCAAAATTAACGCGAGAGATTTCTTTGTTAGCCACCATTTTGAGACCTGCGGGTAATGCAGCTCACTGTCACCGAATGTGTATGGGTTGTTGTAAAACTCCGGAGTTTTCATGTGCACGTTCGTCTTTAACGTGTCTTAACCGTCGTACAGTCTGACATAAGCTGGGGGCACACTGTGCGATTTTGGCCACGATTTGGTCATCTGAGACAAAATCCTAAAATATTCCCATAATCCTAGGCTAAAATCTGCAGTCTTTGATTGCTAGTTTGACATGTTCACTGAACGCCGATTAATGACTTCTGTGATCCAATTTTTACCTCTGACGAAATTCTGGCAGTGTCATTTGGCGCACAATCCTGCAGTGTGAGAGCCGTTATAAATGTCATTACTGACACCTTATTAAATAATCATTAATAATAATAAAATATTTATTCAATATTACAATTTTCTACGCACCAAAGCATCAAAAAGAATACTATCCGTGTCTACACCGGATGTGACCATTGACGCGTCGCCACACCGCAACAGCTAGAAGCTGTCTACACTGGACGTGACAAAGCAACAGTTGCAAATCCATTTGTCCTTCCTGTGAGAAGTATCACGAACGCTAGGCGTACATCATTAATAGAATGAAGCATCAGTTTACTGTCGGGGATTTGTCATGTCGTGTCGCATCCAGTGTACACACCATCAGTGATTATAATGGGTTCTATTGTCTTTTGCCGCATCCCATCGCGCCACTTGCGTCCAGAGTAAATCACTTAATTTTCAAATCAATCTGAATGAATCCAGTCTGATACTGAAAGTTCTGTTTATATGAACCCTAAACTTTGTAATCAGATTCACTTTTTCAATTACATGTGCAGAAGTTATGTTTGGAATACATAAAGCTACCACAAGTATAATTGGCATTTTGGCCTTGATGACATGCACTGCCCGGCCACAAAAAAAAAAAAAAAAGTCGCTGTTTGGATTTTAATAGGCAAATACTTAAGAGAATCTATGAATGAATAATTATTACAGTGATTATTGTGTTTCTAGCATGTTTTATGTATGGCAACAATTCTTTTAACCGTAATTAATCGTGATTAATTAATCAAAATAAAAGTCTGTGTTTACGTAATATATATGTGTGTGTTCCATTTATAATAGTTATGTATATATAAATACAGAAACATACATGTATATATTTAAGAAAAATGTTAGATTTATATATAAAATATTTATACTTACATGTACTATAAAATATATATAAATATTTTATATATAAATTTCATATTTCTTAAATTTATACATGTATGTGTGTGTATTTCTATATACATTATTATACATAAAAAACACACATATATTACGTAAACACAGACTTTTATTTTGCTAACGATTAACCGCGATTAATCGTTGCACATCCCTATTTGTTGCAAAACATAAAACATGCTAGAAACATAATAATCACTGTAATAATGATCCATTCATAGATTAAGTATTTGCCTATTAAAATCCAAACAGCAACTTTTTTTTTGTGGCTGGGCAGTGTATCTAAAAGAAAAGCTGACAAACATGTCAGAAGAGTTTTTTATTATTATTCATTTAGTAAATAATCAAACTCATCCACTGACCAATTCATAAGATGTAAATAAACATGCACATCCATAAGTAAAATGTATGCAAACATCAGAAATCTTATTATAAAAAGGCTCTGGTAAACATATGCATCACAGCACAAAAAGTATTTTTGTATCCGGCTGAGAATCAAGCATTTAGATGCCAAGTTTTTTTAGTATTGATTGGATTATTTTAGGGCTACACTACACCTTTCAATCTGATCGAAACTGAATTTGTATTGAGCTCGGCGGATCGATTGAAGCGCTTACATGAAGCCTTTTCAATTCGACTGAGCCATCAATCCGATTACTAACAAATTATTTGAGTGCATGTAAATTTAGCTACTGTTAGGTTTAACTATGAGGTAAAAACTTACCAATGGCCATGAAGATCTCATTCACATTCATGGAAGTCTTTGCTGACGTCTCCATGAACAGCAAACTGTTGTCATCTGCATAAGACTGAGCATCCTATAGAAAATAAAACAACTCGGGTGAGGTAGACAGCTTTGGTTACATGTAGAAACTCTCTCTGGTTGGTCTCGTTGTGAAGCCATGTATACCTGGAAGTCCACAGCTCTCTTGTTGGCAAGGTCAGCTTTGTTCCCAGACAGTGCAATGACAATGTTTGGGCTGGCCTGCCTCTGAAGTTCCTTAACCCAGTTCTTTGCTCTTGCAAACGACTCCTTCAAGGTGAAGACAGCCAATGGTGCAATAAAAGAAGCACCGAAGAGACAAAAAAGTATGACAATATGACAAAGTTGGTCATAAAACAACTATTCATTCATGAAGAGTACAAACTGACTCACTTCATTGGTGATGTCATAAACTACAATGGCAGCTTGGGCACCTCTGTAGTACATGGGGGCCAAACTGTGGTAACGCTCCTGTCCGGCTGTGTCCCAAATCTCAAACTTTACCGTTGTGTCATCCAAGCACACCGTCTGCGTTAGAAAGGCAGCTGGAAGAAAAAGTCAGAAGTTGCTAATAACATGTACAAACAGGTACACACAAATTTAGCCACAAAATCCCCTACCTCCTATTGTGCTTTCCTGGAACTCATGAAACTGCCCCTTTACGAAGCGCAGTACGAGGCTGGACTTTCCCACAGCCGACTCTCCTAGCAAGACCAGTTTAAACTGGCAGATCTTATTGCCCGCGTTGGACCCGTTGGGGCGTGTTGCTCCTCCCCTATTGGCCATGACAGTTGTCAATCACCCCGTCTCCTTTAGGCGGTCACACACACACCGAGAGCTGTCCCAGTACTGGCTGCACAAGGCAACATGTAACCAAAAAAAGAGAAATGAAAAAGAGCACTTTCATGTTGACTGCAGACAAAGATCTTTTCTTTCTTCTCTTTTTTTTTTCTCTATTCAAAGCTCACTTACAGGGAAATCGCACATCTTGGCTTTAGTGATAGCGATTAGCAATGCTATTTTTGGTTTTGAGCATTTTTAGTAAAAAAAAAAAAAAAAATGGATGAGACAAAAATAAATCGATTTACACATCTGTCATTTTCTACATTACAGCTGAATATATGACACTGTGACAACTAATTTCAGTAATTTATGAAGTGACTAAAAATACTCAATTACAATGTTTTGTTATATGATAAAATTAATCACACACAAACTGAACATCACAATGCCTCAAAACAAAAAACACATACAATAATTTAAAGCATTTATATTTATATATCTATATGACACAATTCATCTCAAAAATATTAAGCAGAACAACTGTTAACACTGATAATAAATGTTTCTTGAGCAGCAAATCAGATTATTATTTCTGAAGGATCATGTGACACTGAAGACTGGAGTAATGATGCTAAAAAAAAATGTAGCTTTGCAATTACAGGAATAAGTTTCATTTTAAAAATGTAATAGTTTCACAATACTACTGTTTTTACTGTATTTTCAATCAAATACAGGTAAATACTTGACTTGGTAAGCTTAACAGACTTCTTTCCAACTCCAAACACACACATATACATAAGATTTTTATGACGTTAAAAATTCAATAATATTTCCATGACTGTGGGAACTCGAAAACAATTGTTTTATTGACCATAATTTAACATTGCTGAAATCCTTGCAGAAATAATTGTCTGTAGCTATGGTAACTCATTCTAGCACAGAATGTCCTGAGTAAGCAGTCAAAACAAGCATTCCCATTTAGCCTGAAAAAAAAAAGCCTGAAGCAACAATTTAGCAGCAATTCACATGTCACTTCCCAACGAAGTACCTTCAGAATGACTACACATACCTGGGATTGATACAATACCAGAGATACATCCACCAACTCAAATGACGATTATAAAACTCAAGGAATTTCATGGACATTTACTGCGGCAGTGACCTCAAGGCTTAAAACAGCAGGGAAAACACTTTCCCTGTCAAAATTGCACAGTTAAACTGCTGTTGTGAAATAGGAGAACATAAAAACAGACCCCTGATGCTCCTGTGGCTGCTGTGATATTGCATCACCATAAGCTGATCTTTCTATAAGAGAGAAACCAAGATCTGCTTTGAGCTCAGTCACATCAATCTGGTTTAAGATACAAACCATGCCAAAACTGCTGTATTCATCCATTTGGTATGTACAACAGTTGATATAAGAAGTCTTTTCACACTTCCCCAGAGTGCAATGACACGGCTTACATACAATATTCAAAAGCGAAACAACAATAAAAAGAAGCACAGCTTATGAAACAAGTCATGACATTGCAAAAGACAAATCACCTGTGAGACGATTTGGTCAAGAGCTGCTGGTCAGATTGTGGTCCGTTTTAATGACAGGCCTAACAAAAACAAACCTGTGATTTCTGTGTTGAAGGTTGACACACAGTCATCCTGTACATGAATCATCTACCCAAAATAAACCTGTATTTTCAACTTCACACTACTTCTAGTTTAGATTAGTTAGACTTCAGTATAGCCAACCTAAACAATTCCCCTATTTTTCAACACACCCTGAGCCTCAAAAGCCAAGGAACAAGCTGTCTTGTTACTCGCAAAGTACTCAGGTCAGATGCCAAGACTATTAAACTGCAGTGTTCGGCAATATACCTATGAGAATCAGATAATAACGTCAATATAGTTTGTAACTTCAGTTTCACTACAGCATTCCCACCCTGTTTGCACCAAACTGCATTCCGACATCATAAGCCTCAGCTAAACATACCACGACAGGATGAATATATATTCACGATTTTGAAAAAACAAGATCATGTTTAATGTATACATTAGGCTAAAGTAGATCAAATTTGATGACTTGTGTAGGCAGAATTAGGACAAGGGGCCTGTAACATTTTTGACGAAATCTACCAAGCTAAAGTGGCTAACTAGCTTGAGGGATACGCCAAACCAGAAAACGGCACATTCAACGGAGGTATTCGGTGTCTTTTTACCTGAAAGTCAGCCGACAGGTTGCTTGAACTGATTTCCGACGACGGGGTGCTAAATTTTTTGAGAGGTTTTCCTTATTATTGGGGTCGGTTAGTGGGAATTTTACCAACCCCGATCAAGTCTCCTCCTTTCTTTTCTCTCGCAACTTCCCCTTTAGAACCAAAACACAAACAAGCGTTTCCGCCCCTCATGCCACGTCAGATGACACTTCCGCCCTGCAATGACGTACTTCCACCGAATAAAACATCCTTGGTCGTCAATCGAATATGTCATAGAACATGTGCTTATGATTTGCAGACAATAAGAAGAACAGAGGAAAAACACGAGGGAAGAATTAGAAAAAAATTTTTTTAATAGGGACAGGAATAAAGGATATACTGGAAAGTGGTGTGAATGAACAAGGCAGAAGATGTATTTGCATTTTTTTTTTAAAACAAGGACAGGTCTTATTAGGAGAATATGATGTAATAAATAGCATACATTACAGGAAAGTAGACCCTGAAGATGGCAGTAGTGCAACGCCTTTGGATGCAAGCTGCCGTTAAACCCCAAAAGAAGAATTCTCATACACCTTCAGCTTGTCTTGCACTATTTGCCTTTGTAGCGCTATTATAATATTGTATTGATGGAAACTTTACTACTAGGTATTTTTATATTTACTCTTATTTATATACCAATCAAGCATAGCATTATGACCACCTTCCTAATATTGTGTTGGTCCCCCTTTTGCTGCCAAAACAGCCCTGACCTGTCGAGGCATGGACTCCATTAGACCCCTTAAGATGTGCTGTGGTATTTAGCACCAAGATGTTAGCAGCAGATCGTTTAAGTCCTGTAAGTTGCAAGGTGGGGCCTCCATGGATCGGACTTGTTTGTTCAGCACATCCCACAGATGCTCGATTGGATTGAGATCTGGAGAATTTGGAGGCCAAGTCAACACCTCAAACTCGTTGTTGTGCTCTTCAAACCAGTCCTGAAATATTTTTGCTTTGTAGCAGGGCACATTATCCTGCTGAAAGAGGCCACAGACACCAGGGAATACCATTTCCATGGAAGGGTGTACATGGTCTGCAACAATGCTTCGGTAGGTAGTACGTGTCAAGTAACATCCACATGGATGGCAGGACCCAAGGTTTCCCAGCAGAACATTTCCCAGCCTTCTTCCCACAGGCCACCTTCTTCCATTGCTCCGTGGTCCAGTTTTGATGCACACTGTTGGCGCTTTCGGCGGTGGACAGGTGTCAGCATGGGCACCCTGACTGGTCTGTGGCTATGCAGCCCCATATGCAACAAACTGCGATGCACTGACACCTTTCTATCAGAACCAGCATTAACTTCTTGAGCAATTTGAGCTACAGTAGCTCTGTTGAATCGGACCACATGAGCCAGCCTTCGCTTCCCACATGCATCAGTGAGCCTTGGCCGCCCATGACCCTGTCGCCGGTTCACCACTGTTCCTTCCTTGGACAACTTTTGATAAATACTGACCACTGCAGTCCAGGAACACCCCACAAGAGCTGCAGTTTTGGAGATGCTCTGACTCATCTAGCCATCACAATTTGTCCCTTGTCAAACTCACTCAAATCTTTACACTGGCCCATTTTTCCTGCTTCTAACACATCAACTTTGAGGACAAAATGTTCACTTGCTGCGTAATATAACCCACCCACTAACAGGTGCCGTGATGAAGAGATAATCAATGTTATTCACTTCACCTGTCAGTGGTCACAATGTTATGTGATATATATATATATATAATTTATGTCTGTCTGTCTCAATCTGTTCGTTCTGACATGCAGTTGTAATGTCTATCAACAGAGGGCGCAAGGATGCTGTAAGTGTATTAGATTCTGCTTTAAACGTGCCACTGTCTGGAGAAGAACAGTTAGATTTTAACATTCAGGCGTTTCAGATATTATGACAAAAGACATTGTTCATCGACATGACATGACCATTCTTACCTCTAAAATGTGATTTATTTCATGTTCTTCTAAAACATTTTATTTTTACACGGTTAAATAAACAAATCTAGCAATTTTAGATGTCATGCAAAGCATCTAAAAGTGATATGAAGAACTGTGTAATTCAAACTATAGTTTTGAGCAGAGGCATAACCTCAATAAAATAGCCTATCAGATGGATCTAAAGATCACTGATATGTTGCTCTAATACTGAAAGGAATGTTTTGGTGGAGACAGACAGTGTTCATTAAAGCAGTCAGGAAATGGCTCACAGAGTAAACTTTAATTGCCCTTTAAAATGATATCATACACACACAACCCCCTGACATAGTACTGTATGTACCATAAATAATAGCCTGAAATAGTTTGGGACAAAAAATGAAGATGAATCGGACAATTAAATTGGTTCCATGTGTCAAGCAGAGGACAGTTCCCAAAGGATCATGGGCAGAAGTGTCATATAAAGTAGGTGTTGAATGATCTAAAGGGTTCCGTTGCCGTAATTGAGGCGATTCATCAAATGATTAATCAATGAGCACTAAAAATGCTGAATTTGCTGTTATCATTCTCGGATCTCGTGTAACAGCTGAAGTCATCTGATTAAGACCTTGCTTTTTGTAGATGACATACATTTTTTTCTATGTTGGTGCTGTCACCTGATAATGAAACTACATTTTGTTGTAGAATTTGTAATATTCTGGTTATACTGTTTTATAAGTTGTTTTTTTCAAATGTATACATGATGATTGTGCAAGTCAAGCTGCTCTTATAGTGTATAAATGGTTATGCTGATTTTCCAGTAGTTGGTCAAACACTAGCATTTTTTTCTGTTTCCTGGCAGAAAAAGGTCAATGTTCAGATCTCACTAGCTGCCTTTGTGACCCACTGTGTCACAATTACAAGAGTCTGCTACTGTAATTGCGGACCCCGTGGGGCCTGATGTAAGCTGCAATAATTGGACTCAAAAGAATATAGACCTCATTTGATAATAATGCAATTCAATATTAAATGTAAGTTTACAGCAATGCCTGGAGGCTGAAAAAAGGCTTGAAAAAAATCTTATCTTTTTTCAAAATCTTTTTGTATTTTGCTCCAGGGCACTGATAAATCAGATAAAACTGCATATGAGATCAGACTGTTATAATAAATATACATTATATATCAAAGTCTTCCTCATTTTGTATTAAGCGTCAACAATAAATCAATAATAAACGAAAAATAAATTGTTAGTGATTCTTCGAGGCTTGTAATAAAATTATATTATAGGTAAATTGAATAATAAAATATTTGTTTTACATTTAATCAATATAAAAGTTATTGAACAAGGTTTTTGCTCATCAGGATTTAAGTAATGATTTATTAAACTGAATATTCATGTGTAAATGAGGATGATTCAGATAAAAGGGCTTCTCAAGAAAGCAGCTTCCATATCTCTAAAATTTCTTGGCTCATTTTAGTAACCTTTCCCTATAAGAACAAGTAAAGTATTGCCACGTGTGCTCAGCACGCACAAAGATTGCAGGGTAACAAACAAACAAAGAGTTTTTATTATTAATAATCCAAAGGCACTCCGAAAGAACATTCAGGGGATCACTGGGAGAATAAAGCGAACCAAACTATATACTTAAAGGGTTAGTTCACCCAAAAATGAAATTTCTCTCATTAATTACTCACCCACATGTCGTTACAAACCTGTAAGACCTTTGTTCAGCTTCGGAACACAAATTAAGATATTTTTGATGAAATCCGATAGCTGTCTAACTCCTCAATAGACATCAATTTAACAGCTACTTTCAAGGTCCAGAAAGGAAATAAAGACATTGTTAAAAAAAAAGTCGACATGACTACAGTGGAGGCTTCTGTGTTTACCTCCGAATGCTGGCTCAGTATTGGCCGAAGATGTAACACATGAGCAGCACGACACATGCGTGTGATGCTGACGCAGGAGACGGCCAATACTGAGCCGGCGTTCTGACCTAGAACCTGGAAGCGCTGAACATAAACAACGTACCAGAATGACACAGAACAGAAGATATTGTTGAATAAAGTCGTTTAATTCATAAAATTAAGGTTGAATCACTTAAGTTACGTTAACTACTTTAAGTAGTTTACTTTAGTACCTTTCTGGACCTTGAAAGTGGTTGTTAAATTGCTGTCTATTGAGGAGTCAGAAATTCATCAGAAATATCTTAATTTGTGTAACACAGATTAAGATATTTAAGATACCCTTATGGGTGTGGAATGACATGAGAGTGAATAATTAATGAAAGAATTTTTGGGTCAACTAATTCTTTAAAGGTGCCCTAGAACGCTTTTTCACAAGATGTACTATAAGTCTAAGGTGTCCCCTGAATGTGTCTGTGAAGTTTCAGCTCGAAATACCCCATAGATTTTTTTTATTCATTTTTTTAACTGCCTATTTTGGGGCATCATTAAATATGCGCCGATTCAGCGCTTGTCCCCTTTAAATGCTTGCGCTCCCCGCCCCCCAAGCTCACAACTCTAATACATTGCATAAACAAAGTTCACACAGCTAATAGAACCCTCAAAATGGATCTTTACAAAGTGTTCGTCATGCAGCATACCGGATTATGTAAGTATAGTATTTATTTGGATGTTTACATTTGATTCTGAATGAGTTTGATAGTGCTCCGTGGCTAAAGCTAACATTACACACTGTTGGAGAGATTTATAAAGAATGAAGTTGTGTTTATGAATTATACAGACTGCAAGTGTTTAATAATGAAAATAACGACATGACTCTGATTTCCGTGAAGACAGTAAGAAACAATGGTAACTTTAACCACATTTAACAGTATTAGCAACATGCTAACGAAACATTTAGAAAGACAATTTACAAATATGACTAAAAATATGATATCATGGATCATGTCAGTTATTATTGCCCCATCTGCCATTTTTCGTTGTTGTCCTTGCTTGCTTACCTGCATAAAGTCTGATGATTCAGCTGTGCACAGATCCAGACGTTAATACTGGCTTGTCTAATGCCTTGAACATGAGCTGGCATATGGAAATATTGGGGGCGTACATATTAATGAGCCCGACTGTTACGTCACAGTCGGTGTTATGTTGAGATTCGCCTGTTCTTCGGATGTCTTTTAAAGGTGCCCTAGAACTTTTTTTAAAGAATGTAATATAAGTCTAAGGTGTCCCCTGAATGTGTCTGTGAAGTTTCAGCTCAAAATACCCCATAGATTTTTTTTAATTCATTTTCTTAACTGCCTATTTTGGGGCATAATTAGAAATGAGCCGATTCAGGGTGTGAGGCCCTTTAAATCTGGGGCTCCATGCCCCAAGAGCTCGCGCTTGCCTTAAACAACATAAAAAAAGTTCAAACAGCTAATATAACCCTCAAAATGGATCTTTACAAAGTGTTCGTCATGCAGCATGTCTAATCGCGTAAGTATACAGTGTTTATTTTGATGTTTACATTTGATTCTGAATGAGTTTGAGGCTATGCTCCGTGGCTAACGGCTAATGCTACATTGTTGGAGAGATTTATAAAGAATGAAGTTGTGTTTATGAATTATACAGACTGCAAGTGTTTAAAAATGAAAATGGCGACGGCTCTTGTCTCCGTGAATACAGTAAGAAACTATGGTAACTTTAACCACATTTAACAGTAGATTAGCAACATGCTAACGAAACATTTAGAAAGACAATTTACAAATATCACTAAAAATATCATGTTATCATGAATCATGTCAGTTATTATTGCTCCATCTGCCATTTTTTGCTATTGTCCTTGCTTGCTTACCTAGTCTGATGATTCAGCTGTGCACAGATCCAGATGTTCTGCCCTTGTCTAATGCCTTTCATAATGTACGGAACATGGGCTGGCATATGCAAATATTGGGGGAGTACAATATTGGGGGTGTTATGTTGAGATTCGCCTGTTCTTCTGAGGTCTTTTAAACAAATGAGATTTATATAAGAAGGAGAAAACAATGGAGTTTGAGACTCACTTTATGTCATTTCCATGTACTGAACTCTTGTTATTCAACTATGCCAAGGTAAATTAAATGTTCAATTCTATGGCACCTTTAAAGAAGAACTAACAAGGAACAACTAAAACACAGGGCTATAAATACAGGGTAAGAACAAAGGAAACCAAACTAGACACAGGTGAAACTAATACGTAATTAAACAAACAAGGACATAGTAACCAAGGAAGCAGAAACTAAACAGAGCAGGGAAACAGGAACTAACAGCAACAAAACAGAATGTAAAAATAATACATGTGCATTAATGTCTGCCCACTTTTTCATCTGCGTTTGTTCCGGAAGTATTTTTTCCATTAATTTTCGTAAAAGCATTATAAGCCATTAATCAAGCCAGTCAGCTATGAAGTGAATCATAGCACTACAACTTTGATTTGAAGGAAAAAAAAAAGACAAAGGTACAAGACTGTGTTTAACGGCTTTGGTGAGGCAAAGAGCTACAATCCTATGAAGCATAACTGAATTAAAAATGGAGAAATATACAATTTCTCATTTACAAAAGTTGATTGTATATATAAAAACAATATATTTTAAGGTTATCGCAAAATATAATTTGCAAAATAAATTCAATATTTTGAGAGAATAGGGAGATCGACTCGATTACATCCTTCGCAGTGCCTCATGGGAGTGGGCGGAGCTAAAGAGATATTTTGGTGTGTATTGCTTTAGGTGCGTTCACGCGGCTTCGTAATTCCTGTAGTTACAAGATTCTAGCTTGTAAAAAGCGTTCACGTCCTCCTAGAGCTCGTAATTACAGCTTGTAAGCTGGGAGTTTTCTGAAAGCTCCCAGATGTACCACGTGGCCGCTGTACCACCTGACCGCTGTAGATTGATTTATTAGGCGTTGATAGTGGTGCCATGGAAACGCATAATTCCACAAGGACCAAAAGGACGTGAACAGCTCCGAATTTAACGTCACGTGCTGTCATTTCAAGATTCCGGTAAATACGAGGTGACGTGAATGCAGCTTTTTTTTCCGACTCTCTACTTGGTGTAAAGGTGCGTTCACGCGGCCTCGTAATTCCTGTTGTTACGAGATTCCTGCTTGTAAAAAGCATTCACGTCCTTGTACAGATCGTAATTACAGCTTGTAAGCTGGGAGTTTTCTGAAAGCTCCCAGATGTACCACATGGCCGCTGTAGATTCATTTAGGCGTTGATAGTGGTGCCATGGAAACGCATAATTCCCAGTCAGAGGACGTGAACAGCTCCGAATATAACGTCACGTGTTGTCATTTCAAGAATCCGGTAAATACGAGGTAACGTGAACGCAGCATAACTTTCTGTACAACATCATGGGTAATGTAGTTTTTCCACCAGGAATTCCTGTTAAACATGATTATTTTAAAAATGAGCTGAAATAATTTGGGCTGCATGATGGCTTCAGAAGTAGCAAATACCATGGATTTACGTAGCTCAGAGTAGGTCTGTCTTTAAAGGTTTTATAAGTTATCATTAAAAATCATTTTCCCTATGGAGAAAATGAATGGAGTTTTTACTTCCGGAACCCGACTGTTGCACTCTAGAGTCAATAAAACGGAACATAAACCTGACAAGTATGCTATGTATTGTAGTGTACTAGTCAGCTCCGATTGGATATAAAAATAGGTGTGAAATGAGGAGTTCATCCTTGAGGATTTGTGGAGATGATGTTTTTCATCATGCTTCATGGTGTTATATATTCATGTATTCCTCTGACAGGTAGTTCATAAGACCTGTAAGTGTGGCACTGTGTGAAACATGAAGTACATTATCCTATTAAAATTCAGAATGAAGGAATTACATCCCAGAGACCACCGAACAAATGAGACACGTGGTCATGCAGGTCAATTCATTCTCTCTCTTCTTCTTTTTTCACTTTCATTCACACATAAAGCAATTCAGACTCAGAAACCTGGCTATGCTGAAGAGCATTTTTTCTTCTGTTCATCTGTGGCAGATACAGTAAGACATTGCACAAACAAAAAGATCAGCCAACTTTAAAGCATATTACAAATTGGCCACATGACAGTTTTGAAAGTTACTTGTGTTTTAGCAAATAAATCAAATCGGAGCCACTGTGACAATGTTTTCAGCCGGCCGAGAATAATGGTCAGGAGACCATAGCAGGTTTCTTTCCATAGGCTCTCTCTCCCTCATCATAAAGCATCACATCAGTGTACTGCTCTCTAAACAGCTCTGACGACTGCAACAGAAAGCTCTTGTTGAGTCTTTACTGCTGGTTTTCTATCATGTGTTCACACACGCACACACGTCTGATTCACTATTCTTGTAGGGACACTCCATAGACGTAATGGTTTTTATACTGTACAAACTATATTCTATTATCTAACCCTAACCCTAAACCTACCCATTACAGAAAACTTTCAGCATTTTTACATTTAAAAAAAAAAAAAAAAAAAAAACATAATTCAGTATGTTTATTAATCCATTTCCCCCATGGGGACTGCTGGCTGGTCCAGCATCTCAGGTTTTACTATCCTTGTGGGGACTATTTGGTAATATAATGTAATGTAATATAAACCTGAGCACGCGCGCACACAAACACCAAGCACAACCTTTCCAACAAGAGATTTCCAATAATGTCAATCAATATGTTCTGAATGATAAAGCAAAATTCTGGGTTCAGTATGTTACCAGCAATGTGTGAAATTTGGCATAGAATGCCTAGGGAATATATAGAATGCTTGAAGTTTGTAGGCAAAGTATGAAATGGTTTATATTTCACACATTTTCTAGGCATTCTATACAATGTCAAAGGGCCAGTCGGCTTGTCATTCTGTATAATACCAAGACAATTTATATAATGACCAAAAATGGTTCTTCATGGCATTGCTGGAACCTTTATTTTTGTAAACCTGAACACTCAAAATACTTAATTGGTTTGACAAACCAAAATTAGTTCAGTTAAATTAACTGCTATGAGTATTTGGAACTTTCTTTTTTTGTATACAGTGTAAAGTAAATAACTCATTTGATTTGCAAGAACTCAATATAAAAAAGTTAATTAACTAAATATTTTGTGTTAATTGCTATCAAAATGTATGATTTAACTCAGTACTTCAAGTTAGGAGCAATTAACATGCATGAGTACTACAAACTCAAAACTTGATAGTTCTGCTTACTTAAAATTTGGAACATCATAGCTCAAAAAATTTGATGTAACTGATTACCTTAAATTTTTGGAGTTAGCCCAACTTATTTGGGTTTACAGTTAAGTTAAAGGGTTAGTTCACCCAAAAATAAAAATTCTGTCAGTAAATACTCACCCTCATGTTGTTCCACACCTGTAAGACCTTCGTTCATCTTCAGAACACAAATTAAGGTATTTTTGATAAAATCTGATGGCTCAGTGAGGCCTATTGACAGCAAGATAATTAACACTTTCAGATGCCCAGACAGACAGTTTGCGTGGGTACAGTGGTTTAACCTTAATGTTATGAAGTGATGAGAATACTTTTTGTGCGCCAAGAAAACAAAATTACGACTTTATTCAACAATATCTTATGATGGACGATTTCAAAACACCACTTGAAGCTTCAAAGTTTTACGAATCTTTTGTTTCGGAGCATGTATCAAACTGCCAAATTCACGTGATTTCAGTAAACAAGCTTTGTTACATCATAAGTGTTTCGAAATATTTTGAAATTTCAATGGTTCGCGTGACTTTGGCAGTTTGATATGCGCTCTGAACCACTGATTTGAAATAAAAGATTCATAAAGCTTCATGAAGCAGTGTTTTGAAATCGCCCATCACTAGATATTGTTGAATATCTAAAGTCGTTATTTTCTTGGCTCACAAAAAGTATTCTCGTCGCTTCATAACATTAAGGTTGAACCACTTTAATCACATGAACTGTATTAAATATGTCTTTAGTAGCTTTCTGGGCACTAAAAGTGTTAATTGTCTTGCTGTCAATGGAGGCCTCACTGAGAAATTGGATTTTATCAAAAAAAAAAACCTTAATTTTTGTTCCAAAGATGAACAAAGGTCTTACGAGTGTGGAACGACATGAGGGTGAGTAATTAATGACAGAATTTTCATTTTTGGGTGAACTAACCCTTTAAGCTCAATCAACAGCATTTAATATTAATATTTATTACCACAAAACATTTTTTGACTCATCCCTTGTTTTTCATAAAAAAGTTAAGTGAAGGGGGAATTTTTTAAAAGCAGAAATATGAAACTTATAATTTTATAAAAGCACTTACATTAAATCTTCTGCTTAAAAAATAAACAATTCTTATATTATTTGACCTGTAATGCTGCTTAAACAATAATTCAGGGTTCACATTTTATCTATCTATCTATCTATCTAGGGATATATATATTATATATCCCTATATATATATATGTATATATATATAAATATATATATATATATATATATATTTATATACAGATATATATATATATCCCTATATATATATACACACACTCACACATACACACCATGGATTGGTTTGATGGTTTAACCTTGAGGATATAAAAAATGAAAAGCGGCCAACAAATAGCTCTCCCTCAGGTCCAGTAAGCTATTTGAGACCAACTACACTAGTCTCAAATCATTTTGCATACATCCAGAGTTCATGCAGTACTTGTAAATCTTCAGGCCACAGCAACTCAAGACGTAGGCCTATACAGGTGTTTTGTTGATGTGCTTGTTATGCAATACTTCTGTCTACTGACACAGGCCATTTTCTGTCTGTCCCCTCCTTCGTTTAACCTTTCTGTAAACCTCCCAGAGACGTTTGTGATTCCCGATATCTCCCCCAACCAGGAGAGAACACCTCTTTGTACACAACTTCCCCATTTTAATGTGCTTTTAAAAGGCTTTTCATATCATTCACACAGCAAGTGGCTCCCTTCTGCCCCCAGAAACTTGAAAAGGAAAAGGATGACAGAAGACAGCCTTGCTTTCTGCACCACGAGCAAAAAAAAAAAAATCACCCAAAAATATTCTTCAGTGAAGACGGCGACAGCGGCGGTGATGATGCTAGAGCCAATTTAGCTCTCCCGCTGAAGCCCTTGAGCCCAAAGGAGGGGTGCTGAGGTGATTGACGACCAAAGCACAGAGCGCGCGTCGTTTTAACAATCGCACGAGACGCTCACGAAGCAATTTCTGCACTGCCAGAGTCCATACGAGCTGAGTTTATCAAAACGTCTCAGTGTGTTGTAGAAGGTCTGCATGGAGATGGAGACCGAGCATCTCAACATATGTTGGCTATTATTATCAAAAGAAACAAGTTAGTGTTCATTAGCCTAGTGTAGCATTAGCCTACATGAGAGATTACCTTGCAAATGCTATCAAAATTATACTTTTTAAAGCTCTAAATATTAATTCAAGAGTGCTACTATTGTTTAAAGTCAACATGAAATCCAAATTGACAACTATTTTTTATGGAATACTGCAGTGTTTGTTAGCTAAATGATTTATCCATGCACATAATTATTATTAGTCTAATTCATGTGCCCTTGTAGTCTTTAATTAAAATAAAATCATCTCCGGTTGGACAAAATCAAGCCCCGCCCTACATTTTGTACATATACATATAGGCTACACATTGTGTGTGTGTGTATGTAGGCTATGTAAGTACACTGTCAAAAAGTTATATGTTGGCTAGGAATATACATATGCGTTTATGCAAATACATAAAAATATAAACGTGGACGTGGCTCTATTGACTTGAACCATTGCAATTCATCTCTCCTTATAAGATTGGATCAGGTCGAGCATAAATGGATTCACTCGGTGTCATCTCTGAACAATGAGACCTCGCGCTCCATCTGACAGCTCTGTGGAAACACGGGCGGTTTAAGCAGCCGGCGAGCCACGGGAGAATCACTTCAGCTGCTGAAGGCCATTGATCTTCTCCTGCTCCTCTCTCTCTTGACGAGAGTGCGAGGAGCTCTCCAGAGAAACACATTTTCACAGCCATTCATCACCACCTGCAACGTTAATGTGTTACATGTGAACACGCGCACGCGAAAGTTTGTACATTGCACGCGCATAAATATAGTCGTTTAAAAATATGGGACAGCACATATTTAAAAGCTGCAGTAAGCATTTTAGCAATACCATGCATAAAATTGCCCTTCTAGCTGACAGATATCATTTAAATAAGTGTCCTGAGAAAAATGAGAAATTGGTTCTTTGACAGCCTCTATAACAGAAAAAAAGAACAGAATTTGCATACTTCATTCTACTCTATAAGCAGTGTTCACACTAAAAAACGCAGATGTAGTGCACTACAAGTACCTAAGTGGACTCTTTAAAGTGACAGTTCACCCAAAAATAAAATTTCTGTCATTAAGTACTCACCCTCATGTTGTCCCAAACCCTTAGGATCTTCAAAACACAAATTTAGATATTTTGATGAAATCCAAGGGTTTCTGATCCACACATACGCAGCAACATCATTGCACCTTTTGAGGTCCAGAAAGGTAGGATAGTCAACCTGACTACAGAGGTTCAAACTTAATGATAAGAACTGACGAGAATACTTTCTGTGTGAGAAAACAAAGCAAAAATAACAAATTTATTTAACAATTTGAACAGTTGTCGTATGCAGATAATGTAGTGAACACACACTTCTCACATACTTCAGAATCTCAACAAAAATAGTAGGTCATCCAGGTACTTTTCATGTACTGTTTTATGAATACTATGAATTCTTGACATTATACTATGACATTCTTCTAAGCTCACATATTCGGACACAGGGCTGGAGACGGAACAACAATAGATGCCTGCAATGATGAGCTTGTGTGAGGGGAGTCAGCGAAACGCGCAACTAGATTAAAAGAGCACAAAGACATTTTAAAAGTTGATAACTTTTGGAGAGAAATAGCGCAGACATTGGACAAAGATAAAACTTGCTAAATCATGCAATAAAATGGGATATTTGAATAGCTGTACTCATATGCCAAACACTGGCGTCAAATCAGAAGAAGTATACTTAGGGCTTTAATGGACATGTGCATGTTGCTGCCATTGCCAAGTCCAGAAGACCACAAGTAAACATGAAGTGTGCCATGTGGGACAGGGCCTAAGAACTCAACATAACTGCATTCCCTACATCATTGAAGGGGAGGGGCTAAAGGAGCTTAAAGGGATAGTTGTTCACCCAAAAATGAAAATTATCCCATGATTTCTCACCCTCAAGCCATATCCTAGGTGTATATGATGATCTTCTTTCTGACAAACACAATCAGAGATACATTTAAAAATATCCTTAGTCCTACAAGGTTTATAATGGTTGAGAAAAGGGGGGGGGGGTGCATTTTGAAATCAAAAATAATGCATCCATCCATAAAAAAAAGTAATCCATATGGGTTAATGAACGCCTTCTGAAGTGAAGCGATGCGTTTTTGTAAGAAAAATATCCATAGTAAAAACTTTAGAAATTCAAAAAACTTGCTTCCAGCGGACGACCTTACACAAGTTGATTTGTGGAGGAAGATATATATATTTATAAGTATTACCTGATGCACAACATAATGGCGAACACGGAAGCGCAGCAGATAGAGCAAAACAAATCAGCGGTCACGGATTGTAAGTCTAAAACGATAATTTTTAAAGAGAAATGTTGGAGGATTTCGTTATAAGTGGAGCTTAAATTTGTTTCACAGCCCTATTTGTTTGAACCACAAGAGGCGTCTAAGCATACAATACTCCTACATCCTGCATCACACGTCGCGTCAGAGGATTATTCATTTGGCGCAAGTCTACTTGCGCATTCTGTGTATGGTCATTCGCCAGAAGCTAGTTTGATAAGAGCACAATCACCTGCTGGGCATTTCTGCCTGACGCACTTCCGCCAGTGCCGTTTGGACAGCTGCAGGGTCATCAGCCGGGAGCCACCCTTCACCGATGTTTCACTCCTTTAATCCCAGAACATTTCTAGGTGGTGGAGCAGTGGTAGGGACGTCTCCCTACCACCCCCTGCAGCTGTCCTAGGATCCATTTTCCCCCCAGGCATTGTTTTTCTTGCGTAGCCAAAGCCAGTAACTTCCCTGTTCCGCTTCTTCTGCCATATCTTTTAGGGCCTTCCGCAGGTGTGGGCCTCTGATTCCGATGGTCTTAAGGAATCGCTGGGTGGAGCTTCCTGTGTAGCCTCTGCAGCCGACTTCCACTGGAAAGGTGTAAGCTTTCCACCCAGCTTGTTGGCATTCGGATGTGAGCTCTGCATATTTCTTGTTTTTCCTCTCAAATGCTGCTTCTACTCCATCCTCCCACGGCACCATTAGCTCTGCCATGATTACGGATTTTGTGATGCTGGACCAGATGACAATGTCTGGATGGAGTGATGTTGTTGTGATCTGCTCTGGGAACTTAAGTTGGCGGCCATGGTCAGCTCTCAGCTCCCACTCCCCTCCTGCTGACAGAAGGGATCTGTCACAGATGGTGCTGCCAAGTACCTCCCCTCCTTTCCTAACAAACCGGATGGGCTGATGTTGTTGAGTTGGTCTTATTTGCTTTGAGCCTGCGCACCTCGATGACTTCCGCTAACTTCTGCAGGACTCTGTCGTGGCGCCACCCATAGCGACCCTGAGTGAGGGCTGTTTTGCAACCAGAGAGCACATGTTGGAGGCTAGGTAGAGTTCTTCTGTGCCATACCATTGATGTAGGTTTTGTGGGCTCGGAAGGGTATCATAAGTGGCCCTGATCAGGAAGCTTACCCTTGCTTGAGGCAGCTTCCACAGGTCAGCCCATGTGATGGTTCTATCAATCACCCCCTCCCATGTTGTCCATCTCTCTTGCTGGGATTGGCTCACAGCTTTGACTCTGTAGCCTTCCTCTTCCTCCTTCACCACCTCCAGGACTAACATCCTTTTTCTTTCTGCTTCTGTTGCCTTAGACCACATCTTGGCTGAAGCTCCCCAGCCGAGGCCTGCTTTGCCATGCCGAACCATTCCTACGACCTCCTGGTGTTTCAATCTGGTCGTGGCCTGCTGCACTGCCTGAGATGCGACCCATTTTCTCCCAGTACGAACCTTGACTTTGGCATTTTGTATTACAAGGTCAGGAAAGTCTTTCAACTCTAGCACCAGTTGGACCTTT